>NC_056741.1:120737086-120797130 GCF_019279795.1 Protopterus annectens
TCAGCCTAGGCCTCATGCACCCCCACACAACACCCTGTGCAAGTGATGGTACCTGTGCCACACCCCTGTCATCCTCATCATCAATGCAGGGAAATGAAGCTACGTGCCTGATGCACACAGTGGCTATATAAACTAAAATGTATTTGTGTGATGCAGTGTTGTTTTGCTATGACACTTGTACTGGTTACTGACAGATAATGTATGCTGACATTTGTAATGAGTAAGCCACGTAATTGTGTGCATCTTATGTTGTATGATATTGTAATGGCTGTATACATGCACAATGAAAGGTGTGTCAGTGAAATGAATATGTTTCTGTTCAGGATTCTGTTGGGGACACACATGGATACACAGTAGCAATAAAGCAATAGACATCACAGCACAGAATGGAATGTCAACACAGAAGAAATATGTCTTCAGCAAGGTACAGCACTACAGGTGCATGGCTCCATAGGTTCACATGTGTATACCAGGCTAACAAGGACAATGGCAACATTCAGCATGATCGTGCATTCCTAATTTATGAAAAGGTCTGATACCCTTGATAAGTGTCACCAGGCTTTTGGGAGCTAACGCATCTACAAGTTATGGTGATGGAAATGACCTATCTGCAGATTTATTGTGTCCAGTACAGATATTTGGCTGACATTAGTTATGATTGTCTTGTTCTGCATGCCATTGTGTAACTTGAAAAAGATGTATGTCACAGCAGATGTGTGCTTCACATGCATGGTGCCCTGTTATATATAGGGTGTACTGTTTGTGTTACATACCTTTCTCTCTAGCATGGAGGGTGGTTAAAGTGTTTGCCTTACAAACATGAGGTGCAGGGTTTGAGTCTCACAAGGGATAATTAGCTAGGCTTAAAATGGCTCGCAAAAGCAGTTAGCTTAGTACTAATCTATGAACCTATGTACTATTTATACTACAGTGATGGTGTAGGTGTGTAGAACAGGTAAGACAAGTTAGTACTGTCATGGATACACTGGAGGTACAGTGAAATACGACACCTCCCTGTATGGCAGCCATACACATCATCTCCAAAGTATTTAGGAGACAGACTACATATGTATGGTCTTGACATGGACTTCTTAGGACATGTCAGCTACAATGTGCATTGTTGTACCATGGAGCCTGTGTGGCTGCTACAGTTTTAATATATGCCTGTGTAGTGACATAGCAAGGGTGCCATTGCACCCAGAGATGGGTGTGATAAGTGCCAAATTCAGTAAAACAATGACAGTATGTGATTTACATTCCATACCTTTCTGTGTAGGTTGTACAAAATGGAATGCATACTCACATCTTACCGACCAGTGAAAGTCAAAGGCTACATTACTCTTTGTGCCCATACGTCCAGGTGTAATGAATCAACTGTGTGGTGTGCAGACACTACTATATTTTCCAGTGGTGGATGACTTCCCAAAGGATAGTACTATGCAGTCATTGGCATTTAGTATTTGTCAGTCACTCAGACAACAACTGAATGTGTGTTTCAGGCTATTCTGGATAACTTCAGAGACAGCTGCTAATATGCATTCACCTGCTAATGTAGTCAGTCAGATGTCACTGACAGTGCCCATGACTGCAGAGAAGGGAATTGTTAGAAGGGGTACACCATTAATGATGTCTGGGGAAATCCACTGGTGACTGGTGTCTTTGTAGCGTAAGTGTCCCAATGCTGACTGTTAGACACTTGCCTATCCACCAGATGACATAACACTCGGTAGATAACCTACACAGTTTCCAGCAAAGGCTGCTGGCCTAATATTGTCAAACACCTTGTCAGGCCATGGTAGGTTGAGTGCGTCATATTCCCATCATCCATTGCATGGATGGGGTCCACCAGTCAGAGTCGGTAGGCATGATCTGTCCTTGAGCAAAACAAACTGTGTTTGATCCAGTGTCAGTAGGTGTATTTCAGTATTACTGCTCATATTCATGTTAACTCCTTTCATGGCATTTCATGTCACAACTCCGAGATCTGGGGACACTGATTTGCATTACATGCTAGCTGTCCTTTGTGAAACTAAGTACTGCAGTTACTTCCAACATGTTCCAAGAAGAGAGGCATCCAAGGTGTTTGTGCAGAGCACAGACAAACAAGTTAGGGAAGTGTAATATGTATACCATGTGAAGGTAAGGTGGGGTTTTTTGCACAGGTATTCTGCAGTTGGACACCACCCAAGTAGTGTGTACTGGAAGGAGACAATTACCTTGTGAAGACTGTGTTAAGCATTGGAGTCCACAGAATTGCTGGTGCCTGGCAACTACTAATGCTGGTCTCACCAACATCACCCTCACATAGGATTCCATGCTCCAAAACATTTTCTGTCATCACATGCAAAACATTACTATGAAGCCCATGATGAGAAGCAAGACACAGAGTGTTTGTTCATCCACATAGATGTCCCGCATCATGATATGCTCTGTAGGTGTCACATACCCTTCTCCAGGTAGATTCCTTGATTAGCAACCTGGGCACTGGCTTGGATTTTAAATGTATTATGCCTTCTATTCCAGGGTTGGTGGTATGTCACTAGAGAATTGACAAGATGGTGATTAGGAGCACTGCTGTAGCACCACAGTACAATGTGCAATGTCTAGTGACATAGATGTAAAGTCTTGCTGAAACAATCAGCACACTGGTGGTGAGCCATCGTAGGTGACAATTTCACAGCTAGTCATGCATCCTGCCCTTCAACAGATTAATGGTGGATATCTGCATGACATGGCTGTAAGGTCTACTGCAGTGGACTGGCCACCTTTGGCCAATGTGTGTCCACCTGCCACATGTTCTAGGCATGTCACACTGCACAGTTATGTACCTGAAACACATGTCTGTGTTCCCACATCATGTCACACAACAACCAGTGTGCTGTCTGGTTGCTTGATAGGCATAGTACACTTGTGAGGACAATGTAATGTCAGCAAAGTTGAACAAGTCCTTTCTGCATGCAGGGACATCCACATCTTCACTGCATGGTGTGCCTACAAACACTGTATGTCAGGTTATCAACCCCAAATGTGCGGCAGCATGACACTAACTTTGCAGGACCTGCTGATGAGATGTTGGGAGTATTCACTCCCCTCTACTCCTATGACACACAAACAAAATGTGTGACAGATGCGACAGCATTTCAAACCTTGCTGCCATGGTGTCTCCAACAACATATGGCAATGATCACTATGGCAAAATGCACAGCTCACATCTTGCACCACACCACACACACCTGCATGTTTGCAGCTCCTTACCAGACACACTGGCAAACAATAGACACCTCAGAAAATTCTGCATCTGGAGAGCACAGTACACATAATACTGCATGCACCACTATCTCTCCAGTCAAACACCTGAGGCAAAACACAAAATCACAGCTTTTACTCATAGGTGATTACATCGTGAGACACATTGATGTCTCTGTCAAGTGACTACATATGGGAAAGATCACAGATGGCTGTTTGTGGGTTGACACAATAGACTTTACCACACATTGCCACAAATTAAGGAATATCAGTTAACATAATGTTGACATCATAGCTCCTGTAGGTATGTACGACTAATGACATATGTTACCGGACTGTATGCAGACACATGAATAAGCTTAGCCAGTCTGTGTCTCTCACAGGTATGTGCATAGCTTTCAGCTGCAGTTGACCCTCACCTAGGATGATGATGCCATACACATGAACACTGATGGAAGTCAATAATTGCCTTACCATGTGGTGTCACTGTAAGGGGATCTACTACATGCGTGCCTGGGATGCCTTGATCAACAGACATCAGTGCTTCACCAGTAATGGTCTTCATCTCTCACCCCTGAGATATGGAATATAGACCAAGGCTGATGACACCTCCACAGTGCATCTTAGATGCACTGTTGAGGGAAAAGTTGGCAATGAGAACACCATCTTTATACAACATCATGGTTATGCTGCTACACACTGGGTATGGTAACACTGAGCCTCACTCTGTGGAAGGTGTCCCCACCCTGGAATATGCAGACATGTGTGCAGTGAAGGACATCTGGCTCAAAGCTGTGGACAGTACCACAGCCATACCAGACTACATGTCCATCCAAATTTTCAGACCTGAAAATGGCAGTGTTCTAGGTAATGCAGGTGGTATATACATACTCATTAAGGAGAGATACACATCCAGATGTTGTGAAACACTAGGATTTCCAGAAGACACTGCAGGTGCCATTCAGTACTCGAAGGGCACATAATCAAGCAATCATTGGCTACAGGAGCAGCTCCATGAATTCAGACACCCGTTATGTTTATTTGTTTGTATGTGTGTCTATCAAGATATATCATTACCCCATGGTTTGGGGTGACATTAATTGACCACCAGCTGTGTTGTTTAGTCATGCTGCAGCTCACTTGCCCAAAGGTTAGTCCACACCTTAACTACAATGCCCTAGAGCAGTGCCATGATATCCCCACAAGGGGAACCAACATATTGTATCATGTATCTACCAATATGGGTGACCACTGCAGTCCCTCCAATGTGAGGTCCTCCCTGGTGGGATCTGGCCACAGATCAGTCTAATTAGAATTACCAGCACTAGCCCCCCTGTTACAGACAATACAGACATATATTTCAACAAATCCATTTGTTACCTCCTCTGGGATGGTTGACATAGCTTGACTGCACCTCCCCCACAAATGGGACAGGCAAGTATGCAGAGCACTACACCCATGCATTATGCCAGCAGCATTATGAATGCATGAACTTAGCTGTACGTGATATGAGAAACACAGGCTCCTCATGGCACAGAAACCTAACTGGTGGACAGCTGTCATTAGCAGGCTGTACAATAACAGGTGGACAGTGCTGTGTGACAGTTGGGGTGAGGGTGCCCCCTCTAAAATGGAGGCACAACCTCCTCAACTAACAGAAGCACATAGTGTTGCTGTGATGTTGTGTAGACACAGTAAGTGACAAAATTAGCCACCCACACAAAGCAGAACCCCAATGCACAGTGTGTAACCTCAAAGGACAGGCCCAGATTTTCAGTGAACTCATACATAATGATGCCACATATAATGGGTCTGTACTCATAGCTAACCTGTAGTTCCACAGGTTCTGCATCAACTTCGCTCACCTGTCCACACCACATGTGACACATGACATTCTTACAACCTGTAAGAAACACAAAAGTAAGCCAGCACCTGCTGGGATGGGACAAAACAGAGTTTATTGAAGTCAAACCACAGTCAACAGACTGGTTTCATCCCAAAAACCTTTATCAATGAAAAACATTAACCACGATAGACCACATATTATATATATGACCCAAACTCACAAATGATCATTCAAACCAGGTGAAAATAATCCACCCAATCTCACAATCCATGATTTCTCTTTTTTATTAAGAATATTGTGTCAATCAGCTTTACAACATCTATTACCCAACATTTTGTCAATGATAATAAATTTAAAACTAGCAGAACGATGAACGTTTTATTTTGGCCAGACCTCTAGATCATTTAGGCTATGTATATCAGAACATCTCAGTAATATTAAAAACAAACATTCCACCAATGCACTTTATAAACACACTACAGTTCATTATTCTGCTAGTTTTAAATTTATTATCATTGACAAAATTTTCATGACCGTTAAATGTGGTGGACATTTCCGAGGCAGTCAACAAGGACCTGGGTGAGGGGACTTCAGGGCAGAGAACCCCCTGGACTGAGCCAGGCTGTCTGACTATATCCCTGACTCAGGCATCATTTACAAAGCACCCACTTAGGCATCTATGGTGATATCATTGTAGGGGTCATTAAGTGACCCGTTGATGACACTCATACTCAGCATGGGGACATCTGCCTCCAATAGCTGATCTGTAAGTAGCAGTGTTCAACACGGCTCAGTACTGGGTCCTCTACTGCTTGGAATCCATTTAACCATGATACAAGCAAATACTGAAT
Source organism: Protopterus annectens (assembly GCF_019279795.1). NCBI lineage: Eukaryota > Metazoa > Chordata > Ceratodontiformes > Protopteridae > Protopterus > Protopterus annectens. The sequence continues at coordinate 120,743,030 of NC_056741.1, forward strand.
GTCTGAGGCTAACAATGTTGGCTGACACCTGCAAACTGTGAGCACACATAAGAATCTGTGAGTTATATCAATATCGTGTAAGAGGGTATTGAAGAACAAATGCCTGCCGTAAACTCCATACAAATATATATGTAGTATCATTTCCATCACTAACACCTATGTACCTGGTAAGTAGCACATCAGTCTCAACATGTACATACTCAGGGGTGAAAGAAATGGGCATACAGACTGGCCACACAGGTTTACACCTAATGTGCCTGAGGTCATCATATGTCCCCAGTGGTATGACAGGAATCATATGTCATAGCTGAGGGCACATTCACCTGTAATTGGCATACTCATAACCTGCATGTACTCTTTATTCAACATGCCAATACTGGAGTATAATGGCCATTTTGTAATGTACCTTTCCAAGCAGTACTGGTAATTTCACACAAAAGTATGGTTCCTCATAAGAGAAATTCATGCCGTCAGTATGTGTTCAATGGAGATCATCTAAAATGAGTGTCATTGTAGCCTGTGGCACATAGACTACTCAGAAGTAATCTCTGCTTTGCATATCGGGCAATGTGCAACTCTGCTTGATTGTAAATGCTGCATATCTGTAGGTGACATAGGAGATGGATTAATCACTCTAAGGACATTAACCTAGTAAGTGATGTTAGTAATACATGTGGGTGGGAGAGATTTGTCTAGCAGACATTAGCGCATCTTTGAAACAGAACCCTGCCTAATGGTAAACAGAACATCTCATCACATTCCATCTGTATGATTGGCTGGGCGACCATAATTTCACCACAGGGCTTCTGTCTGTGTCCCTCTTGGACTGGGGCAATATGTGCTGATCATGTATGTATGGGTATAAAGTTGTCTAGCATTGTGAGGGCTGTATGGCCTTTATGCTAGTGAAGTTCAAATGTTCTATGGTTTCATAAGCTGATGTAAAATGCTGTATCAGCCACACACACAAACATGGGTACATTGAGGATAGTATCACTTCCAATTACTGCTTACAGGACACATCACTGTACACACATAGTGCAAATTGGCTGCATATAAATTAGAGCTCTAACCTATGTAATGGTACAGATCACAGTATGTGATGCACGCAACATACCTCGTGTCTGCTAATACTATCGGTTTAGGACATATGCTTGATGACATCAGCAGGCCTAATTGTAGTGAGGCATATGGAGGGCCACATCACCTGCTACAAATAAAATACTGCAAAACTCTATTTCTAAGTTACTAAGATGACCATATTTATGCCATATGGATATACACACACCAAGTGGTCTGGCGTGATATTAAAACTCCTACATGTGTAGTCTTACACACTACAGATCACAATACTTATGGCATGTGCCACAGCTTAATTCTGATACTGTAATGGTAGCTGGTAGACTTGAGGTAAATTATATCATCAGGCCTTGTAGAAGAGAGCAGTTTGGAAGCCAGCAGCAACTTGCAGGGCCAAAAACTGCATAACCATTGTAGTTTGATAGCCAGTGAGGTATTCCTAGTTGTTTTACAGAAGGATAGACACACATGAATGCACCAAGTGGCCTGGAGTGAGATTAGAACCTCTACCTAGTCGCACACACTATAGATCACTGCACATATCACACGCACCACAGCTGATGTCTGTTTTATGTCTGATTGCAGGCAAACTACTTGTGGATTACACAAACTAGGCTTGTGTTGAACAGCATCTTTGGCCTGTAGAGTGATATTGCTTCATACAGTCATCTGCATCTAGTATCCTAGCAGTGAGATAGCTATTATCATCCTAGCTATGTGTCTACAGTTACCAGTATGGCCATACATGGCTGTTTGCACTTGGATGAGCAAGCCTGTGGGCAGGAACAATGTGCCCTGTCCATGCATGTCTAGCCAGCATTATACATTACACCATCTGCTCACCTGTTGCTGTCTATGTGGTGACATCCCGCAGGTAAAGGGGTCTGTAGGTAAGCACATTATGTACTGTTGAGCCCGTACTTTGGATCCTTTGAGCAACATTATAGATGTGTGATAGAGCAGCTTTACTCACCATTATTATGGTATGTAGGACAATACAGACATCCACAATATTTATGTATATAACAATGATGTATATATAAACATAGCTGTGTGTGTGTGTGTGTGTGTGTGTGTGTGTGTGTGTGTGTGTGTGTGTGTGTGTGATATGTATATATATATATATATATATATATATATATATATATATATATATATATATATCTATAGATATATATATTTGAAAATACATAGAGATAGAGAGAGAGAGATAGTGACAGTATGTATGTATACATAACAGGTCCTTTTTGATGAAGGGGCAACAGAATTGCACTAATTTTAACTAAGTGTATGGGCATTCCAAGTGGGACTGACACACCTACATGTACTCTAGTCCGGGATTATGTGTTTTATAGACAATGACATCTATCCCTGTTTCTGCAGTACTACACTTCACTCAAAATGTCCATGTCATTCTTCAGCCATCTGATGTAATTAATATGTGACAGAAGTTCATAATGTTACACCACAAACAGACTGACAGTCTGTGAAAACATCAACATAATAATGCCTCGCATGTGAATGATGTGAATATTTTCAGATCTGTACCATCACATGTACTAAACTCCCTAGTCCCCTGAGCCACACAAACTGCAGACATACATACATACATACATACATACAAATGTTTCAAGTACGGGCATTAAAGCCCTTCTAGCGTGCCAATATGCCAAAACACTTGTTCCCATAATAAATGTCCAGGCTGTTCTTAAAAATATCTAAACTAGTGCTTGCTTTAATGTAATTAGGTAGTCTGTTCCAAGCATCAGCTACTCTGTCAGAGAACCAATTAGTACACTTCGCATTCCTATAGAATCATCTACATAGGTTATCTGACAATTCTCTATTACTTTTTGATAACTCCAAACATTCCCAGAGGTAGTTGTCCCTAAATGCCCTATATACCTGAATAAGATCTCCTTTTAAATATCTGTAAGAGACGCTGTACAAGTTCAGATATTTTAGTATTTCATAATAATTTAGATTTAATAACTTAGACATGGAGGGTCCTCATCACACAATCAACAGCATACATATGTACGTTGTTAATCCTATGTTACGTGAGACATTCAATGTGTGATCGATTTCTATGTTACTGTCCTGAGATTGCCTGGACTGCTGATATACCATTGCTGACTTACTGTTAAAACAGTTATATGGGAAAACTGCTGTGTTGAGTGTGAGGGAACAATACCACATGTTCTACTGGGATACACAGCAGTCCAAATGTCATGAGACCACAGTGTTTAACATCTCCCTTGACTGATGTAGTGAATATTCCAACCATGATGCCTAATGAATATTAAGGAACACATACTAGTAGACTGGATATCTGTAGTCCAATGTGGGTGTTACTTCTGTTGAACTAGCCCACTATATTTCCTTTCATAAATGCAGCAGATCCACACATACAATACCATATTATAGTAATCCTTACAAGTGGTGTGTAGGTTAGAGACTTACCTTGTGAATGCAGCAGTTGACAGAACTGTAGTTCAAGGCTGACTCTGTCTGATGCAAGCAGTACTCAGCCAATACATGGATAGGTACAGGTTGTGTGGGTTGTTTAGCATTGATTTTAATATACGTATGTGATTAGGAATAATGTGTCAGTCTCTAGGGCCCTAAGTTGTCAGTGAATATGTTATGTGTTGTCTTTTAGCCAAAGCCAGGGTATACTGGGCACACCTACATCTGCCCACTGGGACATCATTGTAGATCCTCCTCTGAGTCCTATGATTGTGGCTGTGGTGACCTAGGCACTGATGGTGGCTGTATATCCTCTCCCTTTGCTGATCCTGCTGCAGCTGTTTCTGCAGGATCATACTGTGTAGCATAGCACATACTGTGAACATATGCGCACATGTGGCTGGAGAGTACTGCAGGGCTCCATCTGATATATCAAGGCACTGGAGCCATGACTTCAGAAACCAAAACACACACTCTATGATGTTCTTAGTTTGGGCGTGTGCCTCATTATGACATTCTTCTGTGGGTGTGTGTACATTTCTGATGGGTGTCATCATCCATGTATCCATTGTATAGCCAGCATCCCCCAGTAAATGGCCATATGGGATGTCCTCCCTAGCAAACATCTGGTACAGCTGTGATGAATGCCAGATATGGGAGTCATGATAACTGCCAGGGCTGCCAGCACACACATTCATGATAATGCTCTGGGTATTGCACATGACTTGGCATTTGATGAAGTGGTACCCCTAATGGTTGACGTAGATTCTACCCTCTTCCCCTGATGGTGCCTTGAGGTATACATGAGTGCAGTCAATGGCACCCAGTACCTCGGGGTAGTGTGCTAAATCGTAGAAGTGTTGCATATTGTTGGCCATCACCTCAGCGATGAGGGGAAAAGAAATGTGCTCACTAGCATGTGGTAATATGGTATCCAGGAATTGGTGGAGTACCCTGGATTCTGATGCCTGTGAGAGCCCCATCATGCCCCCAGTTGGTCTTTGGGAGGTACCTGTAGCTATTATCTTAATGGCTACACATACCTTTGTTTGCACTGGGATGGGTTCCCCTCTGTTGGGTCTGGGTCTGAACTGAGGCTGACAGAGCTCAGTGAGCTCTTGTAGTATGTCCCTGTCTACCCTGTAGAGGGCAGCAGAGCTCAGTGAGCTCTTGTAGTATGTCCCTGTCTACCCTGTAGAACTCTACAATCTCCAGCGCCTGCAAAGTTACCCTGGGCCTGAACATTCTTCTCCTTCTCTGTCTAGGCATACTGTCAACAGCAGCAGCATTGACTTCAGCATCAAGCACATACAGATGTAGGAGACCTGCAGCAGCCCCTAGCATTATCTCAGATAAAATTCAAAAGTTTGTACTCCAATGGTCCAGATTATTGGGGAAAAATCAGAATGTACACTGTATGCATACTTTATAGAGCTCTGTTGTAGGTGCAGAATGTGTGATTGGCTAACTGATGCATTCCACCTTCCTAGAATATAATTAACATAATTTAATGGCCTTATTTTAGCTTAAACAAAAGTCAAAACTAATTGAATACATTTGGCTTTCAGACGCACTCAGCACAGCAGCATGCCACGCAAACGCCCACGGAAGCTAAACAGTACTTAGAAGTTTGTGGACACACCCCACTGAAAGAACATGCTCAGCCCAGTGGTACGACATGCACACAGGTGCAACTAAACTGAAATGAGCTTAGAAGTCAATGGACACCCCTCCCCCCCGATGTCAGGTACATCCTGTGTAAACAGCAACATGGGTCTAAGTCTACACGAAGGGGATATGTGGACACGATTATTCCTTTTGGCTATTCAGTAACTCCACCTCCTTTGCATAGGCATCTGTGCTCACAACCTGGAAACTACACTTCATAGTCTTACCATGTTAGCAACAGCACCAATGCACCATTGTAGGGACTCCACAAAAGGTTCTGTAATACATTTCTGTCATATAATATAAATTTTTTTTTTCTATAAAGCATGTTTATGCACTGTGACACACGATGTAAACATGTCCAGATTATTTAACAAAATTAATTTAACTTATTTCCTTTAATTTTTCTGACATGCAGGATAATAGTTTCACTCATATGTATATGTCAAATTACATTTCTGTCCATATATCTACAGTTTTACAACCTATTTTATCTGTCTGCACTCCTGTACACAAAATTTTTCCGCATTCATTATGGACACTGACACAGGGTCTGAACAGATGCCGATCTGCTTGCTGGATTGCTCTACCTGCCTCATTTGCATGAGATTTACCTGATTATGACGTGATTTGCATACCACAGAAGTTTCTGTGTTGACCCATGAGTGCGCGCTGCTCAGCAGCACTTACTGAATCTAAAAATATTTGCATCCTTGTAAACACAGTGGCATGATGCCTATATGGAAAAAAATATGTAGGCTTTATTAAATTCTCCCAAGATTTTCTTCTTAAAATTGTAGCAAACAATCTAACACAAACATAATGAGTAACTTGCTACATTTGGAATAGAACACACAAAGCATTTCAGCTCTTCAGCCCTGACCTCAAATGCAGGATCAGCATTAATTTCTGAATGCTGGTACTACAATATCACCCCAATGGCAACTGCCAATCAGCACCTTCCACCAGAGGTGTATGCACCACTTTACCCAGCCCTAATTACATTTCAAACAAGCTATAGACATTTTTATGTCGAGACACTTACTGTTTTTTTCTGTGAATCAAATTCATTTGATGGTGTAGATTTAGGTCTATAATGCAGGTGTTTATACAGCAACTGGTTTTGAAAAAAAGAATGTCTGAGTATTTCAGGACTCATAACAGTGAGAGACAGACCACTACAGATCATTCCAAAGTATAAGGAGAATAGTGCTAATCTGTTGAGATATTTGATGAAATGAAGGCCTTTACTTTTGCTGATTAGAAATCTTTGGTGCATTCCTAGTAAATTGATATGTTGGAATTTGCATATGACAAAGTGGGCATCTTATTTTACAATGAGCCTGACAAAGGAAAAGTAGAGAAGTAGGATGACTTCTTTGGATCTTGAAGATATTCCCCAAGAAATTAACTGTCCATTTAGAAGATTTTCCTGATTATGGTGGAAGCAAGATAACTGAATGAGAGAGAACTGTCTACATGAGCGCCCAGGTTTCTTAAGACAATATTTGTTTGTAGAGGTGGGAGCAGCTTTTCATTGAATGCTACCATGCTGCATTTCCTTGCATTTAGCTTGAGGCCATTTTTACTATAACAAGTTTGTGCATCTTCCATCCCTTGCTGATGTTTTTCAGTATCAGTGGATGTAAGGATAACAGTACCCAGCTTGCAGCCATCAGCAAATGTGGTCAACCTCACTTTTGAGGCACTGACATGGATTTCTGCAAAATAAATGCCAAATGGGTGAGACCCCAGTACTGATCCCTACAGTATCCCACTAGTTACAGTTTTATGTACAGAGAAGACTCCAGAATGTTTCATAAAATGGGACCTATTGAATAGACAATTTGCAGTCCAGTGAGCAATGTAGGGGTTACATTAACTTTTGTCTACTTTTTAACAAAAACAGAGTGGAGATAATTTTAAAAGCAATAAGCAGGTTATGATAAGCAGCATGCATGAAGTGCCCACTGCCCACAACTTCTGAACCCTTTTCAAAGGAGCTTATTAGGTTCTGGAGAACTACTCTTCAAAAAAATGATTGTGGTCCCATTATGTTGCCTTTGTCCACTTAAATGAGTTCTGTTATGATACATTCCATAACTTTTCATACAAGTCCGGAGAGGTTGATGGACATATAATTAGCCAGGAATGTAGAGGCTGCACTTGTGCAGGGTAGTGACAGTGGCTGTTCCCCAAGCTTCAGCAGCAAAGACTGCAGGTAGCCTGAGGCTGAATAGTTAAATAGAGGTTCAAATGGTGTACACTTGGCAGTGATGAGAATTCAGCCTGGTCTGTTATTGAATGCCATGACAACTATTATTTTTATCTTTGACAGAGATTTTTTAAGACTTGTTCTGTGGTGATTTCAAAGGAAACTAACTTTTCAAAGGTAGCCAGAAGACAGAAATCCTGGTTATATGGGTCATAGCACTAAATTTGTCTACTAATATATTGCCTACATTCTTAGGATCAGATTAAATGATATTATAATGGATAATCTCATTGCATTCTTGGAAAATTTTCCTCAATTTTTCAGTATAACTGATTAAAGATTTGTAGTTTTCTTTGCTATCTGCAGTGATCGTAAACATGTACTGTGCTTTATATTTAATAATAGTGCTCTTAGGTTTCTAGCTGGCATTCTTTGTTGTGTTCTTGAATTGGGAGTGTGGATTTCTTACAATTTTTCACTGTTTTCCTTCTTTTGTTTTACAGTTTATTAATACAAAACTTCCATGAGAGAGGTTTATTTCTGAATTTGCCATTATAATTAGGGTGGGTGGTACTGACCTTTCTATGCAACTGTTTAAATGCAGGTAAAAGTCAAAATGCACCAGCCCCCTCAGTTGGGTCTTTTTTGTGAAATTGCATGAAATTTTGCATGGGTCACCTAAAATCTGAAATAAGTTTGCCCTGGAAAAGTACTAATGATGGTCTCAGTTATTGGTCAGATGGTACCACTGGGTCCGACAGAGAAGAGGACAGACTTGTGGTCATATTTAACCAGAAATTAGGTAATGAACAATGGAGTACCATTTGGCAAGGACAAGGTAAATAATATTATAGCAGTTTTACAGTTTGCTCCATTGTATTGGTATTAAGAAAGTCCAGAAAATGTTCCACATATCCATTTTTAGAAATGCAATTGTGCCAATCAATGCTTGGGTAGCTGGCATTCTAGTATAAGGTATTTGGTTTGATATTTAAACCCTCAATTGTGATAAGGTATTTTCCATGATCTTTTTGGAACATAGATGGTGGCTCTGTAGCCAGTAATGAAGTAATGGTTGGAACTGTTAAGGGAGATTTTGATCTCCAGCAATTAGGGTCATGGATAATTTCATGTGAGGTCATGTTGTTTCTGACAAATACAGACGCTCCCCATAGTTGCTCAGGGCCTAAAGGTGTGATAAATACTAAACTATACTAACGAGGGAGTGATGTCATATTGAACCCATGTCTCCATAACTACACAACTATGAATACATTTCAGTTACAGGAGATCCTCAAGTTTTGGTATCTTTCTATTCTGACTCCTACCATTGATTAGTGGCACTATGATGAAGTCCAAATTTGATTTGAGTTTGCTATATCGGACTGTTTATTGGGGTACTGTATCCTCAGTTCTATAACATGCATTTCCTACCCATTGCTTTACATTGTTATGCTGAGCATTTCCTACCCATTGCTTTACATTGTTATGCTGACTGTTTCTAACTAAGAGCCCACATCACCTAATGAAGAAGCAGCAACATGCTCTGTACCAGTCAGCACTCCATAACCTAGGTGTTTAGCACTCCCCAGGCATGAATCTCTTCATGGTGATGGACGTCATGCTGGGAAGGTGAAATGGAGTCTTCACTGTTAGCCTCTGGTGCTGTTGCTTCTGCGGTAGGTGGCTTGTACATGTCATCAGGCAGTGGTATATAATGACCCCCTTTGGGCTCCTGCCATAAGGTTCAGTGGCTGGTTAGGAGCAAGGTGGACTAGTGACTTAATTGGCCATATTGGTACCTTGGAACACTTCCTCATGTTGCTATTTGAGTCAAGTAGACACCCATCTCTGACCACATGACACCATTGGAGAATCTTACCCATAATGTAAGATATAAAAGCTACTGTCTTCTGAATGGGATGCCTTCTTGGAACAACTTGACAGGCTGTCGTTATCATACTCTATCCCCCACATGATGCTCCCTCTCTTTTGTGCCACTGCCTCTCTCCTATTTCTAGTTCTATCCTACCTTCAGCTGTTTTGAACCCTCAGTTTGTTTGTGTATCTCCACTGTGTGTTTCCTTTTGTGTCACATCTCCTTTGTCAGTATTTATGTGTTATATGTTTATGTTAGTGCTACTGCTCCCTTCCCTTTGCACTCCTTTCATCCCCATCTTTCATTTCCCCCTCTAAACCTTTTCTCAAAAAAAATAAATAAATAAAAAAAGTTTAACGGTTTAAAAAAATATGCACTTTTTTCCCCACACCTATACTCTTCTCCCCTTCATTTGCCTTCTGTTTGTTCTGCTTCTTGCTTATTCTCATTTCTGACTATGCTATCACCCCCCTTTCCTTACCCTTTATTTATATGTTCATTTGACATTTGTTTATTTGGAAAGTCTGACTGACCAAAAAACTTCCCATGTTCAGAGGAGGCCTAGGGATAAAAGCTCCACAATCACAATCTTTCAAAAATCAGCTACAGATATTTTTTAATTATAAAGTATCATTTAACACTACAAAACATAAGACTCAAAAAAATACTGTAATGGGAAAACATAGAACATATGTTTCATAGTAGACTGAAATGAAAAACAATAACATGAGTTGGAGAAAATATGTGAGGAAAAACTCATTGGTCATATTATTTGTTACATAGATTAGTGTGCAATAAATGAGACCTGAGACAATTGTAATAAGATATTTAAAAAAGATATTAGAGATTACATGATTAGAGATAGTGAGGTGAAATTGAGTGATGTCTTAGTAGGAGAGACAGTGCTCATATTATGGTTATAGCAGGAGATTATAAGAAGGGTACAAGGTAGGTGTCTTCAGGTAGCTTAGGTGAGTAGGGAGGAAAGAGAGAAAGGTCTGCAGAGAGAAAGTGGATAAGGAAAGGTAGTGAGGAAAACAAAATAAAGGAGTGGAGTAGACGTTTGGAGATGATTGTGAGGTGCAAATTAGTTTAAAGGGGTATATGAAGTATAGTGAGAAAGTTCAGATTGTATTGATGCATTTTATAAAATAAAACTCATTGACAATTTGTTTCACAGCCCTTCCATATCTTACTGGCTGTATCTGTGTTACAGCTAAGTGCCACTTTGATGCATGTGTTAATAGACATGTTATCAAGGACACTGCCTCCATCCTAATGCTCTCAGGTTATGTGGCTACTCCTTGCCCGAGATACTCACTTGTGAAGTGACTATAATTTTCAGTATTGCAAGCCTTCATTATATAACACTGTCCCAGGCAATGCCCATGCTATCTTCTCACTTATGTATACATAATCATCTTTGCACAACACTGACGGTGCTATTTTATCACAAGGCAGCTACATTACGATTCCTTGTGAATATCTCCTCTGAATAAGTTGATGTTTCTACAGAAATATGTATATTTCCTCTGCATGTAAAATTGTATTCCTACTTAAATGTGCTGTCAAATATGAAATAGAAAACTGATACACATTTACTTCTAAACCAAACATGAAATTTATTTACATCATGATATTTACAAAGCTTTATGTCCATCATGTATATTTATATAACATTAATCTTTCTGAGGTTGCCTAGAAGCTTAAGCAACTTCTGAAATATCTATTAGAATGTGATGAAATGCAGTCCATGTTGAGTCATCAAATCCAAGGCAATGTTAAGTAAAACGATATATATATATATATATATATATATATATATATATATATATATATATATGACACTCACACTCAAATCTAAAACAAATACTGCAGACTCTTATAGTACAATAATTTAATCTAAAATATTCTTATCTACCTCATGTGAGATACCAAAGATGTTGCCCTAGTTACTGTGGGAGTTCCTGTTTAAAGACTTAGTAAAATCTAAATCTCAACAAAATTGTATTCAGGCAAAAGCAACCGTCTATCTAGGTCATTAATTTATATTAAAACAGGGACATACCTTTTCTCCCAACTAGGTCAGAATATATAGCCTTTGTTTTCTGTCAGCTTTTCTGCCTAATCTTGGCAATAGATCCTCTGGCACACATTCTGAGGAAAGACTCCATAATCGTAAGTTTCATAATTGATTCTAAACTACTGCAGGCTTTTCCTTCTCTGCTCATGATGCAATCTTTGACTGACCCTCCTTATTCCTTACCTCTAACCTGCGAAGCACATTCACTCTTTAGATAAGTGTGTGTGTGTGTGTGTGTGTGTGTGTGTGTGTGTGTGTGTGTGTGTGTGTGTGTGTGTGAAGTCATATAAATAAATGCATTATTTATTTTATTTATTTATTTTATTTGCAGTTGGTTTACCAGGATGGTCCAATTGGGCCAAAAGAACCCATTTTCAATGGAGTCCTGGGGAGAAAATCTCCATAAAGACAATATTCGTAAACAACAAATTGACAAACACATAGTAGAACAGTAGTACAGTTAAAACAAGGCATTTAAAAATATAATAAATGAAAATCCACACTAAAATATAAGAATCCATTTAGAGAGCTATATAATATAAGTAAGTATTTACATATATATTTGTTCCTACTGTAAAACAGCTGGGCGATGAGCACATGGGTGCCTTTTGCTATTGTTGGGGGTGTGAGGTCGGATGATAAAGGGGAGAGGAAGGTAAGAACTAAGGGTATTATGAGGGATGACAATAGGAGCATTCCCAGCAAGAGTTTAGGTGTGAATGAAGTAATTTTTTAATGGTAGTATGACTTGTGGTACGGATAAGTGGGGGTAGGAAGTTCCAAGAGTGGGCTAAGGTGAAGGACAAAAGGATTTTGCCTGGAGGGCATAATGGTTTATGCACTTCAATCAGGTTCTGATTATTGGATCTTAAGAGTCTTTCTGGAAGGTGCATTTTAAAGGTGGAGGAAAGGGAGGGGCAGAGGGAGGGAGTGAAGATGAGTTTATGAGCTTGAATATAGGTGAGATTATTTGGTAGCTCTAACCTATTTAATTATTTTTATTTATTTTATTTTACATTTGTTGAACGGGATAGTCCGACTGGATGCATGTCCATTTTCAGGGGAGGCCCAGGGAGAAAAGCTCCAAGGTAGACAGAAACATTAAAAACATGTTACAAGTATAATTTTGACAAAGAGTACATAAGGAAACAATAATAAGCATGTCCCACAGGTTAGAGTTAAACCCTGGTGAAAGCCAGGGGTAAATTAAACATTAGCTGATTAATAGATTTTACACAACACAATCTAGAAGAGAGTTAGCCAGGTTTGATAAAATGGCATAGCCAGTTTAGCGCCAGATGTTGTTTGAGTCTAGTTTTAAATTGACCTAGGGAGGAGAGTAAAGTAATGTCAGCTGGAAGTGAGTTCCAGGATCTGCCTACAGAGTTTGCAAAGAGAGAGTCACCAGCTACATTGTTAATTTTGCTTGCCTGATTTAGTAGTTTGTTAGAGGATCTAAGCAGTCATGGATTGTGATGGGGGTGATAAGATTTTTAAGTATAGGAGTATTATCTGGATTATAAAGGATTTTATAAGCCATGATCAGTTGGTTATACTGAATTAGACTGGGTAGTTCAAGCCACCTGAGCTGGTTAAGATTGATGCAATGATGTGTATTAAAAGGCAGCCCAGTGGCAAACCTAGCAATGTGGTTATAGCAGGTTGAGAGTTTAAGTACAGTCTTTTCTATATTAGAGCACATAGGGGATGCATACAGAAATGTTGAGAGAAGGTGAGAGCGAGCTATAGCAATTTTAGCTGGAGGGGTTAGGAAGGCTTTTATTCTGTAAAGTTACCCTAGTTTTTTATTGATTATTTTGATCAATTGGTTTACATGTAGGTCAAATTTTAGATTGTTATATATAATGACACCTAGTAGTTTTGTAGAAGGGTCAGGGGAGATTAATGTGCCATCATTTGCATTTATGATAAAGGTAAAAGCAGGAGACCTTTGTGTTAGTGAGAATAACAGTTTTTTGGGGGATTTAGTATCAAACAACATTCAGAAAGCCAGTTTTCTATAGTGTTAAAGGTGGAATGGGTAGCAGACCCCAATTCTGTTGGAGATGTGGTAGAGCAGATCAGGGTGGAGTCATCAGCATATTGAATACAGCTGACTTTTGGAATAACAGTGTACAGGTCATTAATGAAGATGGAAAACAGCAGGGGCCCTAGTATAGTGCCTTGTGGTACTCCAAGGGTGTTGTGTAGTAGGTTAGAGAGTTTGTTCTGCCAAAGAACAGCCTGCTGTCTTCCATTCAGGTAGGATGTAAACCAATGAAGTTTGTGTAGAGCAATGCAGTGATGAGTAGGAGATTTGTATCCTGAGGCGAATTTAGCAATTTTATTGTAACAGCAGGAGAGTTTTGTCTTAAGTGTGGATTGTGGATTAGTAAGGAGTGGGGCACCATATAGTAGAGAAGGGATGAGGTACTTGGTAGAGAGAGTGAGATAGTGATTATGGCGGTATAGCATACCATGTTTCTGGTGGGTTTTTTTATATTTTTCTGTAGATGGGTGTTGAACTTAAGTTGGTCGTCTATGAGGACTCCTAGGAGTTTAGCTTCACAAACTAATTTGAGAGATGTGTTCCTCTGGCTAGTGATGGAGAAGGTGTTTTTGTCTATGGGGGTTGATTTAGAAGGGGAGAATATCCTAAGTTTTGTTTTGGAAGCGTTGAGTGCTAGGTGGTTATCTAACATCCATTGTTCTGTGATGCTAAAGGAATCTTGGGTTATTTTTATAAGAGTGGGGATGGAAGTGGCAGAACATATGATGGTTGAATCATCTGCATATTGGATGAGTTTTGCATTAGGAATGGAATGGTGCAGATTATTTATGAAAATATTGAAAAGAAAGGTACCTAGTATAGAGCCATGTGGTACACCTGTCTGGGTATTAAGGAATGGACAGGTGACTTTTTTCCATTTTACTGCTTGTTGCCTGCTGGAAAGGTAACTTATAAACCAACTGAGAGAGGAGGGGGCTAGGTTTAGGTTGGAAAGCTTAGTTAATAGGAGGTTGTGGGAAATGGTGTTGAAAGCCTTTGAAAGGTCTAGGAGTATGGTAAAAATGATGCAGCCAGAGGCGCAGGCTTTATTGATAGTTTCAAAAAAGGAGAATAGAGCAGAGGCAGTGCTGTGGCCAGGTCTGAATCCATGTTGTGTAGGGGTCAGTAGGTGGCTATCAATAAGGTAGGGTAGAAGTTATAGGTATAACTGTCGGACTTAGTTTCAACTCCCATTAGGATTGTTATAGTCACTTTCTTTTCTTTGCATTCTCCTCAAACATCACAACTCACAACAAGCCAGACAAAGACACCCAATGTCATGGGAAACATGATGCTTGTTTTTTTTTTTTTTTTCTTTCTTCCTATACATTTATTTCTGCTTATTGTTCTGTCATTTAAGCAAAGCCTACGAAGTTTAAACTCACACTGATACTCTCAATAATATTTATTTTATTTATTTTATTTTACATTTGTTAACCGGGCTAGTCTAACTGGATATATTTCCATTTTCAGTAGAGGCCCGGGGAGAAAAGCTCCACAAAGAGATAAACACAGTTACATAGTATGCAAAAATGAGCTGAAATAAAAAGGAGGTGGGAATAGACAAATATACAGAATAACATCATAGGATTCAACATTCACATAACATCATAGGATTCATCATTCACACACAAAAAAAATAAAAAATGGAAACTTATTTCACATTATTTTATAGGAAGGTTATAAAAAGAAAGTAAAAGAGAAAAAATATTCAAAATGAAAAGAGTGAAAAAAAACATGATACATTTTTTTTTTTTTTTTGTCACATGATTCCACTTGGCTGCTGGTCATGTGATTTTAGACCTGTATTTAAGCTTTCAGTTTTTAGATTTGAATGTATTAGTATTGAAGAAGGGTTCTGCCGAAAGCTTTGCTCTGTATTAAACTGGTTTTTCCTACCAAGTTTTCTTTTTTTCTACTACCATACTTAGCCAGTTCTGTCACTACTTTTTACATAAACATGCACTTCATTTGTTCTGATGAAAGTAGCAGTTTTGATTTCTAGCCTCATTAAAATATTCTGTTTAGCCCTTTTCTACTACCCCAATGAAAACAGATCAAAAACTGATTCTGAAATATATTATTGATTTTTTTCCTTATGCAAATGTCACCACAGACCATTCAATGTTTCCAGAAAAACTCTAAAAATATACAATCCACCATACTCTTACTGTTGCTAACCCATCATGTGACATACAAACACATTTTTAAATATTTGTATTTCTCCACATTTTGACTATCTATCCACTAGGCCTATTCAAACACAAATGCAACACAAACATTAACAATCTCCAAAATTTTTTTTTATTTTATAAAGTATTAATTTTGTATAAAACAATGTTATGTGACTTGCTACAGTTATTGTAGAAGCAAGTTCTGACCGACCATCTACAAAAGTGCTACACCACACAGGCACTGTTAGTTCGTAACATTCTTATATGTATATTTAGCATTTGAATGTGCTTATTAAGTGATATATTAACATATTGTTTAGCTTGACTTGTTTAGTGAAACTATTTTTTTCTTATTCTACATCCATGCACTTGACCATTTGCATATTCTGCTGAGATGTGTTTTTTTATTATCAAACCCAGGAAACTATTATATATCAGTAAATAAAATATGGCACTACATCATATGTATTTCCCTACCTGAACGGAAAAGGTATAGGAAAACAAAATCAGGATTAGTACAGAAAGCTTTGAAGAAGATAATTGTAAGGAAAATGGTTTCCAGATGGCAAAGGAAAAGAAAAAAAAATAATTCTGTGTAGATGAGAAGGAGGAATGATTGAGAATTGTTTGAGATGGGTTGATGGATCAGATGCTAAATCATAGAAAAGCAATTAGCAGTGGTAGAACATATCTAAACTGCTTTGAAATGAACAGATGAAATTGAGATTAGAGAAAGAAACAGCAAAAGAACTAGTAGTAAACCAAAATTTGAAATACCTACACATTTATTTGTGTAAAGTGTTTTGGAATTATAGACTCATTTGGATGACACACTAATGATTGTCTTTCTTGAGCACTTAAAAAGTCTTGTATCACAGCAGATACTAACTAGAATAAAGACCAAAGGGATAGACAGTTCAGACTGAATGGATAGGATGTTTATTTAAATGAGAAAGAGAGGGTTGGCAAAATGAATATTTCAGACACTTGAGATAAAGCTGAAAATGGGAAAGAGAAAAACAGAAAATGGTGAATGAGTGGTTGCATTGAAGGGACTGTGTTTGTGTGTCATCATTCTTTCATTTTTCTTTCTTTTTTATTTCCTTAAAATATTTTATTAATATTTTTGAAAATTATTACAAAAACGACAAGAATTTTACTTCATTCATTAATGTTTTAGCGGTGGAAAACAAATCACTTGTATCTTTAGAAAACATTTAACACTGCTTGAGGTTCATTTAATGGAGGAGTACATTTTGTGGAAATCAGATGACTAAAGAACAGACCAGAAAAAAATGATCTATGGGATTCCAGAGATATGCATAATAATTTCAAAAAGGCAAATACAAAAGTGGACACATCAGAAATGTATTGGGCGGTCTGACCGAAGCAGAGTGGAACAAGAGAGATATGAGGATAGAGGGGGCCGGTGACTCTTCAAGGAAATACATTTAAGCACTGCTAGAGCAGAGGAAAGATAAATGTTACTCAACAGAACATCAGAGAATTGGTGAATAAAATATGTGGCAAATAATTATGGTCCAATCTAAAGTATTCTGATGTGATAAACTTACAGGAAACCTGTCTGGGAGAAGGAAATTTGTAATGTTGTAAATTGTGGTAAAACTGGAATCCCTGTGGTAATAGAATAAAGAAACATTAGAATGAAAAATAATAACTTTTGCAAAAGTTAAAAGTTTAAACCAAGGTTGATTAAAATTGCTAAAGACCAACTAGAAAGGAAAGTCTGCTAATTAGCTGACAATGTGAGTTAATGAATGTTACAATACAACGAGAAAGGCAGATAATGAGAATTAAGAAGGTTTTAGGAAAGCACTGGAATTTTCTTTCTTAGAAAGTGGAAACAATGGAAGAAAAAAATCATTGCAAGTGGAAGTTTTAATGATTAGATAGCCATATATTAAAATTTTAACATGAAATAAAGTAGGTTGGGAAATATGAAGTCATAAAGATAGTACTGTCAACGAGTAGGGAATACAGGTACTACAAAATATGTGATTTGACTGTTCTAAGGGGAAGAGATTTATTCATTTTAGAAAACGGAATTTCTAAAGATGGTATTGTCAATAAATACAGTTATTGATAACCATCATTATATAGTTTGACTATTGTGAGTCAGAGATTTAGTCAGTACTAGCTATGTATTTCATATAGGTAATTGAGGATCTGTCATCGACTGTGTATTACTGTCATCAAATCTCATAGTAAGTTCAGGTTAAAAGTCAGAACAAAACATGATTCATGTAATATTGATTCTGCCAATAGCAAATTCTTTGGTTATAAGTATGAATAACTACATTAATACCACTAAGCTGATATGCAACCAAATCAAAGAGGAAATAAGATTGGAAATGACAGACCGAGTCAAAGATCAGCATGAACAGGTAATAGAAATAGGTAATAGAAATAACTAAACAGACTAGTTTATCTGAAGGATTAGAATATTTTATCATCAGGTTAGAATTCTTGTAAATGAAAACATTACTGCTGTTGGTTACAAAGACTTTGAATGAAGATGGTTACTGAAAAATGTAAATTGAAAGGGAAATTGCAGAACAGAACTTAAAATGGTAAGTAAAGAGATAAGGCTATAGTGAATAAAAATGGAAATTACAGGAATATTGGAAATGCACACAAGAGACTAAATTAGTGTTTGCAACAATCCATTTAACACATGCTCACTTAGCAGCTGATTGACAGAGAGCAGGCAGGGATGGGCATTTATGTGAACATTCCAAACTGTGATCACTGGACAAGGTTGTGGATATTGCATGAGGGGGCATAACTTGGGAGAGGTAGCGGTGGGCATGGCTGAGCTATTCTAGAGGTGGAGTGATATGCTATGCACTCCACAGCACATCTGCCCCTTGAGAATTACTATGATACTATGTTACAGTGCTGGAAGAGGGGAGTAGACAACCAACATCTTCAGGATGCCCTCAGGTTTCATGACTGGCCCCAGGAGAAGGGAAGCAGCTTTGAAGGGATGAGAAAAGCTGATAGGCACAGCACAGTTGTGGTCACTAGGTACCAAGATTGCAGGATGATATGGGGGGGTCAAAACAAATTAAAAAAAAAATTGATTGAAAATTAGAGAAAGCATAAGAAACTTTGTTAAATATGATGGAATAACAGAAAAGGATTATTGTGGATTCCTCTATGCAAAGATTATATATACTACCTATTGTTTGAGGAATTTTGATATGCTGGCAATGACTGAAAGGCCTTGAAGGAAATATTTAGTACAGATGTGATAAAAATATACATTAAAATTGAAGTAAAACAAATCACCAAGGCATAATTGAATGACCACATAATTATTTCAGATGGACACCCAGAAATTGGTAGATATCTGAACATTTTTTGTTCTATGTCAGTTGAGAAAGAAATACCCAAATCATGGCTGGGAGGTATTTTTAAGCCTAACCATGAAACTCGCATCTCTTACAAGTTCTGGTACCCTTGATAAGTGTAAGCAGGGGCTTGGTACATGAAACATTTAGAAGCAGGGGCCTGGGTGGTGATCCATTTACAGGCTGCCTCTGTCCATTATCTCAGGGATGAATTTTTTCTTCCCCATCCAACTGTTCAAGTTGCACTTGAATTGGTTTAGAGAGGAACTCTGCTTTACATGAATGGGGATGCTGTTTCAGAGAACGGGTAGTCCATGAGACATATATCTGTCTTTCCAATAGGTCCTATTTATATCGCAGGTAAGGTCTAAGTCTTTAGAATGGGTAATTCTGGTGCTGTTTGTTTTGCAAATATGCAGGAGCTCCTTCAGTGTGGGATCTGAAATGCCATGTATACCAGGCATAGATCTCCCCTCAACAGCCTGTATGAGACAGAATACAGGGATAGGGCCTTGAGGCGGTCTGCATAGAACATGTTACTTCCACTCTGTATTCTTTTAGTGAGGAACCTCTGTGGATGTTACGATTGTTGGATGTGCCTGGTTAGGTAGATACCAAAGGGGGCATTGTTCTCAGTTATAGGTCTGATGAGTCCTGAATACAGTGGAACAATGACCACCTTGGATCTAGATGCAACACCTTTTGTTTATGTTGCTGAAAACATTTCTTTAAAATAGGGAGAAATAAATTATTCAAAAGACAGTGTTTTTTTTTTCTTTTCTACTCTAAAACGCAAGAAAGTAGTAAAGTATATCTAACAGTGCTCCTAGTTTGGTTTAGAGAAGAAAGAGAATAAGGCTTGATAATTTCCTAAAGAACTGTGGCTGAAAGATGACTGAAAGAGGGGAGTTAGTACATTTTTAAGGAGATATCCATATTCTGTATATATCAAAGGTTATACATATGGAAGGAATGTTGGGTGTAATGCAAGCGTACATTATGTGGCCAAGATAGAAACATTTTTTATCTATTGAATATAAGTATTCAGCAAGGACATTTGAATATACACTTATGACAAAGCAGAGAGCCAGGAAAGGCTGCATTAATATTGCCTCTGATGTTAGGGTAGGTGACATTAAGAATGCATTAGATACCAAGAAATTCACTTGGAAAGTAAAACTTAATGTTTACATTTCCCAGGAATTATGATCTGGTTAATTTCAGCTGCATTTAGAAAAACAGAGATCTTTAAAACATTAATTATTCATATGACTTAAGGAATATTCATTTCTGTGTTAAATAGTATTGTACAGTCTGAAGATGTTTCTGACTAATTAAGAAATTAATAACTGAGAGTTTTATTGAGTCTTAATAAAAGTATTTGTCAGTTTCAAGTAGAAAAAGCTGGTTAGACTAAAAGAGAAATTAAAATGTTGTAACTAAATAAATACCCACAGATGTTCCATTTATCTTTTTATTTATAACCTCATCCTGATGTCCCAACCTGAAAGTCACGTTTAAAAAAATGTTTGTGTGTGTGTATATATATATATATATATATATATATATATATATATATATATATATATATATATATACACATACACAGCAGGACCAAATCACTGAACGTTCATTTCACTGACAACTCATTTCACTGACACTCATTTTGTCGACAGTTATATATGGCTGGTTCCCCACTGTAGTATGGCCTTAGAGTTAGAATATATAGTAAGGGGGGTGTGGGGGGCACAGCGCCCCACATACTTTTGTTTTATACTGTTTTCGGGAAACAGTTATTCATTGCATTTGTAGGTATCTATCTGTATAGTTTAAAATGTTTATCCCCTCTTACTATATGTTCTAACTCCAGTATCGCACTACAGTGGGGAACAGGCCATATGCAACTGTCGATGAAATGAATGTCAGTGAAATGAGTTGTCAGTGAAATGAACTTCCAGTGAATTGGCCCTGTTGATTTGACTGTCAGTGAAATGAGCTGTTGATGAAATAAATATATATATATATATATATATATTTTTTTTTTTTTTGGTTTAGAAAAAATGACCACCAGTGAGTTTGATCTAAGTACTAAACACTGAAAAAACACATCTGTAATTACAATTGATTGCCACAAAAATCATTGGGAAAAAAATCATCACAAATATAAACCAATAGGTTAGATTTCCAATTGCCAAGAGTAAAACTAAAAATAACTTTTTTTACATTGGGGCTTTAACACCAGACCCCCAGAAATTAAATATACTAATTCTAGATGCACACAAACTTGAAGAAACCCCTTAAATTATATAAAGGTCAATATAATGACCTTCAACCATTACATAATTCAGGAAAAACCAACAGACACCGTTGCACCTCAGATTTACTTGGCAAACTAGCTAATGAAATTAGAACAAAAAGAACTACTGTTTTCCACCAATTTTGAAAAATGGTTTTACTACTATTATAAATAAGCCACATGGAGTTACAGGTGTCAAGAATTCAAGTTCCAACAATACTAACACTAATACTTTTGGAACGTCTTGTATTTTGGATACATCTGTTGATGCATTTAACATCAGGTCTATTATTACTAGAAACTGGAACATCTTATGTGGAAATAGTGAATTAATACAAGTTGTAGGTGATAGACCCAATTTTGTATATTAGAAAACTGACTGTTTTAAAAAATGTTTACGATTTGATTCCACACATAAAAGTATCCCTGATAACAGCAGACATTGTACGGGGATGGATAGATGTACTTTTTGTTCTTCATGTCGTTTTATTTTAGAAGGACCCTGTATTGACTTACCCTGTTTGAACAGGACACTTTCCATTGATGGTGTATACAGTTGCAATAGTAGTGGCATAGGCTATCTTGCTGTTTGTTCCATGTGCAATGAATTTTATGTAGGTATGCCCACACGACCACTTAGTAAAAGAATTAAAGAGCATTACTATTGTATTAGAACTAAGAACATCAGTAATGCTCTATTTAAACATTCCACCACATGTAGTGGTTTTAAAAAGTTTCTGTTTGCTGTCTTGGAACATGCAGTTGGAAATATAAGGGGGGATCCTATAAGGACCAATTTGAACAAAGAGAAACTATGTGGCAGCTCAGGTTAGGGGCTGACAAAAAACCTGTTATTAATGACTCAGTGAATATTAAATGTTTCCTGAAGAACAGAAGACTGAATATTATAAAATGAACTGTCTATGTTATGTTATTAGATGTGTGCCTTTAAATGACTGCATTCCTTTTGCTATTGCACTTTAAGTAATTGATTGTTTTCTTAGGTAATTATTTTGATTTGATATATAAGGTGATGCTGTTGTGTGCATCTTATTTCATTCTGAAGAAGTCTTTTGAGATGAAAGTGATATTAAACTGTGCATTTTGCTATTTGCTGGTGGTTTCCTTCATTGTTCGGCCAGACCGTTACATAATTCAACAAACTGAACCAGCGATAAAAAACACCAGTGGTTTAACACATGATACAATGCAAGCAATGTTAACTAATATTGGACTCCTAGGTCAGATAGATACAATGATAGAGATACGGTATATATAAAATACAATATTTCCAAAAGTTGCTCCTGTACAATAAATATATGCATTGTTTACAGCTGTTGTCCCCAAGATTTTAAAAAAATAGCTGCCCATCTAAAAACAATCTCTAATTAACTTATGTAAGGGGAAATATTGCCACAAGATACATTGAGAGGAAAAGGTGCTGGCAACACACATAAACTAACAGCTAATGAAGCTAATAAGATTGTTTAGTTTGATTTGCCTTCATATACCCTGGTATAACCATAGGCATAAAGAGACATGCAAAACTCAACTCATTCATCCCTAGCTGCATAGCTCTCAACCTTCCATCTCCAAAATAAGGAACACTAGCTCTCAGTGTTGAACAGATGGGTAAAATGTGGAACATACTAATAGCTTACTAACAACTTCAACTAGGAAGGCCATAGGATGGTTAAACTATGCTAGTTTTACTTATAAAGAAGATATTTTAATGAATTAATGATTCATTTCTATTTACTATGGATTTCACTTAAAAAAATTCCTAACACTGAATGTGTGACAGTCTTTCAATGTGAAACTTCGAGGAACTTTGAGGAACATGAACTTTTTAATATCCCAAATGAGGTACGTTCCTTGTAATGAGGTACAATTGAGAGGTATGCCTAGCTGTTGCAATGTACCCAGTCCTATAATGACCCTATTAATGTCCATTGTCCTCCTCAGAGTACACCAGTTACATAGAGAACAAATGTAATTTGATAATCTTTTCTTTTATGTCTCTCTCTGAGAGTGACAGACACAGACACAGACACAGACACACACACACACACACACACACACACACACACACACACACACACACACACAGCTATGGACACTTGAGTAATCATTCTGCCTTCCTTGTATCTTTGGAGATGAGGAAGCACACCAGAGAACCTGAAGAAAACCCATACAAACACAGAGAGGACATGCACTTTTCCCTTAGAAGGCACCATAGCCGTAAACCAAACCAGACAACCTCTTGCTGTGAGTAAACAGTGCTGCTCACTGTGCCAGTTTTCTGACAATCCCCAACTACATTCTGCAAACTAATATATCACAATGTAAGCAGTTAAATGAGATTTTATGTAAATAGCTGCCAATCAGCTCCTCTCACAAAAATTAGCAACAGTATGAAAATGCGTAAGCAAACACAACCAATGTTTATTCCATGACAGAGCAAACTTGCTGTTTTTTTTTTTTTTTAATAATATAGTATTCCTGCATGATGTGTTATTCTTTGAAACAAACAAGTAGGAAGACACAGAAACAGCTGATATATCCAGTTCAAATCTTTTACTGCAGTGCAACAGAACACAAGTGCTTTCACCATACAGGCATCATCAGGTGTATTACAAAAGCTCTAACATACACACACCCCTATTTATACATCAGAAGTCACATGATAACATTCAAATTTAAAACCACACATTTAAAAACACAAAACATAAAAAAGACATATAAATGTAATATAAAAAACAACATCAGACATAAATAAAACATGCTAAAAATATACATTGATGCTAACTACCTTCTTAAGGGTGTCTTTAATTTAGGTACCAATGGAACTGATTCATTAAGCCCATGTCCCACATCAGCCCTGAACCTCACTATCCATGATGATTTTAAATCCTCAGTCTTTGCATGTATGTCACCTTGCCTCACATTAATAAATAAAAAGAGTACTTGAGATGAACCTGAAGCCAAATGAGTTATATCCAAAAAGTTTAATTCAAATTCACGCCAAGTACCACAAAATAGCCAATGTAAACATACACAAAACAGCCGCTGTAAGCATAAATGCCTTTACACATTAAACTTGCATTTTCATCTTCATAGAAAGACTTCATCAGATGACCGGTATAAAATCAATTAATCATTTATATTAAGGTTAATTAATCATTTATATTAAGGTTAATTAATGTTAGACCAATGAATTTATGTAAAAAACATTTAAAAGGACCATGCCTCACATTCTCATAAACCCTAGCAATAACTAAAAATGTAAAACTATGACTGGAGTCAGTACTCAAAACATGCTTCGCTAATGCACTAACCACATTACCTTACATATTGTTTATTTAGTTTACTGCACTGCATGTAGAAAGTTTTACATAGGTAAGACTGACTGTCCCTTTAGAGAGCGCATAAGAGAACACATCTACCATATTAATAAAGGTAATGTGGTTAAGTGCATTAGCAAAGCATGTTTTGAGTACTGACTCCAGTCATAGTTTTAAATTTTTAGTTATTGCTAGGATTTATGAGAATGTGAGGCAAGGTGACATAAGTGCAAAGACTGAGGATTTAGAATCCTCATGGATAGCAAGGTTCAGGGCTGATGTGGGACATGGGCTTAATGAATCAGTTCCATTGGTACCTAAATTAAAGAAGAGACCCCTAAGAAGGTAATTAGCATCAAGGTATAGTTTTAGCATGTTTTATTTATGTCTGATGTTGTTTTTTATATTAAGTTTATATGTCTTTTTTATGTTTTGTGGTTTTAAATTTGAATTTGTATCATGTGACTTTTGATGTATATGTTAGTGCTTTTGTAATACACCTGATGATGCCTGTATGGTGAAAGCACTTGTGTTCTGTTGTACTGCAGTAAAAGATTTGAACTGGATATATCAGCTGTTTCTATGTCTTCCTACTCGTTTGTTGCTGAAATTTTTGCTTTGGACACAGTAAGTGAGCCTTTTATAGTGGCTACTATAGACCCTATAGACTACTATAGACTATATATAGACCGTACCTAGTCTTCCTTCCCTTTATGTACCCTCAAAAGGACCATACTTAGTACCTCATTACACGTCTCTCTCCAATGTGTTTACTATGCATTTGCACAATTTTATACAAACAAAAAATGTTTATTGTTGACCTATTGAACCTTAGTACCTCATTACACGTCTCTCTCCAATGTGTTTACTATGCATTTGCACAATTTTATACAAACAAAAAATGTTTATTGTTGACCTATTGAACTATATCAATGTAAAATTGCTACTTAGCTTCTTTTTAATGCAACTTTAACTTTATGCATGTAACCCAACATACATGAATCATTTTGCTATAACTGCTATTATATCAATATTGTTTAAAATTGTACTTGTTTTAAAATGTATTACTGGAGCTTTTCTCCTTGGGTCTCCACTGAAAATGTGCCACAAACCTAGTTCGACAAACCTGGTTAACAAATGTCAATAAATAGTAATTTTTGTCTTTTTATTAGCTGCATTCTTTGAAACTAGTCCAACCAGAAAGTGACAATTCCCCTGACATTAGTGGTTTCACCAATCATCATGCAACTGCCACAAGGGACTGGGCATTCACGAAAGGTAATACCTAGCTTGAGTACTAAGTAATTGCACAAGATATTCAAAGCTGCATGTCCTTACATTCATTTTCTGTTACGAGAGTGTAGCTACAAAAACTGATGATGAGTTTGGCTACTCATTTTTGAATATTCCCTCCCAGCTGTGTCCAACTTTGGAAAATCATCAATATGTAGCTCTCTCCCTGCATACAGGCAGATGTGATTGGCTGTACCTAATTATAATGGTGGGGGCTAAGCATAAAATCAAGTATACAGGCACACAGCTTGAATTACTACATCCACATCAGAAAACAAAACTGCTATTAATGAATATGCTCACAACTAATTGTGACTCCTTTCTGCAAAAAATGTGTATTCTGTGAATTTCCTGATTTGCATTGTGTATCATAGCAAAAAAAGTAAACTAACAGACTTTTTTTTAATAGTAGCAACAAGGTAAACTAACATATTTTTTAAACAAACATACATTTTTTTTTAGAGGACCTTAGTTCCACCTTTCCTAAAGCGTGGGGTGTGTAATCAAGGCTGTGCAGCCCATCATCTTTGGAAGCTAAATGGCTGCAGAAGAAGTTAAAAGCTGAGTAATGAGGTTAAATTTCTCTTTTATATTACATTTTTATTTATTTATTTTACATGTGTTAACCGGGTCAGTCCGACTTAGCATTTGACTCATTTTCACCAGAGACTCGGGGAGAAAAGCTCATCAGCGAAAAGAATTTTACAAAAATAATTAACAATCAACAAACAGATTATGAAACTTGATACAATATCATTTTGAATGCATAGTACAAAATAATTTACAGTCAGCAAAAGATTATGAAACCTGTTACATATCATTTTATATGAATTGTACCTAGTTGTTTTGGGGTTTAGAAAGCAAATATACATAAGTTAGATGAAGATATATAGGAAATAAAGTAGAGGTGACCTATTAGACAGACTAGTTAAAGTTAGTTACTTAGGAGCAGTCAGACTGAGTATAGATAGGATAGGGAGGGAGGAAAGGTAGTAGTGGGAGGGTAGTAAGAGCGAATGTAACGAAGGAAGGAATACGTAGGAGTGCAAGGTTAGAAGTACATTTGAAATGAGGGGGACTATTTGGTGGAAGGATAGCAATTTCAGGGTGGATGACTGTAGTGACAAGACCATTTTTTGTTAGGTATTTTCTTGTGGCTAATTTGAAACTCTTGCTATGGTGAAGGGACTTTATTTCTAAGGGAAGTTGGTTCCAGGATGTAGCTGGGTTATAGTTATAGAGAAGACATCCGATTTTGGTTTTGGGTTTGTAAATTTGTAACAGCTCATGGTCTGAGCTGTGTCGAGTCCTAGCAGGGGAATATTTAGATATGATGGAAGAGAGGCTGGGGCAGAAAGACGGTAAATAGAGGAGGGAGTGGATGATTTGTAGTTGATATAGTTGGAGCAGGTGAAGGAATTCAAGCCAGTATAGTTGCTTAAGTGATAAGCAGTGGTGTGACTTGTTGGTGTGGTTTGCTGCGAATCTGGCCACCTTGTAGTTAGTTTCAAGTTTAGAAACGAGTGTGATGTTAAGGTTCGTGGATATGTGACAGCTCTACAGCAGTGTTGGGAGTAGTAAAGCATGAGAGAGAGTTTTTCAGGCTGTGTTGGTTAAGTATTTTTTGTTGCAGAAAAGGTGTCCAAGTTTCTGATGAGTTTTTTTGATGCAGTTTGTAATATGTAGATCAAACTTAAGCTGATCATCTATTGTGACACCTAGCAGTTTAGTACCAGATTCAGCTGTAATGATGGTGTTATTGCTTGATAAAACGGTAAATGTACTTTTGAGACTGGTGAGGTTTTTGGGGAGGAAAAGTAGGAGCTTAGTTTTCTTAGGATTAAGAATTAGTTTGTTATCACTAAGCCATGTCTCAATTGTGTTGAATGATGCCTGGGTAGTAGAGTGGATGTCTGATGGGTTGTCAGCAATGGTTATAAAAATGGAGTCATGCATATTGCACAAGTGATGACTGGGGACAAGAGCTATAGAGTAAGTTGGTGAAAATATTAAAGAGCAGTGGTCTGAGGATGGATCCCTGGGGGATGCCCATTTGCACAGTGAGAGGGGGGATAGTGCAGACAGACATTTGACTGATTGCTGGAAGTTACAGAGATAGCTAGAGAACCAGGAGATAGTGGGGGAAATAAATTTAAGTTAGTGAGTTTGTCCAAGAGGAGAGGGTGGAAGACAGTGTCAAAGGCTTTAGAGAGGTCAAGGAACAGGCATGAGACAAGTTTATTATTATCACGAGCAAGAGAAACTGTGTTGATGAAGGATATTAGTGCAGTTGTTGCACTATGATTGGGACGGAATCCATGCTGAGTGGGTGTGAGAAGGTTTACATTATCTGCTTGTGAATGCATTTCTCTAGGATTTTGGAAAGAGGAGAGAGTATGGCAATCAGTCTGAAGTTTGATATATCTGAGGAATTTCCACCTCTGTGAATGGGTAATGTGAAGAAAATTTTCCATATAGTGGGGACATTGGATTCAGAAATAGTGGTTGATCAAGACAGAAACAGGATAGGCCAGAGGTTCAGTGGCAATCTGTAGGAAATAGGAGGGTAGGTTGTCAGCTGAGGGGGAGCAGGGTTTGGGTTTAGAGAGTAAAGATTTTATTTAGTTAGTTGGTACTGCTTTGAGAGAGAAATAGAAGGGTTGGGAAGAGGTACTGAGTAAGAGAGAGTGTTGGCATTGTTGCTGGGGGGAAGGGAATTGATTAAGGTAGTTATTGAGTTTATAAAATGATTGTTAAATTTAATGGCTGCGTCTTCAGGGGTTATGTTAGGGCAGGAGTTTGAAGGGAAGGTGAAGGGTTTCCAGGATGTAGAATATGATTGACAGAGTTCCAGAATTGTTTAGGGTCAGATTTTAGAGTAGTGGGGCGATTAGCATAGAAGCTAATTTTGTCTTTATGGATGATTTTTTTAATTTTATTTCTAAGTTCTTTGTATTTCTGAAGGAGAGAAAGGGTCCTGGTTTTAGTCCACATTTTCCATATCTTGTCCCAGTTTTTCATGAGGGTTCGGGTAGATTTAGTAAGCCAAGAACCAGTGTTGGATTTGATTCTAATTGTGCTAAGAGGAGTGAGGGAGTCAAGGATGTTTAGGAAGGTAGTGTTGAGGGACCGGACAGCTTCATCTAAGGGGAGAGTGGTGAGATGAGACCAATTAATTCTAGAGAGCTGGTCAATGAAGGAGTCAGAACAGAATTGTGAAAGTTTGCTGGTGGTAATAAATTTGTAGGGTTTGGTATAGTGGGGAGTATGTCTGGTGATTGCAATAGGGCAGTGGTCACTTAGGGCATTTGGCAGGGTTTGGGGTTATCATAGTTTTGGGGGTGGGAGACCAAAATACAGTCTAGAAGAGAGCTAGGGAGGTGAGATTTATTAATATAAGTAGGGGTTGTGATTAGCTGCTCAAACCCATGCAGGTTAATACAAGAGGTAGTGTTGGTAGTTTGTAATGAAAGCCAATCTATATTTACTTCTCCCAGTATGATGGTTTCATTGTGGATGGTCTGAGAGAGGTGGGATAAGATGTTTTCAAGTATGTTAATATTATCACCAGGGGGACTATAGATTGCTACAACAGTTATGGTGTTGAAATTGTTAAGTTTAAAGTTGGTCAGTAGAAGTTCAGCTGTAGAAAAGGAGGATAAAGCAAATTTGGGACTAATTAGGGAGAGATGATCAGAGTAGAATATGGAGACTCCTCCTCTTTTCTATTTGGTCGATAAAGTCTGAGGATATTATAGCCAGGACGGATAATTTCATTGTCCAGGTGGTGTGGTTTTAACCATGTTTTCATTAGGGTAACTATGTCAGGAATATAGTTAGCTAACCATGCATGGAATTCATGAACTTTATTAACAAAACTCTTGAGGTTGATAGAGCAGAAAGTTACTTGCTTTTCTGAATAAGAAAGGTTGGTGGGTTTAAGTACTGGAGGGTTACTGTTCAGGGTAGAATCTGTAGGGCCAGGGTTAGAATGAATATCACCTGATAGGAGTAGAGGTTTGAAGTGGAGTAATTGTTTGAGTAGGTAGACTTCAGTGTTTCTGTTTTAAAGGGGTAGGGGGAGATATTTTTATTTTGGGAATGGGAGTGGTAGGGGGAAGGATGGAGGGACAGATTTGTAGATGTGGTTGTGGTTTAATACTAGAGTTTAGAGTGCAGTTTGAGAGGAAGAAATGGGGTGCTGGTAATTGAGAGTGATAGGAGGTGAGGTGGTAGAGGACATAGTAGTGGTAGCAGGAGTATAGTTTGAAATTTAGGAAACATGACAATCTGTAGGAAATAGAGGGGAGGGTGAGAGTTAGTCATTGTAGGATATGATAGAGAATAAGCAGGTGAGTGTGGGGAGGAGCAAAGGGGAAGTGGTTGTAAGAAAGGAAGCAGATGGGAGGGGATTAGGGAGGAAGTGAAAATGTGTGGTTTGTATGGATAGGTATAACGGTAATGATATGGGGGTGGGTGGAAATGGGGGTGAGAAGGGAGGAAAGTGAGCCCAAGCATAGCGAGGGCAAATGGTGTGGGGCTACACCTACTGAGTAGAAACCTTGCTAAAAAAACATCAGCTAGTCCTGAGTCAGAATAAGCCAGGAAAATGTACTAAAATACATTTGTTTCTCTTTACTGATCAGAGAGTATATAAATCACTAGTTTTAAGGGTAGTGAGTGGTAGTAAGAGTATGGAAAATTAGGGGGGGTAGGAGGTCGACAGATTCCCGCAGTTTAGTGCTCACCCAAGGTTAGAAATCCTAGAAGCTAAGTTGGAATAAGGTAATACAGGTCTAAACAATAAAGTCTATCAATTAACTAGTGCAGGTTATCTGAGGGAGAGATTGCCATACATGCTGCTATTGTACATATTCAATGAGATAAGTTATTGAGCCATAGAAGATAACAGAGGAAGCCATTCTTAAACTGATATAAAATTCCATTTACAAAAATGGTACAAAAGTTTATCACTGAAATAATAAATCTGTTTATGTATGTATGTACATATGTATTAATTAGCAAGCATTATTACTGTCATTCCAGCTATATGCGTTACATAATATCCTTATATGATCTTATACAGTAAATGCATCCATGACAGACATTTTTGTTGTGGTAACTTACATCGTAAACTTATTTGTTAAGCTAACTGCAAAATGAGATTAGACTTGATTTTAGCCAAATGTCTGAGAAGCAGTGTAGTGTAATAAGTAAGTTATCAACAATTGTTGTCTCATAAATAAAGTATATATCACTAATACTTGAAAATACTTTATTCCTGTACTTGTAGACATATATTTATTTGTTTAGTAATCATTTGAAATAAACTTTCAATATTTAAATATAAGGATATAAAAAGAAGTTAACTGTGAGACCCATAAACAGTGTTTTTATCTGCTGGGAATTATTTGGGTGATAACTCAAATAATGAAAAAAGTATCCGCCAGTGATGGTGCATAAAAAAATCCACTCTTCTTCTTCTTTCCGCTGTTCCCAGTAACATTCTTAAAACATATAGCATTCTATTAGTGGCATCTTCAACATACATCAGTTTATATTATATCAACATTTACATGACAGGAGTCTGAGCAGTAAAGACATATCTGGGAATTAGAAAGATCTCCATTGCTGATGGTTAAGAACCTTTGCCAAAAGAGGCCGTTTACACAATGCAGGAATTTTTTATTCAGTGATATTTTAGCCACAATAAGGAAATAACTCATTATCTGCTGATTTTTATGTTTCTGAATCACCATTAACTAAACTACTATGAGTTAAAATCATTTTCATGAGGCAATTGCCACAGGAGGCAGAAGCATCACATTGGCACAGGTACCTCTCTCATTCACTTTCTTGTACACATATATGCACACATTCATAAACACACACGACACACACAGACGCACACATGCATACACATAAACACACACAAACACAGAGACACATGGTACACACACACACACACACACACACACACACACACACACACACACACACACACACACACACACACAGAGAAACACACATGTACACAAACACTCACACATGAGCATGCCTCTTACCTCTCCCTAACTTGAAATCATATCTCCAATGTCTATTCTTTTTTGTCCCTCCCCATATAAATCATGGATCCCTACAGCCAATCAGTAATGCCAAACATTAGAGTTTCATTTTGCTTAGTGTTAGCAAAGTGCCTTGTGATGCTAGACTTGCTCTATCAACTTTTGAGCTAACTCCAGTGCATACTTAATTCTGCTTGGTGTCATGTAGTGTTCCTCCCAACTTTGTCCTAAACTCCCCCATGGACCCTTCTCTCTCAACTGTCTGTTTCATGACTTTACAGGATGTTCCTGCTGTTGCCTCACGTCTTGTACCTCATAACTCTCAAACTGTTGTGGTAATTGAATAATGTCAGAGATCAGAATAACATACTTTTTGTTTGCTTTAAAAAAAAAAAGGTGAAATACTAACTGATCAGTTAACGTAGTGGGTTAATACCATTACTTTCTGTGTTATGGTTACAGGGCTTAAAACCTTTCCCTCCATTTTTGAAACAGACTTAGGCAACATTTTTCTGCAGTTGTGGTACCCAGTGGTGATGAAGAGGGTTTGAATCTTTTTCAGTGCCTTTAGTCATGCTGCAAAGAGTATCCATGCTATCTGTTGTTCCTTATGCTCCACATCTTTTGTGCTACAAAACTACTCTTGTAGTTTTTTTACTGGCTTTAAGGCACACTAAAGAGTTATCAGTGGTGTCTAATGTCCAATCTGCACCAAAGTTTCAGGATTTGTTTGTTAGTCTAAGGACAGATGAAGGAATAACACCACCAGCTCTTCTCCCCTCACACACGTATATATTCACAAATTCATGCATACGCTCACATACGTGCATGCACATACATGTGTACACACAAACACTAACTGTCCTCTTGACTCAACAGCACCTCCCCTACCATGATGGGTGGACATAAACTTTCGGTCATGTTCATTAACACATGCAGCTAATGTACTTTATGCAGCCACGTGAACATCTTACTGCATGTTAATTATCATAAGCTAGTCATGCAGAATGCTTCATTAGTATTTAGCATGGCCTCAGAAACAGCTCACTCCAGTGCTGCACATCTTCATGCTAAAGCATCATGGTAGGGTTGTATATGAATTGAACACTACATGGTAACCTTTCTGATTCTGTCTCAGAGTATGAAAGGTGTTGCCTTGTGTACAGAATAAACATGACTTTTATTTATTTAACATTTGTTTACTGCGACAGACCCCATTTTCAGCAGAGGCCCAGGGAGAAACACTCCAGATGCATGTCTTAGGAATTTGGGTAGAAACCAGAGTAAACCCATGTGAACACAAGGAGAACTGCAGACTCACAACAGAAGGGATCTCAGCCAAGAATCGAAACAGAGAACCTCTTACTGTAAGGAAACAATGTTAACTGATAGCCTAGTACCTACCTATGAACCTATCTGCCCAAGGGCACTTATAAGCATAGCCAGAGTGTGTCGGCTTTCCCCACCCCATTGACCACTGCACCACCTGACATGATCACATTGCAATAAATAGTGTGGTGAAGTTAGAGTGATGTGGCTCTACAGGGATTAGTTATGCTTGTGTACTGACTAAGTGAGGTCAAGCCATGGATTGTGGTGCATAATGAATCTCCACAATTGTGAAAATATCAGTAGCCATGCAACTGAGCCAACTGTCCGATGAGAGATCTCATAACATGGAGGCATCAGCACGCAGGTGGTATGCTCAATGCTGTAGGCATTCATACATGCATCAAAGTGTCTTATAGGTTCATAGGTAGGTACTAGGCTATCTGCCCAAAGGCATTTATAAGCCTAGCCAGAATGTGTTGGCTTTCGCCACCCCCTTAGATTAGTTCCCTGTGCCTCTGTCCAGCAGAGCCATTGAAGTGATACCTGGGGTAAACTTTCTGTTTCCCATCCACTCGTCAAGGTTTCTCTTGAAGAGGGTTAGCGAGGAGCTCTGCCTGATGTAGATTGGAATCTTGTTCCAGAGCATGGGAAGTCTCTGGGACAGGAATCTATCCCTGCAGCACGTCCTATTTATTGCTGTGGTGAGGTTTAGATCCCTCAAGCATGTGGCTTGAGGGGATATGGTTTTCTTTAGGTGGAGCATGTCCATCAATTCTGGGTTGGACATGGCCTTGTATGTCAGGCAGAGATCACCTCTCAGTATGCGGTATGCAACCGAGTACAGCTGGAGTTCCTTCAGTTGAGCTGCATAAGTTCATAGGTAGGCATCTGCCCGAAGGCATTTATAAGCCTAGCCGGAATGTGTTGGCTTTCGCCGCCCCCTTAGATTAGTTCCCTGTGCCTCTGTCCAGCAGAGCCATTGAAGTGATCCTTGGGGTAAACCTTCTGTTTCCCATCCACTCTTCAAGGTTTCTCTTAAAGAGGGTTAGCGAGGAGCTCTGCCTAATGTAGATTGTAATCTTGTTCCACAGCATGGGAAGTCTCTGGGACAGGAATCTATCCCTCAGCACGTCCTATTTATTGTTGTGGTGAGGTTTAGATCCATGGAGCGTGTGGCTCGAGGGGATATGGTTTTCTTTAGGTGGAGCATGTCCATCAATTCTGGGTTGGACATGGCCTTGTATGTCAGGCAGAGATCACCTCTGAGTAGGCTGTATGCAACAGAGTACAGCTGGAGTTTCTTCAGTCGAGCTGCATAGGGCATCTGCTTGAGGCCAGTGATCCTCTTGGTGAGGTACTTCTGTGGTCTTTCCAGCTGTTGCAGGTGTCTTGTAAGGTACATCCCAAATGGGGCATTGTACTCTATGATGGGTCTGATGAGTGATGCACAGAGGTGCCCAATGACCTCTTTCGATCTGGGTGCAAACCCTTTTGTGATTAGGTGGGCCACATAGAAGGATCTTCTAACCACTTTGGCAATGTGATTATCAAAGGAGAGGTTACTATCTACTTGGGTCCCCAGACCTCTTATTACATCTTCCATATTTAGGGAGCTACCACCTATATGGTAGTTTGTGAGTACTTTGTTTTTTCCAAAGGGGATAGCTATGCACTTTTTGGCATTTAGCTTGAGGCCGTGGTTTTGACACCAGGTATCTGTCTCAGTGAGACACTTTTAGAGGATGTCTGTGTCAGCTGGAGAGTCAATTATAGCACCTAGTTTGCAGACATCTGCAAACTTGGTCAGCCATAGTCCTCCTGTGCTTGCTGTACCTCTGAGAAGTATATGCTAAACAGGAGGGGTCCTAGGATTGAGCCTTGTGGAATGTCACTTGTAACTGGTTTAGAGTCAGACCTAGCTCTCGCAACTCATACCATGTGGGTTATGTCTGTGAGCCAGTTGGCAACCCATCCCGTGATGTAGGGGTTTATGTTCAGGCTGCTGAGCTTGTCTATAATACCTGAGTGGGGAATGGTGTTGAAGGCCTTTGCAAGTTCCAGATAGGCTGTGTGGACCACCTTTCCCTAGTCTATAACCTTGGTAACTGTCTCAAAGAAGTCCACCAGGTTTAAGAGGCATGATCTGCCCTTAGCAAAGCCGAACTGGGTAGGGTCCAGTGTTTGGAGGTTTCCATTGTCTCTGTTAATGAGACCCATGATGATCCATGATGATCACTCCTCCAGGCTATAGCACCTTAAGGCAAGATCGTCTTAACAAAAAGGGTGGGGGAGTGGCCTTATTATACAAATCCCAACTGCAGGTAGCCTTAATTGACTCCCTGCCTCCCTCCCCAGCCAATGCTGAAATACTCTGTACCAAACTCCAAGTTAATAAGAACAAAGCCATCTATATAATATGCTCCTACATCCCTCCAGGCAATAATGTCAATACACTGGAAAATATCCTTAGCTGGGTCTCCTGTAGCTTTCCTCAGGAAACCATAATCTTAGGAGACTTTAATATTGATTGGAACTCCTGCATCTCTCCCAAACCTACCATTCACCTTAATCTCTTTAACTTTCAACAAACCATAAACTCCCCTACTAGAATTCACAAATCAACCCATAAACAAGCCATCCTGGATTGGATACTGATCAACAACAATCCCCTCTCTTATAAAACTGGAATACTCCCTGACAATATCAGCGACCATCTCCTTACCTATATCACTAAACAAAAATACAACAATCCCAAGCAGGCTACCTATCTTACTGTACACAACAAAACAAATTTTAACCTATCATCCTTTCGTAATGAACTCAGAGAATATAACTGGTCAACTCTAAAACACCTCCCACTTGATGAAGCAGTTACCCATTTCAACAATACCTTCCTACAAATTCTCCAGCATCATGCCCCATCTTGATTAATTAGACTAGGCTCCAAAGCAGCCCCATGGCTTTCCAAAAAAAACAAACAAACAATGCTAGCTAGAAATAAATTATGGAAAAAATGGAGATCCACTAAAAACCCAACTGACCATCAAAATTTCAAACACCTGAGGAACACAACTAAGAAACTCACCTATCTGGATAAAAAGAATTATTACCTTCAGTATCAACAAAACCAAAACCAAAACCCCAAACAATTCTGGTCAGGAATCAATGGACTGCTCCATCCAGGGAACACCAAAACACCTACACCAGCTAGCCTAGCTCAGACCCAACCTAATATAATAGCCAATACTTTCAACAACTTCTTCTCTCAAACAGTCGCCTCTCTAGCAAACACCATGACTCCCCCCCCCTTCCCTTCAAATAACCTCTCCTCAAAACAGCACCTCCACACTAAAATTTAATACAGTCTCCACAACCTATATACGCAAGTTACTCTCTAAACTTAAACCTTGCACCCCTTCTGCCGACAATCTACCAGCTGAATATCTTCAACTAGCAGCAACTGAACTAGCTTACCCAGTCTCCATCTTAATTAACAGAACTATAACCGAATCCAATATCCCATCCTGCTGGAAAATCTCCCATATCATTCCCCTCCACAAAGGAGGTAACTCCAACGAACTTTCTAATTTCCGGCCTATAGCCCTTCTATCTCCACTATCTAAAATTATGGAACGTTGCATATACACCATCATCTCTTGCAAAATAACTTACTCGTAGACTCACAACATGGTTTTAGGCCCCACCACAGTACTTCCACTGCCCTCCTCTCCTTCACAGACGTGATCAACAAAAATCGCAATAACAACCTTTTCTCCTCTGTACTATTCCTGGACCTCTCTAAAGCCTTTGATATGGTCAACCATCAACTTCTCCTAGATACTTTAAAATCCCTCTCACTTGATTCGCTAGCACTACAGTGGTTTGACTCTTACTTGACAAATAGAAAACAAGCAGTCCTCTGGGACAGCCATCTATCCTCTCAGCTCCCAGTTACTATTGGCGTCCCACAAGGATCCATCTTAGGTCCCCTCCTTTTCTCAATATTCATAAATAACCTGCCCACTTCTCTCCCTACATCCACTTGTATACAGTATGCTGATGATTCACCTCTCATCTGCTCTGCTCTATCTCCAGAGGAACTCCACTCCTCCACCCAAAAAGCCTTTACAGCAGCAGAAAAATGGTTCCAACACATCTGTCTCCTCCTAAATCCCAAAAAAACCAAATTACTACTTTTCACCCCAACCCTTAAATCCACCCCAATCTCATTTTCCATTGTGTCCTGTAACGGCACTATCATTAAACCTGACTATTCCACCAAACTACTAGGCGTTACTATAGACAATCAGCTAAGCTTTGACTGCCACATTAATCTAACCATCAAGACTGTTAATAAAAAAATAGGTGCCCTCTACAGACTTAAGCCCTTTCTCACTGCTACCACCCGAGTGTCTCTTGCCCAAACTCACCTCATCTCCACACTATTGTATGCCTCTCCATCTTTTATCAACATTTCTAAAGCTAACCTTCATAAACTTAACACAGCCTACCATAGTATTGCCAGGTTTGCCACAGGCCCCCATTCCGTACTCACCATTGTCTCAATCTAAAAAAACTTAACTGGCTAGAACTTCAGAACCTAATTCTCCTGCGTCAATTAGTCATCACTTATAAAATTCTACATTACCCCTCCAATACACCCATACTTAATAACCTCATCACCCCATATAAAAATCTTATTTCACTTCGCTCAGCCAGCAAGCTTCTAGTAACTACTCTCAAATCTCACAATAAAGCAGGTGACTCCTTATTTGCAAATACTGTTGGATCATATTGGAATAAACTTCCGTAGAACTGACCACCCTAAGCTCATCTCACCTTTTCAAAAAACAAATAAGAAACCATTTCCAAACCCACTGGCTATGCCCATGCTCTAATCCTGACTGCGCTCAGCATAGAATCCACTTCTTTCCAGTCCCCTCCTTTTCACTTCTACTGATTATTCATTACTTCAGATTTATCCCTCTACTGACCAACCTGCATTTTTTTCTTCCTTCTTTTCTTTTACACTTCCTATTTCCTCCTTCTTCTTGCTGTATCACTACATCTTGTCATCTTTTCTTTTCTTACTTGCATACAGATCACTTCTATGCTAATCTCCTTCCTAATACTAGTGCCCTGGCACAACTTGTTCTATTCTAAATTGTAAATAGTACAATTCTTTAGTGACTCTCCATATGTCACTATTTTATTTCTCAATCCTCTTCATTCCTTAGTCTCACTCTAGCAATTATTACATTGTAATATTGCCTCTCCATTGTTATCTCTTGTTTAACTGCCTCTGCATTTTTCTAAACTACATAATAACTGTTCCTTTATCTGCTTTCATGTTTATATATTTTGTTTATTTGTTGTTTGCTTTTTGTTTTTTGTGTTCTGATTGATTGTTTGATTTTTTTTTTTTTTTTTTGATTGTTTCTTACTGTAAGCTACTAGTATGTTAATGGAGCTTTTCTCCTCGGACCTCTGCTGAAAATGGACATGTATCCAGCCAGACTAGCCCAGTTATCAAATGTAAAATAAAAAAAAAAATGTGCTCCATAGCTTTGCAGACCAAGCTAGTCAGGCTTATTGGGCGATAATTCCTGGGGTCCGTTGTGGCTCCACCTTTGTGGAGTGGAATAACCGTTGCTGTGTGCTACTCTGTGGGCATGTAGCCTGTGGAGAGGCTGAGTTTAAACAGTGTGTTTAGGTGATGGGTCAGTTATTCTTTGAGCTCATGTAGGACACAGCCTGGGACACCATCTGGTCACATTGATGCTGTGTTTTTGGCTTTGGAGAGGGTTGTTTTAACCTGAGTGTCTGTGATTTCAGGGACACTACATTCTTCTGGTATAGTTATGGGCTCTTTTGTGGGTGAGATGGGGGGAGTTTGCACTTAACCTGTCTGCCAGGATGCTGACTATATCGGTCGGTTCAGTGTTTTTTGTGCCATTCTGCACTAACTCTGAGCAGATCTGAGAATTTCCACTTAGATTCTTGACATAGCTAAAGAATGTCTTGTGGTTATCTTTGCAGTCTATGGCAATTTTTCTTTCGAAGCTAGCCTTGGATGATTTTATGAGGGAACATAGTTTCTTGCTGATACTGATCAGGGATGTATACCCTTCTTGGGATTTTACTCTTTTCTGTACTAGTTTACTCCTTCTATTGTATAGCTTGTTTATGGCAGGGGTCCACCAGACTGGTTTCCTTTTCTTGGAAGAGTGAGTCTTGATTTTGTTTAGGATAGCACGATCCATGCATTCTTGTAGGTGCCTGTACTGTGCATTAGTAAAGGATTTTGCAGCTTGGACAGCATTATATTTTAGCATGGGGGCTTTGAAACTTCCCACATCGGTCTTAAGTAATGTGAAGTTTGCTTTTGAAAAGTTTTTCATGGTGGTTTCTTTGACGGGTGGTGTTGACGGAATGTGGATATCCAGAGTGATTAGTTTATGGTCAGATCTAACCAGAGAGGGGTTGACCTCCGGTGTGGAACACCGGTCACCCATGTTGGTGATGACCAGGTCCAATATGTTGTCACCTCTGGTGGGGGTGTTGACCGGTTGATCCAGGGCATTTGATTTTATAAATTCTAGGAAATGTTGGGCAAGGGAGTTTCGTACTTCAGTAGTTCTCCCAGTTAATGTTTGGGTAATTGAAATCACCCAATATCAGGGTGTTTGGTAGCACCTTTATGTTCCCCTGTGTTTCCAGGAATGTGGAGTGGGGGTCCTGGGACATGGTGGGTGATCTGTAGCAAGCTATAATTTGAATAGCAGTTTTGCCCATTGTTAGTTGCATGTGGATGATCTCTGAAGCATCATGTTGTGCCACTAACCTGGAGGTGTGGGTATCTTTGATGAATATGCATACTCTCCCACCTTTTGTATTTTGGTCCGGGTTTTGTGGCCGAAATGTATGGTATGAGTTGTAGCCTGGTAGTGCTGGGGTGCTCTCTGGAGCCTTAAACCAGTTTTCTGTTACTGCACATATATAGATTTTCTCCATACTGAGGAGTACCTCAAGTGTGTGCATTTTGAGGTTTAGACTTCTGGCATTGAGTAGAATTACCCTCAGTTTTTTGTTACTTGTGCTATTTATGGTGGTGGGCTTGTCTTTTGAGCCTTGCCTAAAAAAGGCTCTGTGGGGCTGGCAAGAGCCTTGGCCAGTATTCGAAAGCCTAAGGGTGACAGGTGCAAGCCGTCTCTAGTGAAGCAGTATGTCTTGTCAAGCATGTCATCCTAGGCTGACAGACACTGGATCCCCTTTGAATGACACCAGAAGTATAGCCAATTTTTGAAATTGATAATTTTTTTCTCTATACTGTGGTATCATTCTTGGTGAGGGCAAGATGCTACTCAAAGTCAGGGTCATACCGGCCTGGGCTACGTGATCAGAGAGCTCCTCCATGTCTCTTTTCATGTAGTCCAGAGAGGTACGGCTCAGGTCATTCACACCAACATGGACAATGACAGAGTCATATCTGTACTTGTTCTGGAGTGACCCGAGTGCTTGTGTTACGTGGTGGATCCTGGCACCCGATAGGCAGCTAACAGTAACCTTCTCTTTGTTCAGCCCAGTGAGTGGGACGTCAGTGTGCCTGACTATAGAGTCACCTATTACTAGTGTGTTGGGTATGTTATTTTGCTTTAAGGGGTGTGATTGTGTGGCACACTGGTTTTGTGAAGTATGTGTTTCATGGTTTGTGTTGGGGGGTGGAGGTTTCTTGGATGTCTGCTTTGGAGGTCTCTGTTGCTTCTGCAGATTTTTATTTAGAGCTTCCGAGTATGTTTTTGCGTATTTATGTGTGTTTTTTGCCAGTGCTGGTTTCATAGGTCTACGTGAGACTTGTGGTGTGATGCAAGTAATGCCCTTCTCTTGACTAGCTGGTCCAGTCTTGGGTTAAGAGAGCTTAGCCTCCTGTTTGGCTGTATAATTGCATCTCTCTCATGTATTACTGTTTCGTGGAAGGAGGAGAGGATTGTCTGTGTACATGAGGCAATTGTAACATTGCCTCAAAATGCCCAGATTCACCAGTTGGACTGGAGAGTACACCTGAAACTGCCCTTTGGACATGCCTGGATAGGTACAGTGAACTATTTACTGATTGGCTGGTAAGGCATCTGCTTGAGGCCAGTGATCCTCTTGGTGAGGAACTTCTGTGGTCTTTCCAGTTGTTGCAGGTGTCTTGTAAGGTACATCCCAAATGGGGCATTGTACTCTATGATGGGTCTGATGAGTGATGTGTAAAGGGGCCCAATGACCTCTTTTGATCTGGATACAAACGCTTTTGTGATTAGGTGGGCCACACAGAAGGATTTTCTAACCACTTTGGCAATCTGATTATCAAAGGAGAGGTTACTATCTACTTGGATCCCCAGATCCTTTATTGCATCTTCTGTATTTAGGGGGCTACCACCTATGTGGTAGTTTGTGGGTACTTTGTTTTTTCCAAAGGGGATGACTATGCACTTTTTGGCATTTAGCTTGAGGCCATGGTTTTGACACCAGGTATCTGTCTCAGTGAGACACTTTTGGAGGATGTTTGTGTCAGCCAGAGAGTCAATTATAGCCCCTAGTTTGCAGTCATCTGCGAACTTGGTCAGCCATAGTCCTCCTGTGCTTACCTGTACCTCTGAGAAGTATATGCCAAACAGGAGGGGTCCTAAGACTGAACCCTGAGGAACATCACAGTCAAACCTAGCTCCTGCAATTCTTACCATATGGGTTCTGTCTGTGAGCTAGTTGGCAACCCATCTCGTGACGTAGGGGTTTATGTTCATGCTGGTGAGCTTGTCTATAATACCTGAGTGGGGAATGATGTCGAAGGCCTTTGCAAAGTCTAGTTAGGCTGTGTGGACCACCTTTCCCTCATCTATACCCTTGGTAACTGTCTCAAAGAAGTCCACCAGGTTTAGGAGGCATGATCTCCCTTAAAGCCGAACTGGGTAGGGTCCAGTGTTTGGAAGTTTCCAATGTCTCTGTTAATGAGATCCATGATGATGCACTCCATAGCTTTGCAGACCAAGCTAGTCAAGCTTATAGGGTGATAGTTCCCGGGGTCCGTTGTGGTTCCACCTTTGTGGAGAGGAATAACCGTTGCTGTGCACCACTCTTTGGGCATGTAGCCTGTGGAGAGGCTGAGTTTAAACAGTGTGTTTAGGTGAGGGTTTAGTTCATCTGTGAGCTTGTGTACAACGTAGCCTGGGACACCATCTGGTCCCATTGATGCTGTGTTTTTGGCTTTGAGGAGGGCTGTTTTAACCTGAGTGTCTGTGATTTCAGGGGCACTATGTTCTTTTAGTATAGTTAAGGGCCCTTTTGGGGTGAGAGGGGGTGAAGTTTGCACTGAACCTGTCTGCCAGAATGTTGGCTATATTAGTCGGTTCAGTGTATTTTGTGCCATTCTGCACTAACTCCAAACAGATCCGAGGATTGCCACTTAGATTCATGACATAGCTAAAGAATGCCTTGTGGTTATCTTTGGAGTCCATGGCAATTTTTCTTTTGAAGCTAGCCTTGGATGATTTTATGACGGGACATAGTTTCTTGCTGATACTGATCAGGGATGTCTTCCCTTCTTGGGATTTTACTCTTTTCTGTACTAGTTTCCTCCTCCTGTTGTACAGCTTGTATATAGCAGGGGTCCACCAGACTGGTTTCCTTTTCTTGGAGGAGTGAGTCTTGGATTTCTTTGGGATAGCTCCATCCATGTATTCTTGTAGGTGCCCGTAGAGTGCACTAGTAAAGGATTTTACAGCTTGGACAGCGTTATCTTTTAGCATGGGGGTTTGAAACTTCCCACCTCGGCCTTAAGTAACGTGAAGTTTGCTTTTGAAAAGTTTTTCATGGTGGTTTCTTTGACCAGGGGTGGTGGCAGAATGTGGATATCCAGAGTAATTAGTTTATGGTCAGATCTATCCAGCGAGGGGTTGACTTCCGGTGTGGAACACTGGTCGCCCATGTTGGTGATGACCAGGTCCAATATGTTGTCACCTCTGGTGGGGGTGTTGACCAGTTGATCCAGGGCATTTGAGTTTATAAATTCTAGGAAATGTTGGGCAAGTGAGTTCGTACTTGAGTAATTCTCCTAAGTTAATGTTTGGGTAATTGAAATCACCCAATATAAGGGTGTTTGGTAGGACCTTTGTGTTTCCCAGTGTTTCCAGGAATGTGGAGTGGGGGTCCTGGGACATGGTGGGTGATGTGTAGCAAGCTACAATTTGAATAGCAGTTTTGCCAATTGTTAGCTGCACGTGGATGATCTCTGAAGCATCGTGCTGTGCCTCTAACCTGGAGGTGTGGGTATCCTTGATGAATATGGATACTCCCCCACCTTTTGTATTTCGATCTGGGTTTTGTGGCCAAAATGTATGGTATGAGTTGTAGCCTGGTAGTGCTGGGGTTCTCTCTGGAGCCTTAAAACAGGTTTCTGTTACTGCACATTTATTGATTTTCTCCATACTGAGGAGTGCCTCGAGTGCGTGCATTTTGAGGTTTAGACTTCTGGCATTGAGCAGCATTACCCTCAGTTTTTTATTACTTGTGCTATTTACAGCGTTAGGTTTGTCTTTTGAGCCTTACCTAAAAAAGGCACTATGGGGTTGGCAACAGCCTTGGCCAGTTTTCGAAAGCCTAAGGGTGACAGGTGCAAGCCATCTCTAGCGAAGCAGCGTGGCATGTCGAGCATGTCATCCCTGGCTGACAGACACTGGATCCCCTTCGAATGACACCAGAAGCATAGCCAATTGCTGACATTGATAATTTTTTCTCTATACCATGGTATCATTCTTGGTGAGGGCAGGGTGCTTCTCAGAGTGAGGGTCATACTGTCCTGGGCTATTTGATCAGAGAGCTCCTCCATGTCTCTTTTCATGTAGTCCAGGGAGGTATGGCTCAGGTCATTAACACCAACATGGACAATGACAGAGTCATATTTGTACTTGTTCTGGAGTGACCTGAGTGCTTGTGTTATGTGGCAGATCCTGGCACCCGACAGGCAGCTAACAGTAACCTTCTTGTTCAGCCTAGTGAGTGGGACGTCAGTGTGCCTGACTATAGAGTCACCTATTACTAGTGTGTTGGGTATGTTATTTTGCCTTAAGGGCTGTGATTGTGGGGTAAACTGGTTTTGTGAAGTGTGTGCTTCATGGTTTGTATTGGGGAGTGGATGTTGCTTGGATGTCTGCTTTGGAGGTCTCTGTTGCTTTTGCAGATTTTTATTTAGAGCCTCAGAGTATGTTTTTGAGTATTTATGTGTGTTTTTTGCCGGTGCTGGTTTCATAGCTCTATGTGAGACTGCTTGTGTGATGCAAGTAATTCCCTTCTCCTCTTGACTGCCTGGTCCAGTCTTGGGTTGAGAGATGTTACATGGACACAGCTGGGTGCTCATACAAGGACTCCACACCAAAGTGAAACAAATTATATTATATAAGTAGAAAGTAAATATGGTGATAGAGTAGCCAGAAATGTGGAAGGCCAAGAAGAGGGGGCATAAGGGAGTACAACAGAATGGGGACAGGGACGTATGGGAAGAAGGATAGTTTTATACAGAATAGATGTCTTTTTTATTGAATATAGTAGAGGGGAAAGTAAAAATGGGAACATGTGGGTAGGCAGGATGTTATAAGGAAGGAAACATGACTGACATACGTGCAAGGTATAA
Organism: Protopterus annectens; assembly: GCF_019279795.1. Taxonomy (NCBI): domain Eukaryota; kingdom Metazoa; phylum Chordata; order Ceratodontiformes; family Protopteridae; genus Protopterus; species Protopterus annectens. Next base: position 120,788,023 of record NC_056741.1, read on the forward strand.
ATAGTGTGGCACATACTTAGTCTGACAAGGAGGCTAGTGACAAACAATGGAGAATCTGCAGCTTGGGATCATCATGGCAGATGGCATCAGAGCAGGATCATGGCAAAATGGGAATCTAGGTAAGGAAATGAACTAACCCCCCTCACACACACACACACACACACACACACACACACACACACACACACACCGTAGCCAATCCACTGACCCATTACTTGGTTCCCTCTCCTCAGTTACCATAAACACTGTATAAACTGCTTAGTGTACATACTATTTTCTTGCTTACTTTCATGATGATTAGAGATTTTGATTTAATTTAAAACTTTTATTTCAAATTTCATAGCACATACACTCATTGCCACTTCCTAAACAGAACAAAACAGTCTCAGATTGAAAACAGACAGCATGAGAGACAAGACATTTTCCTTCCCTTAAAACTCACATTAATTGAAATGGAATCTGGCCAGTGGTGGATTTTGTCCACCTTGCACCCTAGGCTATTTTTAAAACATGTCCCCAACACATTTTTAGGATCATGTGTAAATGCATGTGTTGTTGGATTCCATTTCTTGATTGTTTTAAATATTTCTTGTTTAATTTAGAAACATTTGTCAGTGTATTTTAAATTTGTACTTTTGAACATTTTCCAGTAATCAGTGAAACAAAATATATGAACCAGTAAGTGCAAAAGTACCCATTTTAGAACATTTCAGCCATAAAAGGCCTCTCAGACTATTGTCATTATAACCAACCAATATATGTACTTAGCAATTACAGCCATTTTATTGACTGTGTACACATTGAGCCGGATTCACGATGGCTTGCACGGAGTCTAAGAGTAGAGTAAGACTCCATGCAGCCATGTCCGACGAGCGATCCAGGAACAGCCTGTAGGGGCATGTAAGAGATCTCCTAAGACTACTCCTATATGGACAGGGCTTGGATATGCAGATTACCTCAATTGCAGCCAAAAGGCATGCAAATGAGGTAGATTTGCGATCCAGGAAACCCGAATCTGTCCGAGTAAGAGTAGTGTTATTTGCAGAAATGTACTCAGTTGACAACTGAGTACCGTTCTGCAAATAGCAAAACGGAGATGTGACAGCTCCAAATAAAGGATGCATCTAGTAGAGGAAGCACGCCAATGGCCAAATATATGGCCATTGGCAATGTTTCCCAATGCAAAATAAAAAAAAAAATGAAATTAAATTTTTTTCCTGATTTGCGATGTTTAAGCAGAGCGCAGCACCGCACTAACGGGCTGCACTCCAAAAACCACAAAACCAATAATTAAAGTCTACAAATGTGGATTTTATGGGTAGTTGTAAAATACAATGCAAGGCAATGGCAGGCTGAAGACAACATGGCTACTGAGTAGGGGTTGCTAAGCAGGGAACCCAGTGTAAGAGATGTAACCAAGCATTAGTAGGCAATCCCATGCAAATGAGGGTAAGGATAGTGAATCCAAAGTCCACATAGTAAATGAGCACAGTCAGTGTAGTGTAAGACTAGGATAAGGGGAGTAACAGAGTAGGATATAGGTGACATCATGAGGGGGGTATGTATGACAGAAATTAATCCCATTGGAGCAGGTCAGTTGCTCATCACTGGAAGAGGTGTGTCAGTAGGTATCCTAGCTAAAGTCAAGAAATAGAAGGTGCACACTGTGGCTACCACCAAAGTTTCTTGTAAAATGCTTGCAACATGTATGCGCACGTGTGTGCGCCTATAAACCAGAGTAAGACAGTGTGCACGTGTGTAAGCAGAAGTTAGCATGTGTAAAGTTATTTAAATCTGTGTTAGGACATTTGCGCTTGTGTGCACGTGTGTAAGCATGTCTAAGACAGTTTACAGTCTTGTAAGCGCCTTTGCGCTCGTGTGCGCACGTTTAAACAGGACTTAGCTAATTTAACTCCGTCTAAGCCTGTGTGCGCACGTGTTAGCACTTGTGCGCATGTGTGCGGCGCTGCCCCCTGAGGAAATGGAATGGGGAAAGGAAGCACAACAAACAGTAGGAAGTTAACCAGGGAGTGTCAGCAGAGCTAGCAGGTGGAAATAATTAGAATCAGGCAATTACACAGGCAGTAAACCAGCCCAGCCCGGCACTTAAAACTCTGCAAACAACTTTTCACCATGTATTTCTCAGAGACACTGCAGCACTGCAGTAAGCGAAGAGAAGTGAATACTGAAAAGGCTTAACTGAGACAAAGAAATGTTAGGGGCTGCCATAGCTGTTATAAGGCGACATATGCAACATGCTGAGGGTGGTGACAATGGGAATGCTGCCAACCAACCCCCAGTGAGGAGATGGAGAAGAGTGTACAGGCCCAGGGTAACCTACCAGGGGCTACATGAGCTGGAGATAGTGGAGCGCTATAGAGTGGACAGAGACCTCATGCAGCAAATTGTTGAGCTGTGCAGGCCACACCTCACACACAGAACTAACAGCGAGGAACCCATTCCAGTGGAAACCAAGGTATGTATTGGCCTACGAATACTAGCAACAGGTACATTTCAGAGACCAACTGGTGACATGAAGGGGATATCACAGGCATCAGCATCCAGGGTACTGCACCAGTTCCTGGATGCCATGTCAGCACATGTCGGTGATCATGTATATTTCCCCAATTCCCATGAGGTATTGGCCAGCAATATACGTCTCTTCCAGCAAATAGCGGAATACCCTGAGGTAGTGGGTGCAATAGACTGCATGCACATACACATCAAAGCACCAGCTGGCGAGCGGGGTAGGGCCTATATCAACTGCAAGGGCTTCCCCTCCATCAACTGCCAGGTCGTGTGTGATGCCCGGGACATAATAATGAATGTGTGTGCTGGCTGCCCTGGAAGCTACCACGATTCCCATATCTGGAATCTGCCGCAGCTGTACCAGACATTTGCCAATGGGGACATCCCCCATGGTCACCTAGTGGGGGATGCTGGCTATGCACTGGAGCCATGGCTGATGACACCCATCAAAAACGCACACACACCTTAACAGGAACGCCATAATGAGGCACACGCACAAACACGAAATGTAATCGAGCGTGTGTTTGGGCTGCTCAAGTCACGGTTCTGGTGCCTGGTCACATCTGGTGGAGCCTTGCAGTACTCACCAACTACATGTACCCAAATTGTCATGGTATGTGCTATGTTACATAATATAATCCTGTGAAAACAGCTGCAGCAGGACCAGCATGGGCCTGGCCCAAACAGCCCCCCACCATTGCCAAGGTCATCACAGGCAGAGCGTGACTCAGAGGAGGAACAACCTGAGCCTGCCCCAGTAGGCAGAAGGAGGCGTGCCCAGTATGCTTTGGCCTTGGCAAAGAGGCAATGCATAGCACATACACTGGCTCAGTAGGAACCCTGGAAATGATACCTCCCTCTCTGACCCCCACATATAGTAAAAGGGATGCCTAAGTTGACACTACCTGCTTCAAACATGTACAGGGAGTGTAGTATGTGCATCCGACATAGGCAGCCCTGCAGCACCACCTGAGGCATGATTGGCATGTGTTAAACAATTTAAGGTACTGCTAAACTGCATTTACCGCCATGTAGAATATGCAAACAGAATCGCACACACATAGTACAACCGTGGTCAATGTCGAGTAATATTGGCCAATGTCCATCAAAGTTGGTGAATATACAGCAATGTCAAACAAGCCTGGTCTAAGTAGGGCATAGCTGAACAAAAGCCAACATGCTCATATTTGCTTAACTGCCCCTTAAGCAGTCTGGTCTGCTCAGTATGTAAATATAAAGCAGTGATGGGCCTCGAACCCAGGATACTGTGCACCATAGTTAATGTACTGAACCACTAAACCATGACAGTAGTGTACTATTCAACCAGTATGAAGGAATCTTGATAAGTCTCTGCAAAGTATCACATGGGAAACCAGCAGGCACAGCATAATCCCTGTTGAGTTATGACACAAAGGTGAGTTCTGCTGTAAGAACAGAACTTTACTTTGAACACACACAGTATAAATGTTAATATTTCACACACATCCACAAATGTACTGGATGTCAGATTGCAACATACTAAAAGGTCACACTGGGCATGCTCACACACTTGAATAAATGAGACATATGTCAGGCAACAAAACATGGAAAGCCTAAACTGGGCATGCTCACACACTTAGGCCATGTCTGAGTACAGCAGTGAGCCACACATATCTGGCAGTTGCATGTGTCAAGCCAGGAACCTGTCACATATCTAGCAATCCACCCTGTGCACACAGTTACATGACAACAGACACTTATATAATATAGTGGAACCCTGTCATGATCTAACATGTTCCGCAGATAACTAAGTTGTTTGTAGAAACTGTGAAAGCAAAGACCATAAACATCTGTAAACAGTTCCAGTGATTAATATTGTGCATCCCGAGCACAAGCATAGGTTCAGTCAGAGGTTGATACTAGCATATCTGCCTTAGTGTATCTACAAGCCTAGCCAGAGTGTGTTTGGCATTTGCATCCCTGTCAGATTACTACACTGTTCCAGTGAATAGTAGTTCATACAAGGCTAGTGTGTCTCTGTCTAGCAGGGACACAGAACATAACCCATGGTTAAACATATGATCACCCATACAGCCGTCAAGATGTCCCCTGTAGGTGGTTAGTGGGTGGCTCTGCCTATGTGAAACTGATCACAATATGGAGTGAGTGGAGGCCCTGGGATAAGAATTTGTCACTCCAGCATGTCCTATCAACATCTGTGCTGAGGTATATGTCCCTGGAGTGTGTAGCTACAAGGGAGTTGGATATCCTGAGGTGGAGCATGTCCATTAAGTCTGGGTTGGGTACGACTGCAAACAACAGGCACACATCATATCCGAGTAGGTGGTAAGTGACTGAGTAGTGCTGGAGTTACTGCATCTGAACTGTGCAGGTCATCCATGTGAGTCCCTATATCAGCCTGGTGTGGAACTTATAGGTTCATAGGTAGATACTAGGGTATCTTCCCTAGGGCATGTATAGGCCTAACCAGAGTGTATTTGGCTCCTGCCTCCCTATTAGAGTAGTCTACTGTGCCTCTGTAAAGTAGGTCACAGAAGGTACCCTTTAAGTGTAGTTTGCTGTGCCTCTGTCTAGCAGGGACACAGAAGAGACCCCAGGTGTGAATTAGTGCTTTCCCATCCATGCATCCAGATTTGGCTTGAAGAGGGTCAGTGAGGGGCTATGTCTAACATAAATTGGGATTCTATTCCAGAGTGAGGGGAGCCTCTGGGAAATTAATCTGTCCCTCCAGCATGTCCTTTTTATCCATGTGCTGAGGTTCAAGTCCCTGGAGTGTGTATCTCTAAGGGACTTGGATTTCTGAGGCAGAGCACATCCATAAATCCTGGCTTTTACATGGCTTTATATGTCAGGCATAGATCGCATCTGAGTAGGTGGTAAGCAACTGAGTAGAGCTGGAGTTTCATTAGTTGAGCTGCATACGACATCTGTTAGTAGCCCATGATGCTCTTAGAGAGGTACGTGTGGGGTCTCTCCAGTTGCTGCAGGTGTCGGGTATGGTACATCCTAAAAGGGGCATTGTATTCAAGTATGGGGCTGATGACTGATGAGTAGAGGGCCACAATGACCTCTCTTGATAGAGATGCAAACCCTTTTGTGATAATGTGGCCTATATAGAAGTTCTACCTAACCACTTTGCCAATTTGATTATCAAAGGAGAAATTACTATCTTCGTTGGTTACGAAATCTCAAATTACTACTCCTGTACTTAATGGATTACCACATATGTGGTAATCTGTGTGCACCTTGTTTTCCCCAAAGGGGATGACTGCAAATTGTAGCATGTAGCTTGAGGCTGTGGCTCTGTCACCAAACATCCATCTCCGTGAGACCCTTTTGGAGGATGCTTGTGTCAGCTGGAGAGTCGAGTATGGCCCACATTTTGCAGTCATCTGTGAACTTTGTTAGCCATAATCCCCCCATGTTAGCCTGAGCCTCAGAGAAGTATATACCAAACAACAGAGGTCCCAGAACTGAGCCGTGTGTGATGCAACTTGAAACTGGTTTTCATTCAGACATGGCACCTGTGATTCTGACCATGTGGGTTCTATCCCTGAGCCAGTTTGCAACCCATCTTGTGATATAGGGGTTGATATTTAAGCTGGTAAGCTTATTTATGATGCCTGAGTGTGGTATTGTGTCGAAGGCTTTTGCGAGGTCCTGGTAGGTTGTGTGACAGCCTTGCCCTCATCTATAGCCTTGGTAACTGGTTCAAAGAAATCAACTAGATTTAAGAGGCAAAATCTGCCCTTAACAAAGCTGAATTGGGTAGGGTGCAGTGACTGGAGGCTCCCAATGTCTGTGTTCATGAGTTCCATGACAATACCCTCTCCATTGCTTTACAGACCAGACTAGTAAGGCATATGGGGTGATGGTTCCCAGGATCCATTGTGGCACCACCTGGAGTGGAACCACTGTAGCTGTACACCATTATTTGGGTACATATGCTCTAGTAAGGCTAGGTTTGAACAGTGACTTAATGTGAGTGTTCAGTTCACCTTGGAGCTTGTATAAGACACAGCCTGGGACACTGCCCAGTCACATAGCTGCTGTGTTTTTTGCTTCAGAGAGGGCAGCCTTCACCTGTGAATCTGTGATGTCAGGGAGGTTACCTTCAGTTGGGATAGGCATTTGTTCCTTTGGGGGTGAAGGGGGGAGAAGTGTGTGCTGAATCTGTCTGCCAGGATGTCGGCAATGTCTGTATGTTTGGTATAATTCGTACCATTATACAACAAATCATAGCATATCTGGGAGTTTCTACCCATATCCCTGACATAACTGAAGAAGGGCTAGTGTCCAGGGAAACTTCCCTTCTGAAACTGGCCTTTGATGATTACATGAGGGATGGAAGTTTCTTGCTAATATTGATCTGAGATGCCTTCCTTTTTTGAGATTTTGCTCTGCCATGTAGTAGCTTCCTCCTTCTGTTGTCTAGCTTATTCATGTCCGGGGTCCACCACACAGGTCTTGTGTTTTTGGAGGAGTTAAACTTTGTTTTATTTTGGATAGCACAAACCATGTATTCCTGCAGGTGCTCATAGAATGCATTTGTAAAGAATGCTGTGGATTGGGCTGTATTAACCTCTGACCTGTGGGCTTTGAAGGATTCCACCTCATTCTTGAGAAGTGCAAAGTTGGCTTTTGAGATTTTCCTTACAGTGATTTCCTTGGCTGGGTGTGGGGACGGGATATGGATGTCCATGCAAATTTATTTATGGTCTGATCTTACCAATGAGGGGTTCACCTCTGTTGTGGAACATAGAATCCCCATGTTGGTGATGACCAAGTCCAATATGTTGTTCCCTCTTCTGGGAGTGGTGACCAGTTGTTCCATCGCATTACAGTTTATGACATCAAGGAACCATTGGCCAAGTGTGTTTGAGCCTGAGTAGTTGTCCCAGTCAATGTTTGGATAGTTGAAGTCACCCAATAACATAGTGTCTGGAGAGACCTTGATATTCTCCAGTGTTCCCAGAAATGCCAAGTGTGGTTCCTGTAATAGGGAGGGTGTTGTGTAGCAGGCTACAAACTGAAAGGCACTGTTGCCTGCTGTAGTGTTGTCCGTTGTTAGTTGCACATGGATGGTTTCTGATGCTTTGTGCAGTGCCACTAACCCAAAGGTGTAGGTATCCCTGATGAATATAGATACTGCTCCTTCTGTTGTGCTCTGGTCTGACTTTTGTGTCTGAAATGCATGCTCTGAGTTATACCCTGGTAGTGCCGGTGTGCTCTCAGGAGCCTTGAATCAGGTTTTTGTTACTGCACAGACATCATTGTCCTCCATACTGAGGAGAGCCTTGAGTGTGTGTATCCTGAGGTGTAGATGACTGGCATTGAGTAGCATTAACTTTAGAGTCTGTATCCTTGGGTTGTCTATGGAGGTGGGTCTGTCCTCTGAGCCTTGCCTAAAAAAGGCACTATGGGGGTGGCAAGAGCCATGGGCAGTAGCCTAAGGGTGACAGGTGCAAGGCATCCCTACCGAAGCAACATGGCTTGTTGGACATGTTATCCCAGGCTGACAGGCACTGGATCCCCTATGAATGACACCAATACTTTAGACAATTGTTGAAACAGATCATATTGTCTGTATACTGTGGCATCATTGTTGGTGAGGGCAAGATGCTACCCAAGGTCAGTGTCATACCAGCCTGGCCTACAGGATCAGAGAGCTCCTCCATGTCTCTTTCCTTGTAGCCAGGGAGTTACATTTCATGTCATTCACACCAGCATGGACAATGACGGAGTCATTATGTGGCGGATCCTGGCACCTGACAGGCAGCTTACAGTGACCATCTCCTTGTGCAGTCTGTTGAGTGGGACATCAGTGTACTGGCCAATTGAGTCCCCTATAACAAGTGTATTTGGTGTGTTGTTTGGCCTTAAGGGCTGTGACTGCGAGGTACACTGATTTTGTGAGCTATCTGATTCGTGGGTATTGTTGAGGGGTGGCTGTTTGGGTATCCGTGGCCAGTACAGTTGCTGCAGTTGTTGGGTAAGGTACACCCCAAAGGTGTCATAGTAACCAAGTATGGTTGTGATTAGTATAGGGGCACAATGACATCATTCGATCGACATGTGAAACCATATGGGATAAGGTTGCTTATATAGAAGGTCTGTCCAACCACTGTGGCAACGTGAATGTCAAAGCTGACACTACAGACAAGTCATCTCCACAATCACCTAACAACTCCTACCGTATGTAATGGTGTACTACCTTTGTGGTACTGTGTGAACATGTTGTTTTCCCCAAAGGGGTGACTATGCAACTAATGGCATTTAGCTGTAGGCCATGGCTCAGGCACCAGTCATCCATGTCTGTGTCACCCTGTTGGAGTATGCATGTGGCAGCTGGAGAGGTGAGTATGGCACTCACTTTTCAGTCAAGTGTGAACAAGGCCAGCCATATTCCTCCTGTGGTAGCCTGTACGTCAGACAAATATATACTGAACAAGAGAGGTCCCAGGACCAAGCTGTGTGGGATGACATGTGTAACTGGTGTATAGTCAGACATGGCACCTATAATTATGTCCATGTGGGTGCTATCCCTGACCCAGGTAGCAATCCATCATGTGAGATATG
>NC_056741.1:120797630-120887630 GCF_019279795.1 Protopterus annectens
GAAAATTTTTAATATGTTATTACTTTGTCAGAAATTCTCTCAAAAAGTGCTATGTTATTATCCAAAGGAGGATTATACAAACTAGAGACTTTTCGTTAATGTAGTGCAAAAAGTTTATAAAAATCCTAGGGGTGGTCCATTGCACTTAAAACTTGAGGAACAGGAATTATTATGGCAATTCAAAACAGAAGCATATGTATATCCGGGCATAAATGAAATGTGTTCTATTAAATGTCTCCTTAAGCTGAGAGCTTTAGAACGCAAGGTTGGTTATCAATATATTTTAATACATCTGATATGAATTAATGAATGTGACAATATTTAGTATATTAGTGATTTAAAATATTTTTAATTACTAAGGAGATTTCTACATCTATATATTTTGTGTGTATTTTAATGCTGAATTTTGTAACAAATAATTGAGCCTTTTCAAGGTTTATGGTTCTTTAAATGTTTAATTGGATAATTGGAAATGAGCTGTTGGGTGGATATATATGTATTAGGTATTTTTACTATGGCCGTCTGAAGAAGTGCATCTATTTGTGAATGCATGAAAGCGCTAACGGAATAAATATAACTTGGCAGAGACTGGCGTGATTTGTTTTCTAGTACCACTGTTTTATTCCCTCTTGTGGGAGTGGTGACCAGTTGTTCCATCACATTACAGTTTATGACATCAAGGAACCATTGGCCAAGTGTGTTTGGGCCTGAGTAGTTGTCCCAGTCAATGTTTGGGTAGTTGAAGTCACCCAATAACATAGTGTCTGGAAAGACCTTGATATTCTCCAGTGTTCCCAGGAATGCCAAGTGGGGTTCCTGTAATAGGAGGGTGTTGTGTAGCAGGCTACAAACTGAAAGGCACTGTTGCTCGCTGTAGTGTTGTCTGTTGTTAGTTGCACATGGATGGTTTCTGATGCTTTGTCCAGTGCCATTAACCCAGAGTTGATGAATATAGATACTACTCCTCCTGTTGTGCTCTGGTCTGACTTTTGTGTCTGAAATGCATGCTCTGAGTTATACCCTGGTAGTGTCAGTGTGCTCTCAGGAGCCTTGAACCAGGTTTCAGCTACTGCACAGACATCAATGTCCTCCATACTGAGGAGAGCCTTGAGTGTGTGTATACTGAGGTGTAGACATCTAGCATTGAGTAGCATTAACTTTAGAGTCTGTATCCTTGGGTTGTCTATGGAGGTGGGTTTGTCTTTTGAGCCTTGCCTAAAAAAGGCACTATGGGGGTGGCAAGAGCCATGGGCAGTATATGAAAGCCTAAGGGTGACAGGTGCAAGGCATCCCTAGTGAAGCAACATGGCTTGTTAGACATGTCATCCCAGGCTGACAGGCACTGGATCCCCTATGAATGACACCAATACTTTAGACAATTGTTGAAACAAATCATATTGTCTGTATACTGTGGCATCATTGTTGGTGAGGACAAGATGCTACCCACGGTCAGGGTCATACCAGCCTGGCCTACAGGATCAGAGAGCACCTCCATGTCTCTTTCCTTGTAGCCGGGGAGTTACATCTCATGTCATTCACACCAGCATGGACAATGACTGAGTCATTATGTGGCAGATCCTGGCACCCGACTGGCAGCTTACAGTGACCATCTCATTGTACAGTCTGTTGAGTGGGACATCAGTGTACCAGCCAATTGAGTCCCCTATAACAAGTGTATTTGTTGTGTTGTTTGGCCTTAAAGGCTGTGACTGTGAGGTACACTGATTTTGTGGGCTATCTGATTCATGGGTATTGTTGAGGGGTGGCTGTTGCTTGGGTATCCTTGGCCAGTACAGTTGCTGCAGTTGTTGGGTAAGGTACACCCCAAAGGTGTCATAGTAACCAAGCATGGTTGTGATTAGTATAGGGGCACAATGACATCACTCGATCGACATGTGAAACCATATGGGATAAGGTTGCTTATATAGAAGGTCTGTCCAACCACTGTGGCAACGTGAATGTCAAAGGTGACACTACAGGCAAGTCATGTCCACAATCACCTAACAACTCCTATTGTATGTAATGGTGTACTACCTTTGTGGTACTGTGTGGGCATGTTGTTATCCCCAAAGGGGTGACTATGCAACTAATGACATTTAGCTGTAGGCCATGGCTCAGGCACCAGTCATCCATCTCTGTGTCAACCTGTTGGAGTATGCATGTGGCAGCTGGAGAGGTGAGTATGGCACCCACTTTGCAGTCAAGTGTGAACAAGGTCAGCCATATCCCTCCTGTGGTAGCCTGTACGTCAGACAAATATATACTGAACAAGGGAGGTCCCAGGACCAAGCTGTGTGGGATGACATGTGTAACTGGTGTATAGTCAGACATGGCACCTGTAATTAAGACCATGTGGGTGCTATCCTTGACCCAGGTAGCAATCCATCATGTGAGATATGTGTCCATATTGATGCTGGTGAGCCTATGCATTATGGCCCAGTGGATTATTGTGTGAAAGTGTTTAGCACACTCCAGGTAGGCTCTGTGTACAACTGTCCCTATGTCGATGGACCTTTCAACTGTCTACAGAATACAAACATGTTCAAGAGGCAAGATCTGGCCACAACAATACCATAATGTGTAGGGCACAGTGTCTGTAGGTTCCTGATGTCTATGTTTAAGAGTCGCATGACAATACGCTCCATAGCTTTGCATAACAGGCCAGTTACGCTCATAGGGCAATATTGTGTGTGGTCCGGTGTGGCACCAACTCTGTGGAGTGGGACCACTGTCGCTGTACGCCATTCCATGGGTACATATCCTGTAGTAACACTGACATTGCACATTGATGTAATGTGAGGGTTACATCTGTCATGAAGCTCATGTAAGATGCAGGCCGGGACACCAACTGGTCCCATTGATGTTGTAATGTATGCTTTGGGGAGGGCAGCACTCACCTGTTACTGTGTGGTGTCAGGGAGGTTACACTCTGTTGGGATGGATAGTTGCTCCCTAGGGGGGATGGGGGGAGACATCTGCACTGAACCTGTTTGCCAGGATGTTGGCTTTGGCAGTGGGATTCAGGGTAAGTGTAGTCAGTATGCAGTAACTCACAGCATATCAGTGAGTGTCCACCCAGGTCCCTGACATAACTGATGAAGGCCATGTGAACGTCCTACATGTCTGGTGCAATTGTCTGTGAGAAGGAGACCTTAGATAGGTACATGACTGATCTTAGCTGTCTGCTAGTACAGATCACAGATGTTTTCCCCAACTGGGATTGTGTTCTATCATGTAGTAGCTTCCTCCTGACATTGTACAGCTTAAGCTGTCAATCTCCTGTCCAGTCCAGCTGGTGAATCTGGGAATCTTGAGGCAATGTTACAACTGCCTCATGTACAGAGACAACCCTCTCCTCCTCCCAACAAATTCCAACATATGTGAGAGATGGAACCATATAGGCAAACTAGAGGCTAAGCTCTCTAAACTGAGTACTGGTGTAACCAGTCAGGAGGAGAAGGAAACCACACTCACTACAATTCCAGTCTTACATAGACCTACCACGACAGCAAACCAAACACAAACACACAAAGACATACTTGGAGGCTCTAAATGTAAATCTGCCTAAGCAGCAGAGACCTCCAAAGCAGACACCCAAGCAACCACTAGCCCAAACCAAAGCACGTGCAACAAATAGCTCACAAAGCCAGTGTGCAGAACAGTCACAACCTTTAAGGCTAAACAACACACCTGCTACACTTGTAAAAAGTGACTATTGTCAGGCACACTGACATCCTGCTCACCAGGCTGAACAAGGAGAAGGTCACAGTGAGCTGCCTGTCGGCACTAGGATCTGCCACATAACACAAGCACTCAGGTCACTCCAAGGCAAGTACTGATATGATGCAGTCATTGTACATGCTGGTGTGAATGACCTGAGATGTACCTGCCTGGACTACATGAAAAGAGACAGAGGAGCTCTGAGCATGTAGCCCAGGCAGGTATGACCCTGACCTTGGGGAGCATCTTACCCTCACCAAGAATAATGCCACAATATGAAGACAAGATGTTCAATTTCAATAATTGCCTTAAATATTGGTGTCATTCAAAGGGGATCCAATGCCTGTCAGCCTGGGATGACATGCTCGACAAGCCAGAATGCTCCACTAGGGATGGATTGCACCTATCACCCCTGGGCGTTTGGATATTGGCAAAGCCTCTTGCCACCCCCATAGTGCCTTTTTTAGGCAAAGCTCAAAAGACAAACGCACCTCCATAGGTATCACAAGGGATAAGAAACTAAGAGTAATGCTACTCAATGCCAGAAGTCTAAACCTCAGGATGCATGCACTCAAAACTCTCCTTAGCATGGAGAACATCGATATATGTGCAGTAACAGAAACCTGGTTTAAGGCTCCCGAGAGCACCCCAGCACTACCAGGTTATACCACATACCATGTTTTTCAGCCCAAAAACTTGGACTGAACCACAAAAGGAGAGGGAGTATCAAGATTCGTCAAAGATACCCACACCCTGAGGATGGTGGCACAGCACAAAGCATCAGACACTATCCATGTGCAACTAACTGTGGGTAAAACCACCTTCCAGTTTATAGGTTGCTACAGACCACCCCTCCCAAACCCAGGAACGCCACCCGACAATCCTGAGAACACTGGAAAATATGAAGGTCTCTCTAAACACTAGTACATTGGGCGACTTCAACTACCCAAACATAGACTGGGAGGATTACTCTAGCTCCAACACCCTAGCCCAAAGGTTCCTAGAAGTTATAAACTCAAATGCTATGTAACAACTTGTTACCACTCCCACAAGAGGGTAAAACATACTGGACCAGATCATCACTAACATGGGGACTCTATGCTCCAGACCATAACTGTATCCCTCACTGGTAAGATCAGACCATAAACTAATCTCACTGGTTATTCACATCCTGACTCCACTCCCTGGCCCAGACAACCACAGTGAAAAACTTCTCTAAAGCAAATTTCACACTCCTCAAAACTGAAGTGGACTCCTTCAAAGCCCCCAGGTCTGTTGAAAATACGGCCCACTCCACAGAATCCTTTATAAACGCATTCTATGAACACTGTCAGGAATGCATGGATCATGCAATCCCAAATAGAACCAAGACCCAATCCTCCAAAGGCAGGCGTCCTGTCTGGTGGACCCCAGCCATAAACAAATTACACAATAGAAGGAGGAAGCTACTACATGATAGAGCAAAATCCAAAAAAGGGAAGGCATCTCTGATCAGTAGTAGCAAAAAACTACGGGCACTCATAAAATCGTCTAAGGGGAGCTATGAGAGAAAAATTGCACAGGACACAAAGGATAATCACATGGCTTTCTTTAGTTATGTTAGGAACCTGTGTGGGAATTCCCAGATATGCGCAGAATTAGTCCAAAATGACAAACAATACACCGAACCCACAGACATTGCCAGCATCCTAGGTGACAGGTTCAGTGTAAACTTCTCCCCTCCTCCCCACCAAAAGGGCAAATATCTATCCCAGCAGAGTGCTGCCCCCCTGACATCTCAGATGCTCAGGTAAGAGCCGCCCTCTCCAAAGCAAAAAACACAGCATCAATGGGACCAGACGGTGTCGCGGGCTGCATCCTACATGAACTCCAAGAAGAGCTACACTCCAACATAAAACTACCGTTCAGTCTTAGCCTTACTACAGGATATGTACCCAAAGAGTGGCATAGAGCAACAGTGGTCCCTCTTCTCAAAGGTGGTGCCTCACTGGATCCAAGAAACTAGCCCCCCATAAGCTTGACTACCCTGGTCTGCACAGCCATGGAAAGGATCATCATGGACCACATAAATAAAGATATTGGGGACCTACAGACACTGGATCCTACTCAGTTCAGCTTTGTTAAGGGCAGATCCTGCCTCTTAAACCTGGTCAATTTCTTTGAAACATTCACCAAGCCCATTGACGAGGGGAAGGTCCACACAGCCTACCTGGACCTCGCAAAAGCTTTCCATACAATACCACACTCGGGTATTATAGATAAGCTCACCAGCTTAAAGATAAACCCCTATGTCACTAGATGGGTTGCAAACTGGCTCAAGGACAGAACAGACATGTTTAGAATTGCTGGAGCCATGTCAAACTACAAACCAGTTACAAGTGGCATCCCATAAGGCTCAGTCCTGGGACCTCTCTTGTTCGGTATATATTTCTTGGAGGTACAGGCCAACACGGAAGGACTGTGGCTGACCAAGTTCACAGATGACTGCAAACTGGGTGCCATAATTGACTCTACAGCCAACACAAGCATCCTACAAAAGGGCCTCATAGAAGCAGACAACTGGTGCCAGAGCCATGGTTTCAGGCTAAACGCCAAAAAGTGTATAGTCATCCCCTTTGGCAAAAACAAAGTGCACACAAATTACCACATAGGTGGCAATCCATTAAGTACAGAAGAAGTAATTAGGGACCTGCTGACCCAAGTTGATAGCAATCTATCATCTGACAACCACGTGGCCAAAGTGGTTAGAAAAACATTTTATATAGCCCACCTAATCATGAAGGGATTCACATCTAGATCAGGGGAGGTCATTGTGCCTCTTTTCTCATCCCTCATCAGACCCATAATGGAGTACAATTCCCCTTTTGGGATGTACCTTACCAGACACCTGCAGCAACTGGTAAAACCCCAAAAGTACCTCACCAAGAGGATCAAAGGTCTCAAACAGATGCCATACGCTGCCTGGTTAAAGTAACTGCAGCTCTACTCAGTGGCATATTGCCTGCTCAGAGACGATCTGTGCCTGATGTATAAAGCCATGTCCAACCTGGAATTAATGTACATGCTGCACCTCAGAAAATCCAAATACCATCGAACTATGTGCTCAAGAGACTGGAACCTCAGCACTGAAATAGATAGGGCATGCTGGAGGGACACATTCAGACCTAGAGGCTCCCTTCACTGTGGAATAAAATCCCAGTCCAGTTTAGGCAGAGTCCCTCATTGACTCTCTTCAAGAGGAATCTTGATGAGTGGATGGGAGATCATAGGTTTACCCCAGGTGTCACTTCTGTCACTGTTACACAGAGGCACAGTATACTAATCTCGAAAAAAGGCATAGCAAAATTCATTTCAAATGGGTGGCGAAAGCCAAACACACTCTGGCTAGGCTTATAAATGCCCTAGGGCAGAGAGCCTAGTATGAACATATGAACCTATGAACCTATTAATGGCTGAGGTCTACCAGACAGGTCCCCTGCCATTGGAGGAGTGAGTCGTGTTGTTATTTGGGGTAGCACAATCCATGCAGTCCAGTAGGAGTCCATAGCATGTGTATGTAAATGATTCAGCAGTTGGAGCTGTATCTGCCACTGTGTCAGGGTGTCTGAATATGAATGTACAAATTGTAGCGACTGTGGGGTGAGGTTGTTGGGGCTTGAGTAGTATCCACACTGAAAATTTGTGTACCCGATGTCACACAATATAATGGTGTTTGTGGAGACTATCATATCCTCCAATGTTCCCAGGAAAGCCAAGTGTGGTTCCTGAGTATGGGAGGGTGGTCTGTAGTATGCAGAAAACAGTAAGGCAGTTTGGCACAATGGTAGTTGCAAATGTATGGTCCGTGATGCTTAGTGCAGTGCCACTAACCCGGAGGTGTGTTTATCTGTGATGTATATGGATACACCCCCTTGTTGTTTAGTCCGTTACAAGTGCTGTGGTCAGAAAGCATGGTATGAAACATAATCTGGTACTGCTATTGGGCATATGTGATCCTGAACTAGGTGTCTGTTAGTGCACATATATTGCTATCCCCTATATGAAGGGGAGTCCGGAGTGGCCGCAATATGAGGGCAACGCATCTGGTGTTGAGCAGCATTAACCTTACTGTTATTTAACCTGTAATGTTTATGGAGGTGGGTTTGTCTTTTGAGCCCTGCTCAACAAATGCAGTATGATAGTAGCAAGAGCCCTAGCCAGCATTCGAAGGTCCAAGAGTGACAGGTGCAAGCTGTCCATAGTGAAGCTACTTGGCATGCAGAGCATGTCACCGCAGGCTGACAGACACCATATCCACTATGAATGACACCAATCTGTTAGCCAACTGTTAAATGTACTCTGATTGTCTGTAGACTGTGACACCATACTTGGTGGGTGTAAGATGCTAGACAAGGTCAGGGTCATACTGGGCTGAGATACGTGATGACACTGTTCCTCCATGTACCATGTCATGTGGTCCAGGAAGTAACATCTGAGGTTTTATGCACCAGCATGGACAATGATGGTGCCAGTCCTGTACTTGCTTCTTAGTGACCTGACTGCATGGGATATGTGACAGATCCTGGCACACGACAGACAGCCCAAAGGGACTATTCCCTTGTATGGGCTGGTGAGTGATACGTCAGTGTGTCTGACAATAGGTGTTGCATATCACAAGTGTATTATGTGTGTTGATTAGCAGGAGGGCCATTGACTGTGTGGCACCCTGACATTGTGAGCTATGTGAGATGTGGGCATTGTACTGGGGTAGCAGTTGTGTGTGTGCCGGCTGTGGAGGACTCTGCTACTTAGGCAGAGTTCATTTACAGCATCTGAGTATGTGTATGTGTGATAATGTGGTTTGAGTGCTGTCGGTAGAGGATATGTGAGACCGATATGTGGTGTGTGTGGTTACCTCCACCACCTGATAGACTATGGCAGTCATGGGTCGAGAGGGTTCAGCACCCTGTATGTCTCTGTAGGTGTATCCCATACATATATCTGTGTTTGTCATGAGAAGGAGAGTGTTGTCTGTTTACATGAGGCAAATGTGGGATTGTGTCTATATCACAATATTCACCAGCTGGACTGGAGTGTGCACACACACACACACACACACACACACACACACACACACACACACACACACACACAGCCCACCCCTGGACATGCTGGGATAGTATGATGACATACTCTGTAGCCAGATGACAAAGGATCAGTAGGGTGTTAAGTGCGTCAAGGAGTATAACAGGGGCTAGTACTCGGGTATGTTGGTGTTCTGTAAAGAGTAGGTGAGAAGGAGTCCAGACTGACTCATGACACCTCTGACAGCTATGTCATATATAGCAATGTACACACATATATGTCATGAGTCAGGGCCAAGTGTACCCGACTGACAATGCTGACATCCTGACAGACAGGCCCATATATACATACCTACCTCACATTGACGATAGTCCATATCATCATACCAGGAGATATCACTCCACAACAAGTACAAATATGACTCTGTCAGTGTCCATGTTGGTGTGAATGGCTTCAGATGTACCTCCTTGGACTACACGAAAAGGGACATGGAGGACCTGTCCCATCTTGTAGTCCAGGCAGGTATGACCCTAGCCCCGAGTACCATCCTGCCATCACCCATAATAATACCACAGTACAAGGACAACATGATTGACCTCAACAATTGTCTAAGCTTCAGGTGTCTTTCTAAAGGGATCCAGTATCTGTCTGCCTGTGATGACATGACCAACAAGCCACAATGCTTTGCCTGAGATGGCCTGCACCTGTCGCCCCTGGGATTCCGGATACAGGCTAAGGCTCTAGACACCCCTATAGTGCCTTTGTTAGGCAAGGTTCAAATGACAAATTCACCGCCCTAACAGGTACAGGCAAGAACAATCTGAGGGTATTGCTACTCAATGATAGAAGTATAAACCTCCAAATGCACTCTCGAGACATCCCTTAAAATGGATAACATTGACATCCGTGCAGTGACAGAGGCCTGTTTCAAGGATCCAGAGAGTACCCCTACATTACCAGGCTATAATTCATACCACACCTTCTGGCCACCGAACCTGGACCGAAACACTAAAGGCAGAGGCGTGTCCATATTCATTAAGGATATGCACACCTGCAGGCTACTTGCTCCGCATAATACATCCAAGATTTTCCAAGTGCAAATAACTCTGTGCAAGATTGCAATCCAAATTGTAGCTTGCTACAGATGCCCCACCATGCCCCAGGAATCCCACTCCTTATTTCATAATACATTTGAAAATATTAGGTTACAACCTAACACCCTAATAATGGGTGATTTCAACTACCCTACCATTAACTGGGAAAACTACTCGTGTACCAACTGTTGTGCTCAATGTGTTCTGGAATACATATATTCCAATGCCATGGAACAACTTATCCACACCCCCACCATGGGGCAGCAATTTCCTAAACCTGGTTATAACCAACATGGGCAACTGGTGCTCCACACCAGAGCTCAATTCCTCATTGGTCAGATCCGACCATAAGCTAATCACCATTGAAATCCAGATCCCACCCCACCCCCCATTAGGGACACCACAGTAAAAATTACCCCAAAGCCAACATCACGCTTCTTAAGACAGAAGTGGCAAATGTCACGACACCCATGCTGATGGACAGTAGAGGTATGACTGCTGAATCCTACAGTAATGCACTTTATAAGCACTTACATGAGTGCATGGATTGTGCAATCCTTAACAGAACCAAGATGCTATACTCCAAAAAAAGGAAACCAATCTGGTGGTCCCCTGCCATACACAAACTGTACAAAAGAAGAAAGAAACTGTTGCAAAAAAAGAGTAAAATCCCATGATTGGAAAAACTCCCTGGTCAGCTCCAGTAAGAAACAGAGATTGCTCATAAAATCCTCCAAAGCTAGTCATGCAAACAAAATTGCCACCGACTCTAAAGACAAAACACAAAGCATTCTATAGGCAAGTCAAGAATCTCAATGGCAACACTCACATCTGCTCTGAGTTACAGCACAATGGCAGTAAATATGCAGAAATAATGTAAATTGCCAACATCCTGGCAGATTGATTCAGTGCTAGGTTTACCCCTCTGTCATCCCCTAAAGGGCCCATCTGTATACCAGAAGAATGCAAAGTTCCTGTCATCATGGCTGCACAGGTAAAAAACACACTATCCAAAGACAAGAACACAGCATCCATGGAACCTGATGACATCCCAGGCTGTGTTCTACATGAACTACAGAACAAACTGGCACCCCACCTAAGTACCATGTTCAATGATAGCCTCACCTCAAGCTATGTGCCCACTGAATGGAGCACAGCAACAGTTATCTCACCCCCCAAAGGGGGAGCCACTACAGACCCCGGACACTACCGCTCCATTAGCCTAAGGAGCCTGGTCTGCAAGGCTATGGAGTCTATCATCATGGAACTTATAAATAATGACGTTGGTGATCTCTGAACTCAGGACCACACCCAGTTCTGGTATGTAGAAGGCAGAGCATGTCTGCTAAACCTGATAGATGTCTTTGAAGCAGTCACCAAAGCCGCAGATGAGGGTAAGGTGGTTCACACAGCCTATCCAGATCTCACAAAGCCATTTGACACCATTCCCCACTCTGTAATTATAGATAAACTCACTAAACTACATATTAATCCCTATGTCACAAGATGGGTCAACAACTGGCTCACTGACAGAACCCACACTGTGCAAGTAGCAGACCCCAAATCCAGCTTCAGACCACTGACAAGTGGAGTATCACAGGGTTCCCTCCTGGGTCCTCTCCTGTCTGGTATCTACTTCTCTGATGTACAGGCCAATACAGAAGGTATTTGGCTAACAAAGTTCACAGATGACTGCAAACTAGGAGTCATAATCAAACACCCAAAAGATGTGGACATCCTACAAAACGGCCTTGCTGAGACAGATGCCTGGTGCCACAGCCATGGCCTCAAGCTCAATGCCAAAAAGTGCATTGTCATTCCTTTTGGTAAAAACTCAGTACCCATTACCTACCACATAGGTGGTAGTCTACTTAACACCGAATGTATGATGACAAACCTTGGGACACAGGTGGACAGTAGTCTTTCCTTTGATAATCACATCACCACAGCAGTCAGGAAAACCGTCTATGTGCAAACCACATCACAAAAGGTTTCTGATCCAGGAGAAAAGAGGTCATTGTTCCCCTATACTCGCCACTCATGAGACCCATCATAGAGTACAATGCCCCTTTTGGTATGTAGCTCACAAGACATCTACAACAACTGGAAAGGCCACAGAAATACCTCACAAAGAGTATTACAGGCCTTAAAGAGATGCCCTATGCAGACCATCTCAAATAAGTGCAGCCTTACTCCATTGCCTATCGCCTACACAGAGTCAATGTCTGCCTAACACACACAGCAGTTTCAAACAGAGCTTTCAGACATGCTCCACTTGAAATCACAATCCCTTCGAGCTACATGCTCTAGGGCCCTAAACATTGTCATGACAATAAACAGAACATGCTGGAGGGATAGATTCCTGTCCCAGAGACTTCCCATATTCTGGAACAAACTACCTCTCTATATCAAACAAAGCTCCTCCTTAGCACTGTTCAGGAAAAACATGATGATTGGATGGGAGATAGGAAAATCACCCCGGGGAGCACATCTGTGGCTCTGCTCGACAGTGGCACAGGAAATTAATTTTCTTGGGTGGCAAAAGCCATGGTACCTTTGTCTAGGCTTATATAGTACCTACCTATGACACCTATGTAATATGTAGAATGGATGAACAGCTACCCCCGATGCTAAAAGCATGGCATCAAGTGGACTATAGTGATTCCAATATGTGTCATGCAGAAACTACAGAACCAACAGATCCTGCACCTGAACAGTCAGCTGAACCTCCCGCCCTACACAGGATGTGGAACTGTGGAATGTGTTACAGCAACAAATGGCCCTCCACACAAGTGGTGGTGCACAACACACCATGGGAAGTACAGTCCAGTATGCCTATGAATTCTGATCTGCAAGGTCATGGAGTCCATCATGGCTGAGGTCATAAACTGAGCTATTGGAAGCTGACATACACACAACACTATTAACCGTGGTATGTTCATGTGCAGATCATGGTTCTCAAACATGCTAGACTGTTCGCAAGACAGCCACCCAGGACATACATCACTGAACACAGCTACACATGTCTCACATACACTTTGAATAGTCCTTGATCAACATCCCAGACACATGTAGTACCCACAACACCAACAAGTTGTGCATAAATATGTGTTGATATATGATGGACTGTCAATGTGTCCACACATAGATGACACAAGGTAAGGGTTCTGAGTTCATGTTCCAGCTGTTGACACCTGACGACCCACATGGACCATTCCTGGAATGGCATTAAACAAAGTGTACACACATTACCATGTCCAGTCTGATGATGTAACCATCCTAGAAATACAGCAGGATAAAGGAAAACACCCAGTAAAGCAAATAGTGTGATGTGCTAATGTATCTCTCAAGTATCATAACATAGTTAGGTAGGGGTTTGAATCCTGCAAACGCTGAATGTGTGTGTGTGTGTGCAATTCCCTTTGAAAGGAGTGTGTGTGTGAATGTGTGTGTGCAATTCCTTTAGGAGTGCGCTTTTTTGAAGACTGGGAAAAACCACAGTAATCTACATTCCTCGATGATGTGTGTGAATGTGTGTGTTGGTGTGTGCAATTCCCTTTGAAAGGAGTGCCCTTTTTGAAGACTGGGAAAGCACACTAAACATGCACATTCCTCTTTGGAAAGACTGATGATGTCACCACACTAGAAATACAGACAGAGAAAGGAAACCACCCAGTAATGCAAATAGCGTGCTGTGCTAATGCATCTCTCTCAGGTGTCATAACATAGTTTGGTAGGGGTTTGAATCTGACAAATGCCATGTGTGCATTTGTCAATTTGTTGTGTGTTTTGCTTTCATTATTGTATGACATATCATTATAACAGTCATTTCAATGCACACATCAGGTATGTGTTTGCCACATACAGATATTTACCTGTGTCCTTTAATAGTTCCTGTGTGAGAAGCCTGCCCCATATGAATACAGTTGTTACCTTTGCCACCATGTGCCGTAGCTTACCAGACCTTACGCAATACATGTTAGTTGGTGACACTGCAGGCTACTGCAGTGATCTGTGTACTAAGCCAACTATGTGACACACACCCATGAAAGCTTTGAGACATTAATGTGGGTGAGGGTTCATGTCTGGAGTATATGTCAGACATGTTAAAACACAGCAAAGTCTGTGAGTGATGGCCATCCAGTGTAGGTGTATGCCAACTGTTGCTGATATGCATACAGACACCTTATTGCTTAGGTGATACACCGAGGGACTGCAGAATACCTTTGGAAATGTGGATATCACAGGATAGACAAGATAACACTTGACCACATCTACACACCATTACCCGTTCTACATGATGGGTGCTACCACCTGCATGGCACTGTTGGAATAATATGTTAAATACATGCCAATGACATGTCCACAGTTGCATTACAGCAATACAGCATGGCTTGGACAACAGGTATCTGTCTGTATGATACCCTTTAGGTGGTTAGGTGTGTCATGTGTAGAATGCATTGTAGGCCACTGTATGTATTTGCAGTTGTGGATGGACATACCCGTAGTGTGTTGGTAGACTGCTATATGCCAAAGAGTATTGTTCCCAGGGATGTGTGGAGCTCAGTAAGAATGGCTACTGGTATAGTGTAGTACTGCAGGGATATCACTGACACCAGGTTCCTACATCTGTGTATCAGTTGAGGAGACACCATGTAATGACCACTGAATGTCAGGCTATGTAAGCTGTGTATACTACCTGAATGCAGACCATTGACATTTGGAAAACTATCACCCACAGCATACTGTCAAACCATGTCATGTTCCATGCTAACCATGTTCACAAATGTACACCTGCGAATTGGTGCTGCAAACATCACACATGTACTCTCTACACCCCAACACATGCAGGCACAGGTACACACAACAGCCATGTGGCACATGTGCAGACAGTACACTTTGGGAATTAACACTGGTGTATACAAAACTGCAATGACATAGTTAATGCATCATGCATGTTCGAATATACCCACAACAATATCATTACACTGTGCTGTTAACAACATTATGTTATTACTACAGTGCTATGTAGTCACCCTGTGCATCAGTACCATGCTATCATGTTCCTGCATCACTGTTACAGATGGCAGGAGGTGGGACAGTTTCATCATATGCACAAGGTGTGTACTTGGTTTGCCAGAGTCTACCACTGACACATCTAATCAACATGTATGTGTGTGTGTGTTAGTGAGGGACAACAGTACAAGATGGGGCAATGTTGCTGCAATGTGTGTGTGTATGTCTTAGCCCTAGGTGTTAGCATTGTGTGTGTGTGTATGCATGCACACAGTTCCCCCACATGGCTGCCATATACGGGTGTTTGTGGACAGTCACAGACTGTACCTGCCAGGTCATACAGATCACCGTCTCTGGCCACGGATGCGGTACCTGTGCCTGGCAGGGGTGCTACGGACAGTATCAGGTACTAAGCTAGAGTGGGTACTGTCATCAGAAGCAGTGTGTTGTTGACTGGACACATGTCCCTGCTGGGACTGTCCAGAGCCACATGCACGTGGTCTTCTAGGACAGTCTAATGACAGCACAGATCCAGCATTGCTGGGGCTGATAATGGCACTATGGGAGCAGCTGTGGGTTTGTTGTCGTACACAATGGCTGCCAGCTGATAATGTTACTGGCATACATCCACATCGACACTTAAACCGTCCTGCACTGTCCTGACTCCTGGTCATCTAGTTGCGGAAGGGTTCTAATGTGTCCCCCCAACGTCTATCAATGACCTTGCTGATGTTACGGATGGCAGACGCAACATCATGCATAGTGTCATTCATAGTGGTGCAATGTGCTCAAAGCTCCCTCAGACCCTGTCTGGTGTACCGTTCCACATCTGCCTGTGCCTGTATTACAGCCTGGAACATAGCTGAGGTTGAAAGACCTCTGTGGGCACGTCTGACAGGGGCAGTATGACCACGAATGCTCCCACGAGAACCCCTGGACATCTGCCTGTGTGGTACCATGTCAGGAATCTGGCCATGGCTGCTGTGAGGGGATGCATGTGCCAATGATACCACACTACCCTCAATGCCCATTATATGCTGTCCCTCAGCTAAGGACATTGGTGACAATGGATGTATCGGCAGGATGACTGTGTGCATTGATGGGGTTGACTGCTGTGTACTGTCAATTGGCTGACCAATTGGCTGACCAATGACAGACCCTGTCACACCTCCCTGTGCCATTACACATGTATCATCATTAGCACTATTCCCAGCAGTTTCTTCAGGTTCCCTGCTGCACTCCACCAGAGCAACATCAGAACATGTGGGAGGAAGATAATAAACACAGTTTACAAATGTGTACATGATATTAGCACACAGGCGCACAGGCACACAGGCACACTCCTCACTACAGCAGATACAAACACAAACACACCTGCAATCCAACACAAACACAATACTGTTTCAGGGTGGGTGACGGCTTCACAAGAAAAACATCACTGCACACATGTCAGCATCCAGATTATGTGTTGCACAGGAACATGCAGTGCAAGTGTAGACAGCCCTTGTTAATAACACTATATGTGTACTTGTTGCTTGCGTGTAGCTGTTCAGTGATTGTCTCCACCCTGGGACACAATGTGTACAAGGACATAACAATGTTGTGCAAGTGTTACAAGCTGTGGGTGCATATATTTGTGCATACACACACACACACACACACACACACACACACACACACACACACACACACACACACACACACACACACACACGCACACACACACACGCACACACACACACAAAACAATGACTGTGCTACGCATGTGTACTTTTGTGGTCAGTGGAACGGAAATGTGGTGTAGTAATGTGAGCCATGATCACTATGCTTCTTGTGGTCAGTCAACAATAATAATGTGTGCCAGACAGGCAGCTAGCATGCTGTACCTGAAGTGCAGTAACATGACTACATCCACAATTACACAGCCACTTGTTACATGGGTTTGTAAGGTAGCCAATAGTGATCATTGCCTAACATGCATGTATTATTTGTTCCTGACTGTTGCACAAAGACATGATAGGCCTCTACCCTTCAGGTATATTATGTATGCTGCGCAGATAAGTGGGATGCTGAAGGCTGGCCATACAGCAGATGTCATAATTGGACATGTGTAGCAGGCTAAGGTGTACTGTGTATGCCAAAATTGTGTGTGTTGTGTACATGTGTATCAGGTATGCCTACACAATGTCCAGTACTGTGTTGCCCCACATATGTGTCATGCTCTGTGTATTGCATGTGAGTGAGGCAGCTACTGAGAATAATGGGATATACATAGTCTGACAGAAAACATGCACAGCATGCATTATGTGTAGGTGCGTTACATGTGCACACACTACACCTCCATATGACATGCACATGTCATTAGCAATACTATTGTTATTACACACTCACCAGCATGGATTGGCTGCCTTGCTGTCAACTCCAGAGGGACCTGCAAACATATGAAAGTGATTGCCAGTGGCCACAACTGCGCCTTTGATACTGTGAGTATGATAAAGTACAGTAGTACAACAGGTGGCTTTCACAGGTGTACAGATTATGCTCTGAATATCAATCTTGCAGAAGAATGGGCAGGTTAACAGCTACACAAACAGTACATATGTCACACATGCATAGACTACCAGTACAGAGAACAGTCAACTACAGATATGGCATGTTACCTGCACACTCCATTACAACATGCTGGGTGGCTCTGGCATCCATGATGGCACATGTTTGTGGATGTTCTTGTTGTTGGCAGAGAACCACAACACTTAGGAGGTGCTCCTCCACACTGGTGAGGGGTGTGGATAGGTACCCCACCACCTGTGGCAAGCTGTTGTCTGTGGATATCAGACGCAAGCTGCCGGACATGTCTAATTAAATCACTGTAGTGATGTCGTACCTGCTCATATGTCCAGTTATGCATGCCTATGTCATTTACCCAACGGACAAGTTCTTGCCACAGTGCAGCCCTCTCATGCTGGTTCTGGTTGGTCCTGGAAAACAGCACACAGTAATTCTGCACCAGGCTCTGGTGGATCTCCTGATCCTCTGCTGCTGTGTAAGGTGGGTTTCTCTGATGCACCATCACCCTGGAAGGAAGGAAAAGAAAAATATGTGAGCAAATCATGTGGCACACAATGTTCAACTGTACTGATATCACTTGACTGCCATATATAGCATCTGTCTTTCTATCAGGGGATACAAATGTTCGATACCACATATCAGTGCTCAGCCCACAACTGTCTGACAGTGCCTGCCACACTCCATACAACAATCTACTATACAACAGCACTCCCCACACTGTTTGGGATACAATGCACAACCTCACACTGGGGTATGTATCAAGCTAATGGATGAAGACTATTGTCGTCCCATGCAATGAATGCAATACACATGTACAGTTTCAATGGTAATCCACCCTAGTCTGTGATGCCATACCCCTACCTGACATATGTGCACAGTTGTTACTATATATATTATATATATATATACATATACATATATATATTATATATATGTATATACATATACATATATATATATATATATATATATATATATATATATATATATATATATATATATATATATATATACATATACATATATATATATATATACATATACATATATATATATATATATATATATATATACATATATATATATATATACATATACATATATATATATATATATACATATACATATATATATATATATATATATACATATATATATATATATATATACATATACATATATATATATATATATATATATATATATACATATATATATATATACATATATATATATATATATACATATATACATATATATATATACATATACATATATATATATATATATATATATATATATATATATATACATATATATATATATACATACATATATATATATATATATATATATATATATATATATATACATATATATATATATACATACATATATATATATATATATATATATATATATATATATATATATATATATATATACATATATATATATATATATATATATATATATATATATATATATATATATATATATATATATATATATATATATATATATATACATATATATATATATATATATATATATATATATATATATATATATACATATATATATATATATATATATATATATATACATATATATATATATATATATATATATATATATATATATATATATATATATATATATATATATATATATATATATATATATATATATAGATATTGATATATATATATATATATATATATATATATATATACATACACACACACACACACACCAATATATACATATATTATCCAAGAAGAGCTAAACCCAAACATAAAACTACTGCTCAATCTCAGCCTTACTACAGGATATGTGCCCAAAGAGTGGCATAGAGCAACAGTGGTCCCTCTCCATAAAAGGTGGTGCCTCAACAGATCCTGGAAACTATCGCCCCATAAGCCTGACTAGCTTGGTCTGCAAAGCTATGGAAAGGATCATCATGGACCTCATAAATAAAGATATTGGGGACCTAAAAACACTGGATCCTACCCAGTCCGGCTTTGTTAAGGGCTGATCCTGCCTCTTAAACCTGGTTGGTTTCTTTGAAACAGTCACCAAGGCCATTAACGAGGGGAAGGAGGTCCACACAGCCTACCTGGACCTCACAAAAGCCTTCGATACAATACCCCACTCGGGCATTATAGATAAGCTCACCAGCTTAAATATAAACCCCTATGTCACTAGATGGATTGCAAACTGGCTCAAGGACAGAACCCACATGGTTAGAACTGCTGGTGCCATGTCAGACTCCAAACCAGTTACAAGTGGTGTCCCACAAGGCTCAGTCCGGGGACCTCACTTGTTCGGTATATATTTCTCAGAGGTACAGGCCAACACGGAAGGACTGTGGCTGACCAAGTTCGCAGAGGACTGCAAACTGGGCACCATAATCGACTCTCCAGCCGACACAAGCATCCTCCAAAAGGGCCTCATAGAAACAGACAACTGGTGCCAGAGCCATGGCTCAAGCTAAATGCCAAAAGTGTATAGTCATCCCCTTTGGCAAAAACAAAGTGCCCACAAATTACCACATAGGTGGTAATCCATTAAGTACAGAAGAAGTAATTAGGGACCTGGGGACCCAAGTGGATAGCAATCTGTCATTTGACAACCACGTGGCCAAAGTGGTTAGAAAAACATTTTATATAGACCACCTAATCATTAAGGGATTCAAATCTAGATCAGGGGAGGTCATCGTGCCTCTTTACTCATCCCTCATCAGGCCCATAATTGAGTACAATGCCCCTTTTGGGATGTACCTTACCAGACACCTGCAGCAACTGGAAAGACCCCAAAAGTACCTCACCTAGAGGATCAAAGGGCTCAAACAGATGCCATATGCTGCCCGGTTAAAGAAACTCCAGCTCTACTCAGTGGCATACCGCCTGTTCAGAGGCGATCTGTGCCTGACGTATAAAGCCATGTCCAACCCGGAATTAATGGACAGAAAATCCAAATCCCATCAAGCTACGTGCTCGAGAGACTTGAACCTCAGCACTGAAATAAATACGACATGCTGGAGGGACAGATTGATAACCCAGAGGCTCCCTTCACTCTGGAATAAAATCCCAGTCCAGGTTAGGCAGAGTCCCTCATTGACTCTCTTCAAGGGGAATCTTGATGAGTGGATGGGAGATCATAGGTTTACCCTGGGTATCACTTCTGTGTCACTGTTAGACAGAGGCACAGTATACTAACCTCAAAAAAGGGCACAGCAAAATAAATTTAAAATGGGTGGTGAAAGCCAAACACATTCTGGCTAGGCTTATAAATGCCCTAGGACAGATAGCCTAGTATGAACCTATATATATATGTATGAACCTATATATATATATATATATATATATATATATATATATATATATATATATATATATATATATATGTATGAACCTATATATATATATATATATATATGTATGAACTATATATATATATATATATATATATATATATATATATATATATATATATATATATATATATACATATATATATATATATATATATATATATATATATATATATATATATATATATATATATATATATATACATACATACACACACATCTATAGACATTCATATCTATCTGTATACATGTATGTATCTAAATTTATATCTATATATGTATTTGTCTATTATATCTATATGTATATACATATTCTCTATCTATCCATATATCTCTATGTATCTATACAGACCTCCCTGTCTATGTACACATATATATATATATATATATATATATATATATATATATATATATATATATATATATATATATATATATATATATATATATATCTATCTATATATATGTGTGTGTGTGTGTGTGTGCTTATCTATCTATCTGTATATATATATATATATATATATATATATATATATATATATATATATATACACACACACATACACACACACACACACAAACACACACACACACTTCTTAACATCCATTGCTGCACATATACATGGACATGGAGGTACATGGACTGCTCACCTTTCATGGTGGGAATATCACTTCTGCAACAGTTGTGGGACATACCATTCTGTAATGATATTGCACACTGTTGTGCATAATGCATTATGCTGTCCTCAAGCCATATAGCTGTAGCAGGCCTCTCTGGCTCAGTCCCACAGAAGTTCAATACCACATGACATATACCTGCACTGCATGCTGTTTTCAATGCCACACACTACAACCTACATTGATATGTGCACATAGCAATGTTTAACTACATATGTATGTCCAGCCTTCACTAACAGTTGCAGGATGTCCCTTGCCCTATGCACGTCTTCATATACATATAGATACAGAGGGTTCACAGTATGTAGATTATTAGACTATGTAGTTTACATTACCTTTGTCTCTGACAGTTTTTTTGGATTGCTGGCTTGCTAGCTTGCTGGATGGCTGGCTGCCTGGATGGATGGCTGGCTGCCTGGATGTCTTGCTGTTTTCTTTTTTTTTTTTTTTTTTTTTGGGGGGGGGGGGGTCTCTGTCTCTGTGTCTATCTCTCTCCCTCCATTTGCTGCAATGATATTATTGCATGTGTGGACTGGCAGTACAGGTTGCTTTTGTAGGTATCTGAACATGTGCATGTGATGGCCTCTGCACTAATTGGTGGGCAGGATTTAGTAATTGCATGCAGCCTGCTGTGTGGTAATTGCAGTTCTCACTGTGAATTCAGGACACTGCTATAAAATGTTAGGTTAGGTAGGCGTAGGCCTTTCAGTTTTGCAAGGTCGGGACCATGCTGATTTGCTGGGGACACTGTTGTGTCAGTCAGAAGGTTGGTATGTCTCTCATATCTAAGGCTGTGTTGTAGCCACTGAAATGCATGTTGTCCTGAAACCTGACTGTTGCTTTTTCCAGTTCACTCTTCTCAGTGAGTATATTAACTCACACCTGCTAATGCTAACACTGTTTACACGGGAGTATGTACTTTCCTGTGGGAGTTGTGGATTAACTGGTATACAACAGTAGTTTTTGCAATGTGTTGCTATGGCTTCACTATTTTCCCTTTAAATTCATTCCTTGAGGGCCTGAAATTTGTCTTTACTGGGATGTGTTGCTATGGCTTTCCTATTTTCCATTTACATTCACTCCTTGTAATGCATGATATATTTCTTTCAGCAGTAAGTTCTTATATGTTTGCTGTGGCTTGGTGGCACTGCATGCAGTCTGGTGAGCCCAAGGTCTGGGGTTCGACACTTACAAGGGTATATTATTTTGCTGCTGAGCAGTACTAGGGCCTTGTATTTTGTACTAACAATTATGAATATCAGGCACATGCAGTGCTTGTAAACTGCTATACTGTCATTAGTTTCTTAGAGGGCTACATCCTTTGATATTTCTGTGTTGTAGTCCTACAAAAGGGTGTTCTTGTGGAAGTAATTCTACAGCTATTCGCGGAGTGTGTAACAGCAGACGGGCTGATATGCCTGTGTGTTTCTGACACTTGCAGGTCTCAGATACTCTCAGGTATATATTTGACCAGACTCAGGGAAAGGTACATATCAGTGGGATACACCCGTGATATATTTCAGATATTCTGCAGTTGTGACTGTGGGGTATTTTGAGCATATGTATTACTACACCATTTCTGACATGCAAGTAGTGTCTACTTTAACTTATTGGCAGTCACCATTACGTGGAATTCCCCACCTTTCTACCTACTGTTAATACATTTCACAGGGAGTCAGTGGGGCACAGGTAACATTTTTTGCAAATCAGGGACATCCCTGTAATTCAGTCACAGTTGGGAAGTCTGGCCTCATACCTATTCAAATATGGCAGTGTTTTCCTGTTCTGATACTGTGTGGGGTTTTGTAAGGTGAAGGTCCTGGGTTCGAGACTGACAGGGGAATTTTATTTTGCTCATGACTAGACTACAGGCCTAGTCATACAGAGTGACTAAGGCACTTTTAAGCAGTTGTAAGTGGGTTTGCGCGATGCTTACACATGTGCACACTCGCCTAGCTAAGCGCACACAAGTGCAAACGCGCTTACAACTGCTTAAGAGTGCTTACTCCCGCTAACACCCACGCTGATTTCTTTTAAAGAAAAGAAAATGAGGAGATAGGAAAGTGGTGAAAAAGCAGGCACAAAGAGGGTTGGACAGTAGGAAAACAAGCTCGGGATGTGCAAGAAGGATGTAGGGAAGGCCCATAGCTGCCCATTTCTTTATCAGCAACAGCTGTGCATATGTATGAGATTTGATGTGAAATTTGAAACCTTCCACCCCTAAGAGAGGGATGAGGACAACAAAATCTGTTGTATTGCCAATTAGAATTATCAGTTTACATGTCCAGTGGACATGTGTGCGAATTGGGCATCTATGTATGGAGCGTAATTTTTTTGTGGGAACAGAGTGCCCTTTTTTTTCTTTTTTTGTCAGGTGAGAGTGGAATGTGAGGTACAGAAAGTAGGTATATTTGAGGAGGTAGGTTGGGGAGGTTAACAGACAAGACATACAAGACGCATACAATGGCAGGAAGTAGGTATATTTGGGGAGGTAGGTTGGGGAGGTTAACAGACAAGACATACAAGACGCATACAGGGGCGGAGTATGACACGTAAATACAAATGACGGGGACAGATGTTTGGATATCGCGAGCCCATGAGCCCACAGATGGCAACAGTGGAACTGAAATCCCCACCCGTAGGCAGTTACCACTGCGCCTTCAGCCTTCACAGCCCAGGCCAAGGCTGTGCTGGGGGCTGGATAGAATGGGCAGGCACACCCGTGAGTTGCGCCACCCTCGCCTCAAGCTGGCAGAGGGGAACAGTCACAGACCGCCTGATCTTGCTACGCACCATGGACCGGACCCTATGGAGGGTGAGTGGAGGCTCTCCTCCGGCCATGCTTGCAGAGGGGGGAATGATTTCCATCCTCTGCAGCGCTTCCACCCGAAGGTGGCACAGGGCCTCCGGAGGAGGAGGTCCCGGCCTGAGGTGGGAAGAGGTGGATCTGCTGGAACCCGCCTTCCTTGTTGTCCTATGTTTAGCAGTATTTTATGGCATTTTGGGTTAGTAACAAACAACACCATTCAAAATTAATTGTAACAGCATCAGTATTCCCATTGACCAAACACCCATGAATTCCGAACATTGAGCAGCAAGCATAACACATGCATATTTAGAACAACAGTGCACATTCCAACAGCATGCAGGGTTGATTGGTGGCAACAGGCCATCAGGTTTGGATATGTGAACAGGGCACATGCATCAACGTACATGCAGATATATATGAACCAACAGGACAAATGTCCATGGGAATTAATTGTGAATGCACATACCCATTTTGGTGTGGAATGGCATCATTTGTGACAATAGGGTATGGTGGAGAAATATTATAACAACTGAAACTACCTATATATATACACTGTACATTCCTAGTAGATGCAGATATATATCCCCTACATGTATTAGTACAGTTTCCTGTATGTAACGTTAGGAATGTTGGTGATGGGGATGTTACTGCTACATTAATATACATTCCATTTTTATTCATATATGTTCATATCTGGCTGTGTTCATGTACAGCATCCTGCTACATTTGATTTATATGGGTCTAGACAACTGTGGATGTTCAGCATTTCATACATCCATACTATTTCCATAATGCAAGGGTACAACAACGTATCCAATTTGTGGGATGGACACAGTCCATGTTCTACATTT
Organism: Protopterus annectens; assembly: GCF_019279795.1. Taxonomy (NCBI): domain Eukaryota; kingdom Metazoa; phylum Chordata; order Ceratodontiformes; family Protopteridae; genus Protopterus; species Protopterus annectens. The sequence goes on from NC_056741.1 coordinate 120,822,807, forward strand.
TATTTCACACATTACTGTTTGCTTGTGGCTGTCTCGTTCATTTCATTATGTAGTGACTGCAGTATGCCTCTCTTCCAGACTTATTACAGCTTTCTTGGTAGCTTCAAACTGTCTTTCACACACTCTCTCAATTATTTTATATTTACATTTCAGAATGGTACTTAATTCTAGGCTTTATTGACATTTATTACTGATTTACAACAATCCTTTCCAGCTGACTCACTTATTTCATATGGCAGATTTACAAGGATGTATTCGACACTTGTCTATTGTTTGTTGATTGATTACCACTCATTTTTTGGCTGCAGCAGTTATCTGATATTACAGTACAGGTGGAAACTCTATTTGAGACTTGTTTAATCTTTATTACTGGTTTGCATTACACTCTTTTCCAGGCTGCATCACTTATCTAATCTTACAATACTAGCAGAATCTTTCTTCTAGGCTTATTTGAGCTTTATTAGTGGGTTACAACAGTGAACTCTTTTACAGTCTGTCTCAGTTATATTTTATGACAATACCAGCTAAATAATTACTAACCTGCCTGGTGGCGCAACCTCAGCAGCCTATCAGCATAGGCTCGCTGATTCGCCAAACAAACACCTGCAGCTGTAATATCAATAAAAGTAATATTGGAATATACATCTCCATACTATAGGCTAGAATAGCATTTCTTACATACTTAATTGCATGGATACTTACTCAGTAGTGGGGCGTTGAGACTTTGGCGGGCCTCCTGGATCCAACGGTTCAGTTGGTCCTCTTTCCATCACTTCAGGTCCGCATGGTGGTGATGGACCTGTTCACCAGTACTTGGAATGCCTGTGGCACTGGTGAGATCATGAGCCAACTGGTTCCACGCCTCTGCCTTGTATGCAACCCAGTGAACTTGGCCCTGCATGAGTTGTGCTTCATGATCGTGGACTAGGAGCCAAACCATATATTTGGACTCCTCAACACCCCACCTCTGTGCTCGAAAGTGACTTCCCTCTCCTGCATCTGCCATCCTGACTGCAAATGGGTACCACAATCAGTTATGCTGTGTATTCCCACCTATGGGGCTTATATATGCCGGTTTTCCCGCACTTATCTGTGATTGGCCATTTTGGATATGTATCAGCTTAAAAACACCTGCTTTGTCATGCTTCCATTTCCATTCATTCCTATATAAATGCTAATACTGAATTTCTCAGTGCAACTGTCATGGCTCACTGGTTCAGTGCTTTGACTATGGTGCACAGAATCCCAGGTTCGAGCCTGGGCATAGCTTTTTTTATTTTACTACTGTCTAGACAGGCTAGGAGGTGTGTCTGTGTAAAGGCAGCTTTGATACAGCTTGCCCAACATTGCCTGATGGTAAGCTGGTTGGCGCGCTGCGCAGCTCTGCGCAAACGGCTTACACTGGGTGATGCATTATTCAGCTATGAGCACTCATATTAAGCTGGGTGTAGTGCTGCTGAACTACGGACGCTCATTTTAAGCGTGTTAAAGTGCTGCAAACCTGCAGGCACTCACCTACGGGCACTCATATTAAGCCCGTTAAAGTGCTGCTCACCTACGGGTACCCATATTCAGCTTGCTAAAGCCATGCTAAGCTATGGGCAATTATGATCCTTTTTTATTTTTCTTATGTTTGATTTCTTCAAAAATACATGGCCCATTCATTACATTTTACTTAAATTATATATATCTATATATATATATATATATATATATATATATATATATATATATATATATATATATATATTTGTCAGGGGATTGTTTCATGCTTATTTAAATAAAAATGGAGAATGATGTTGTGGGGGCTCGAACCGCGACTACCTCCTCTTTGGCCAATGTCTCTACTGCTACGCTATTGCTACTTGGCTTGATTTGCATATTTAGATCTTATATGCTTTTCAATGACTGCTAACTGTGGCTGAGCGAAGGGCACAACCACGCAAACGAGCGCAACTATGGGCAAACATTTTGGAAATTATAAAAAAAAAAATACTTATTTTTGCATCTTACATTACAGTTGGATGTATAGTCTGTGGGGGCATGTGTGGTGTTGTGTTCCTTGACATTTCTGCGGACTAGCTCGTGGGTGTTTACTTTCAGGACTCTGACTCTTCTGGGGGCGTGTCCCTTTGCAGAACTTGGCATTCAGACATGCCCCCTACTTTCCTACATGGACCATGTTAGCCTTGGGTATGATTCAGCATGCCCTCATGAATATGCATGGCATGCTGACATCATACCGTTAGACTGCAGGCTCCGTGTAAGACATATTAACTCTTACACGGAGGTTTCGTGAATCCTGCCCATTAGATCTGATTGTGCTAAAACTGGCTACGTTAAAGTATCCAAGCTTGCTCTACTCATGTATGCACTGGTCTTGCAAAGACAGACTAATGACTTTTTAACTTTGTCAGATCATCAAGATTAGTAATTTTTATCCATAGGCACCCCCCAATACCCAGAAATTGAAGCTATATTGTTGACTGCAACCTTCTCAGATGTCTGTGTAAAACATAAATCAGCAAAAAGTACAATAATAATGAATAAATTCACATTTTAAATTTGCTTCAGCAAGCAGTAGCTGAACTATTCCAATGTAATGCACACACACAGACACACACACACACACACACACACACACACACACACACACACACACACACACACACACACACACACACACACACACACACACACACACACACGCGCATCCTGCACATACAAATTAAAGACTTTAAAATTACCACATGATAAGAGCATAAGGTACTTTCATTTATAGAAAAGTCCTCGCCCCCCACTATCCGTTATAGCCAGTTTGCTGACTGTGCACATCACTTATTGTTACTGAGAAATAAACTACATGTACTACATGGATAGCTTTGGTTGAATTACACAAAACTGTATAATAACTGGCATCAGACCAGAAAATCCAGCCCTGTATAGCACAGTTTAAAATGAAGAGTATTTATGAGAGCATATAATATATTAACCACCTGATAACATAAGCTAAATCAATGTACACAAAGCACAATCTTTGCAGAAGTAAATGTTAACTCACTAATTTTACATTAAAGAGAACTGTTACTAAGCAGAGTTTGCTGCTGGCAAATAACTGCATTTCAGTGCTCACCTGCAAATGCCGTGCCTGCTGCCATTGAAGAATAAATTTCCTAGGTGATCTTAAAAAACTGATATTGCCATAACATTTCCTGAACTAGATCAGCTATGCAATAGGGAATGGCTGGCAAACAAAGACAACAGTTTCATAGTTACTAGGCATGAAGTTCTAAAGACTACTAAGAAGACTATCCCAAATTTCTAATTGTTACAAGGCACCATCTGGTTAAGTAACTTGCTCAGTGTCACGCAGTAGGTAAATGAAGGTAGAAAGATTCAAGCCCTGCACCTGTGTCATAGGCAGCAGCTCATTAAGTCAAAGGTTTTTTTTTTTTATTATTATATTTATTTTATTTTACATTTGATTACTGGGAAAGTCCAACTGGAAAGAAATCCTTTCAGGGGAGGCCCAGGGAGAAAAGCTTCACATTTAACATGTAACTGACTTTAATCACAAATACAAGGTTTACATATACATGCCTTGACATTTGTATTAAACATATAACATTGAATAAAAATACTTTAATGTAGATATTCTTATTAATGGCATTGTTGCATAGTCTAGTGCAAGAAAAGAGAGAATTATTCTTTAAAAACAAACACTAAGTGAAGAACAATTTTTACAGATATACTACATTGACCGATAGCCTGTAGTAGGAGGACATACAGTATAGATATTGAAACATAATTGCAAATTAAGGAGACTAGTTTTATTATAGTCTTTCAATACATGCTTTAGATTGTAATAAGAATGGATAGAATTATGCTGAAATGTGAGATGTTATCTGAATTATGTGAGGAAATAGTGTTACCTAGAGAAAGAGAGTTTAGAGTAAATAGAGCATTGCATTGGAATATTTTCTTATCCAGGATTTGTATAGGAGCATAGCAATGTATTGGTTAAGTGAGACTCCAGAGTTATTTTGAAGCTAGATACATTGGTAATAGGTGTTATTTCTGATGGTAAGCAACTCTAGATTTTAGTCGTGTAGCTCAAAGAAAGGGAGCTGCCTGATTTATTGTTAGCTTTGATAACATTTAATACTCGAACAAAGTCCACATTTGTTAAGAGTAAGAAGTTAATACGTTTTGAATTGCTGGTGTTTTTTCAGGTTTGTGCAGAATCTTATGAGCCAAGCACAGCTGGTGATAGGTTATTAGTTGAGGGAGTTCTAGTCAATTTAAATATCTGAGGGCAATGCAATGATGCATCCTAGAGCTGGTGTCAGCAGCAAATTTTGCAGTTTTGTTATAGCAGGATCCTAATTTGTCTAAACCTGATTTCTTAGGTTTTGTGAGAACTGGCGATGCATAGAGAAGAGTTGAGATAAGATGTGTTCTACCTATAACCGTTTTTGTGTTATTAGTGAAATACTGTTTTTATTTTTATAAAATGTACCTAGCTTTTTGTGGACTTTCTTAATGGTTTGGGCAACATGGATTTCAAATTTCAAACTGCTGTTGATTTCTACACCTAGAAGTTTTTTGTGCTGTACAGGAGAGATGGTGGTGTTATTTAGTGATGAAATGCTGAATGAGGGGGAAGGGTGGTGTTTCTAGTGGGGTAGAAAAGAATAAACTTCATTTTGTTTGTGTTCAAAATCAGTTGAGAATTAGTTAGCCAAGCTTCTACTGCAGTGAAAGATTGCGGAGTTACTGACTGTAGATGGTATAGAGAGGAGGCTGCATATATCAGTGTAGAATCATCAGCATATTGTACAAGAGACACATGAAGACATGATGTATGGTGATTGTTAGTAGAGTAAATAGGAGGGGGCCAAGGACAGAAACTTGGGGAACTCCTAGGGTGATGGGTAGTAGCAACTGAGCTACTTGCTGACAACCTGCTAGATAGTATTTTAACCAAGACAGAGTACACTGATTTCATCTGAGTTCTGTAAGTACATTTAACAGCTTGCTGTGAGAGACCATATCAAAAGCCTTAGAGAGGTCAAGAAAAACAGCGGAGACATATTTGCCATTATTTCTGTGGTGGTTGACTATGTCACAGAAGGTAATAATGGTAGAGGTGGTACTGTGGAAGGGTCATAACCCATGTTGGGTACTACACAGTAATTTGTTAATAAGTAGGAAGTCCATAATTTGTGTGTACATCTTTCCAGTATCTTGGATATGGTACAGTATAGCAATAATTGGATAATTCTGTTGACTTGCCGCCTTTGTTCAAAGGGATAATATATGACATTTTCCAAACTGATGGAACTAGATGTTTAGTAATGGAAATTCTAATGAGGATAGATATAGGGATGGAGATGGCATCAGCTGCAATTCTAAGACATTCTGCAGGTTGATTATCCACAGCTGGGGTATTGGATTTCAGTTTTTTTTTTTAGTAGTTTCTTTATTGTGTTGGTAAATATAGGTTGTAAGGAGAATGAGTTCCTATTTTTGTCATCAGAAGTAGGATTAATAGGAGTGGTAGTGGAGGCATACTTCTTGGAGAGAGAATTGTTTTGGTGAAGTATTTGTTAAACTGAGTGGCTATACTCTCTAGGCTGTTAGTGGAAGATGGGGTGGGTGTATTAGCATTCTGGTAGAAAGATGCTATTATCTGCTCTCCAGAATATTTGTGGGTTGTTATGGTGTTTGTTTTGGATAGTAAAGTAATAATTTGTTTTGTCCTGTTTGATTAGACTTTTTGCCTTGTTTCTGAGTTCCTGATATGTCTGTTTGAGATTTAGCAATACACCATTTACTCCAAACTTATCGCTACTTCTTAGGAGTACTCTAGTTTCTTTATTAGCCATGGAGCACATTTGGATTTTATTCTAATAGTCCTTGGTGGGGGGGGGGGCTAGTTTGTATATTCATGAAGGTGGAATTAAAGTATTTCACAGCATCTTCTATGGGGCACTGTTTAAGTGGAACCCAATTGCAAAGTGTTAGGAGTATCTATGAATTATTGGTGGTTAAAGTTAGTTTTGTTTTGGATAGGATGGTAAGTGGTAAGCATAGAAGAGTTTATTCTGTGCCTAATTAAGAAGGTGGGAGGGTAATTTTAAGGGAATCTGGGAGAGACCCAGAATGAAATGAAAGGTCAGCTATTCCTCCACCCCTTTTGGCTATTTGGTCTTGTCTTAGTATATTATATCCTGGGTGTTGAATTCTGTTGGATATATCAGGTTTTAGCCAAGTTTCTGTGCTGCATGTATTTCATGGATTGTTTTTTCTAATATGTCTGATGTTAATGTTTAATATTAAAAGTCTGATGATTTCATAGGCAGCTTTGGTATGTGGTAGGTTTGGTTGAAGTGTTGGAAAGGTATACTGTCTAGACTACTGTTGGGGTCTGGCTTATGGTGAATATCATCACTGAGAATAAGTTTAGATACAATGTCTGCTATGGTTCTAATCATTTAGACTGTGTATTTCCATATTTTAGGGAGATGTAGGGGGTTGTTATATGGTTCTGAAGAAGTCTGTTGATTACAGATGAAAGCGCTTAACCAGATAATCCGTTTTTATTGTGTGGACACCAGATGAATTGTTTTTAACTGTGTGGATTACATCCTATTAAAGACATCTCTGTTCGAGCTGTGCCATATTTTGTATTGCCAGCACCAGCATCTACATTTGCATTTTCATTATTTTAATTATGTATTACTTTGTCCTTCTTTATTTTCTCTCTGTCCCATTTTTGCTCATTTTCCATTGGTCCAGAATCCTGAAGAGCAGACAACCATGTTCTTTCCAGTTCAGGGAGTGTTCATACTCTGCTTACCCAGGGATGTCCTCATAGGGTCAAGGTAGTGGTACCAGTCCTGCAAGCACCCCAGTATGAGGCAGCCTGCCAAGCCTCACTCATTATGGGCTTCAGGGCTTGGTTGAGGATGTGGTGAAGCAGGTAGTGGACACACACCTTCAGCCAGTCCAAGATACTCTTCATTGGGTTGAAGACATGCTGCCCTAGTCTTTGCTGACATCTGCACCATCAAAGACCTATGTCCTATCAACACTGAGGTTCTCCACTGTAACACCATCAGGCAGTGGAAATGTTTGAGGTCCTGTAGACTGGGGGTTCCCTCCTGATCTCATCTCTTCTTCACCACCTAATTTCCTAATAATCTCTCCTACACTGTCTTGCCTACTTCCCACCCACACTACTCTGTTATATTAAAAAAATGAAAATATAGGCAGGTCTGTCCCACACAAAAACATACTACCCTCTTCTCCCATGTCTTGGTCATGTGTCAAGCAATTCCTTGAGTGAACAACCATATATCTATAATTTTGCAAAACTGTAGCAGAGCTTCTTTCATCCTCATCTGCATTTCAAATCATCAGAGAAGTTCTGACATAACATCTAACCCTGAGCTATATTTGTTAATATCACTGAAAAATGTACATCTTCAGGGATGCTATTTGCTATGGGCATATTCTCTTGTGATATGAAATGTGCTACCAAAATGTCATACAATCCAATTTAATAGTTGTATCTTCATGTTGCACTCCTATATTTCAAACAAAGAATCTCTGCTGTAATCTTACTTATGTTACATGAAACTCTACTGATGAATTTAGCTATAATTGTCGTTAGTGAACACTGTAATATTTCTTTAATTTTATGTACTTCAGTAGAATGATATTAATGTTATCTTTTTTTGTTTTACTTGTTTTGATGCATTGTACAACAATAATGCTCAGTTTCCCAAATAATGCAAACTATGGGATAAAAATATTTATAAAATCAATTATTATTTTTAATAGCCAACAATATTTCATATTTAACTTTTTATTATGCTGTGATTTATTTATGTCCAGCTTGAAGATTGCCCACTTGGGCATCATCCTCGTAGTTAAATTCAGTAGAACCAATACCTGCATCTTTTCTGTTACTGTACTATTTTATCCATATATCATGTGGCTTATGATGTTTACAAGATGATCCGAATGGGTTCCTTACTCTTTAGTTCTGTGATTTCCAGTTCTGCTTGCTGAGGGTTTGTCTCACTTTGTCACGTTTTCTTAAGATCCTGCTGTGCTTGCTCTAGTTGTTTTGACTGCAGTACATCTATTACGGAGAGAAAACACTACATACCAAGTAGCTAAAATGATTTAAAGAATATAGCAAAACAGAAAAAAAAGATGTATTTTATCAAGTACATCAGTCACTCTACAAAAAAATGTCAGTAGTCACATATACCTCAGAAAATATAGCTGTGATTATTTTTTCATTCATGCAGAATATTGATAGCATTGCACTGAAATACAGAGCTAAATAATAATATGTATGCTTTTTTCCAGTTTCCTGGCTGTCTGCTGGTGTTTAACTGGACAATAGCCAGCCATTTGCAACCATGCCCTTCAACCCCTTCTCTTTAAGTTTATGTTCAGCATTCCAGCACTATACTGTTATGGGACAGTCACTTACACTGATTAAGTAAATAAATCAGCTTAGAATTTTCATACTCCAACTGACTTTTATTAACTTGTTTTTTGTTTAAAATGTTGACTGTGTCTGCTCAGAAATATCCTGTCAGCTCTGCGTTTTTGGTGCACCCCCCCAACCTTCTTTCCCAGGATCTGAACCACAACATTCCCAACTAACTACACATTTCCAATATATAATATGAGTTCTGTATAGAGTAGCATTCCTAAACTATAAAATCTCCACTGTTTGTATTTGCATTTTGCCTGGATTATTTTAAATTCCTGGTTTGATTACATGCTTCTTCACACCACTACTGGTCTAAGTCAGTTTGGACTTACTAAGACTGACTAACTCCCATTGACAAGGGAAGTGCTTGCTGCTCCGATCTCCACCCATACCCTATTCCTCAGCCACCTAGCAGTCTCCTGAGTACTCAGATAATCCATTCCCAATCCACTCCCTCTTAAGCATTTAATAACCCTCTCTCTACTACTGGATTACATACAGCTACAAACCCCTTTTCTCAATTATTGTAACTGCGGTCAAGGTGTCACATCAACTGTGACCATTGCCTACAGCCAATATTAACACAGCTGGGTCACTGGCATAATTATATACACACACATATATATATATATATATATATATATATATATATATATATATATATAAAGATATAGATATATACTGCCAAATGCAGCTCACAAGTCCTGTAATTACTGTAAACCTCACACTTAAATGCATGTATTTCTAACCACTTTGTAAACCTCAGCAGAGGAAGCAATGACAGTCACAATAAAATTCATATAAATTCCTAACTTCTCTGATGAACTGCCTCTCTTCTTTCTTTTCTTGGCACCATCTTCAATACGTACAGATGAAACTAGCTTTTCCTTGTCAATTCACCATCTAGTTTTTCAGTATCAGAGACTCCCTTACTTTACTACACTCGTACATCACTCACTCTCACACTATTAACACTCAGTAGCACATAAAATATCTATCTGTAGTCTAATCTTTCTAGTGTACTAACATCTTTACTTGCTTAGCCTCACAGTTTCACTCTTCCTTAGTGGCAGCAGAGAACTCTAATCATCTATCTACCTGAGACCCTTTCTTAATTCTTCTGTTTAATCAGTCTTGTTAGTTTCTCACTAAAATATCTTTACCCTAGCCTTCATTCAATTCCTTTTTCAAGTTTCAGCAGCAGATGCTTCTTTACTCTAGCATACCCCTGCATCACTCTTGTTATTACACTCACCAGCAACATAATGTTTTCTCAGTCACCTGTTTCTTATACTTCAGTATGCTCACCGATTCACTTTTCTGTGGTGGTATCAGGGAACACCTGCCTCATGTACAACCTCTTCCTGGTGCCTGCAAGATTTTTCATTGTCCTTTCCAAACACAATATCATTTCAATAACAGAAAATATACATCCCAAACTTCTCAGCTTCCACTACTAGACTCTCAAGATCATTACATTCCTAAAGCAGAAATTATCACACACTAAATAGCCACCTTTCCTACAAAACACAGACGTTCTTTAACTTGTGGACTACCTAATAGTATCATTTGTCAGCCTGCAGAGCAAATATTTCAAACCAGACCACTTTGATGGATGCAGAACAAATGGTTCACAAATGAGATTAAAGCCTTATTCATTCTGACTTGAAGCCGGGATCACTTGGAAAAACTGTCCCATCTCCTGAAAGCAGGAGCAAATGTATATCCGTCAGAAAATTGGCTGAATATCTACAAGAGGGCATAAGACTAAATTCCTTTCCTGTACTAGGATTCACTGATAAAGAATCCAAAATCCTTTGTAACCTCATTAATGACTTCAAAGGACACATTTCAGATTACACCTCTCTACATAGAGTCCACTCTGAACATCTCTATCAATCTTTCAAAAATACACTCTTCTGATTCTTTACCCTAACTTCACTCTCCATGCAGTACTAGACCTTCAGTTGTCAAACTATACTCGCCTCCATTCACATCTGCTTTCCCTTCTGAAAGCACCAACAAAATTAACTGAAATGCATTGCTAAAATCCCCAAAAATGTACATACAGGTTCAGATGAGCTTTTGTTTTGTTTTATTGTAGTATAAGAATAGTACAAATGTCTTTAACAGTCTATGCAACCTGTGTCTGTCATCCATCACTACGTTGCATTTGTGGAAACAAACAAGAATAAAACCCGTATATAAGTAACCCAACCTGAAAACATCAACTACTTTAGGACAATCTCAATCCTACCCATGCTAGGCAAAAAAAAAAAAAAAAGTCTCCCCCAAACTTACGGAATAGACCAAAAAAAATCCAACCTCTTTTTGCCACACCAACATGGTACCTGGGCTGGATGTAGTACAGTGATAGCTGTGTAAAGCCTCCTTGATGATATCCTTATGAACATGGGGAGGGGCTTTTAACATGTGCTAACTTTATCAACATAGTGAAGGTATTTGACTTGGTGGACCATCTTATTCTCTTGATGTTCCTTATCTCATCTGGAGTCAACAATTCTCCTACTTGGTTTGGAAAAGTCATCATAGTTTGTAAATGTCAACTTTATTATCTTCTCTATCATTTTCTCCTTGATTAACCCTAAGAATAGTACATTTAGATTGGTGTTCTTCCATAATCAATCAAATCAAATAAAACTAAAACTAAATCCAAGGATAAATTGCATATCCGAATGATTTTGAAATAAACAAGTATTTTTTAACTCAGATCGTGACACTTCTTTGAGCTGCATTAATCCTGATAAAATCTGTAATCTGTAGTGGGTAAACTAAATGCATGTCTTTTAATCTGCAATATATGTGTTGCAGTGGCAGAAGATGTGTGAACTTGTGACCTATTCTATGCAATGTATAGAAAAGAATATGAAGTTGTACCTTATGTTGTAATTGCTGAAAAACATGCCAGTTATACATATGATGTGAAATGCCAACATGACTCTGACAGCTGCAATTATTATGCCTCCTGATTGCATTTCCCTGCTTGATAAAGGAGGCATGGCTTAAGGGTTAGTACTGGCAAGGTAGAAATTGCCTTGCAGATAATTTGCTTTGTAACTCCTGAGATTCTATGATCCTATAGACCAGTAAGTTAAAGTTGTAAAATTGCAGATAGAAGATTTGCAAGGATACATCTAGCCAAGAGTAGGTGAACAAATTCACCTGTAGATGAAATTGTACTCATCTGTATCTGTGGTCTGCAAGAAAAGATATAAACCAAATAACTGATGAACAGAGAAGAGAACATACAGGACGCATTTGCTAGCCTGAGCTTGTAGTGAGTACACACCTGTGAGTATTTCTCCTCTGCATTCTGCACTTGTCTCTGCCTAAAAATTCAGACAGGGTAATTCAATAAAGCTTACATGGAGCTAATCTCCATGTGAGCATAGTGCCACTGCTTGAACATGGAGTTTAGAGCCTTTGCAATCCAGGATACAGTGCTGGGGGAGTACACAATTCTACTAGCATTGTTCAACCATCGTCAAATGTAAATCACCTCATTTGCTGGTGAAAAACATGCAAATGAGGTGATTTACTGATCCAGGAAGCAGACAGGAATCCATGTAAGAGCTGTGCCTGCATAACAAATGTATGCAGGAACAGTCCGTGTACATTACAAAAAAAAAAAAAAATGGGGCCTATGACAACTCAAAGTAAAACATGTATTGGTTGTATCAGGCATGCCAATGGCCAAAACTATGGCCATTGGCATGCAAACATGATGCAAAATATAAAAAAACAAAGGTTAATTTTACATCCACATACGCTATGCGCAAGCAGAGTGCAGTGGTGCCTAAGGATGGGATCTGACAAAATATAAAATTAAAATACTAAAAGGGGATTATTTAAGCTAAAAGTAAATTCCCCATTATACTGGCCAGCATGCAGACTCATACAATGGCAGGCAACAGTGGTTGCTAAGGACATAGGCTCTTGTGTAGTGCTGTAACTAGGGTATAGGTAATTAGATGTATGCAAATTAGCTAAGTTTACTGAATAGCAAAATGGGCCACCATGTCTGCAGGTACATAACTGTGTAGGGCCTATAATGTGGTGGTGTAGGCAGAAGAGGCAACTGACATGAAAAGGGTGTGTGTCATGCTTGGTGTAAGCACACTGGAGCTTACAAGTCCAGACAAACGCAGTACTAAAAGTTTAGCAAAAGGCTAGAAATAGGTGTAGTTTTTAACTATTGCTCTTACAAACTTGATAGAATGACAGGTTTTGATATATATATATATATATATATATATATATATATATTTAAAATGGTTGTATTTTTCCACTGTATTTGTATCATAAAAGAGCTATATGGAAATTTATAGCTGAAAATTTGGACAGCTCCATTAGCTTAGTGGTTTGAGTTCAGGCTTTGCATGCAATAGTTCACAGCTCAAATATCAGCACAGGCCATTCAGCTTTTACATGGGAAGGCATTGTTAAATAATTTTATTTTATTTAATGATGCAGTAATTGATATTTGTTAACCAGGGTAGTGCAGCTGGTCCAAAGTTCCAGTGTTAGTGTATATATGATGTGAACTCACCCATGTAAACACAAGTGTCCCATACAGTACAGTCACACCCCAAGTTAATGTAATCAAATATCACAGGGGGCCGTCATATAATGTAAAACATATACACTTAATAATATGTCAGTAATGAGTAATTAATGTCCACTTAGTACATTTATTTAAATGAAAACCGAGCAATGCTCAGCAGTGCCTAGCCAGTTTGAGCATTGCTTAGATGTTTAATTCTAAGGAGCATTCAGCCCAGCTAAATGGATTTGTGCACCACTAAGCACTGCTAGGCATTTCTGAAACCAGCTAAGCACGGCTAAGCAAGGGTGTGTGTCTGAGGCTGCTTAGCTATGCTTAGCTGGTTTCAGAAATGATAAGCATGTCTGTGTCCAGGGGAGGGCCCTTTCTACTCAGCAATACTTAGTACACACTAGCTGCAATGGGAAAAAAAGGAAATAGCAGACAAAAGGCAATCAACTATAGATGACTAATAAGGCATCTGGCACGCACAGTGGCCTATTTAAATCCCTCAATAGTGTAGCTGGCAGGTGAAATATATCATAGTCAGCCAATTACATAGGCAGCATCTGCAACACACAATTATAAAGTATGCAAACACCCTTCAGTCTGATTTTCCCACATACTCAGCACCATAGGAGTACACACTTGGGAATTTTAACTGACAAAATGATAGGGACTGCTGCTGCTTTGCTGCATCTCTATGTGGTACACACAGAGGGTGGTGATGATGATGATGCTGACAACCGGCCCAGACTGAGGAGAAGAGTGTTCAGACACATGCTAACCTTTCAGGGGCTACATGAGCTGCAGATAGTACAGTGCTACAGAGTGGACAGTGACTTACTTCAGTAACTCACCAAGCTCTGCTGCCCTCACCTCAGACCCACAGCCAATAGAGGGGAACCCATCCCAGTGGGAATAAAGGTATGTGTAGCCTTAAGAATACTAGGTACAGGTACTTTCCAAAGACCTTCTGGGGACATGATGTGGGTCTCACAGACATCCGCATCCAGGGTACTCCACCAGTTCTTGGATGTCATGCTAAGACATGCCAGTGAGCACATTTATTTCCCCAGCACCCCTGATGAGAAGATCAGGAATATGCACCTCTTCCACCATGTAGCAAACAACCCAGAGGTACTGGGTGCCATAGACTGCACCCATGCCCACATCAAAGCACCACTCAGTGAAGACGGTAGAGTTTGCGTCAACCACAAAGGCTATCACTCCATCAGTGCCAGGTCATGTGTAACGCACATGGCATCATCATCATCAGAGTGTGTGCTGGCAGCCCTGGCAGTTATCACAACTCCCACATCTGGCAGGCCTCAAAGCTGTACCAGGCATTTGCTGGGGGGGGGGCATCCCATACGACCATGTCGTGGGGGATGCTGGCTACACACTGGAAACATGGATGATGACACCAATCACAAATGCACACACACACACACACACACACACACACACACACACACACACACTGAGGAACACCATAATGAGGCATATGCACAAATTAGAAACATTGTAGAGCATGTGATTGGGCAACTCAAGTCACAGTTCTGCTGCCTTGACATATCAGGTGGAGCCCTGCAGTACTCCCCAGCCACATGTGCACACGTGCTCATAGTATGTGCCATGCTACACAATATGACCCTGTGGAAACAGCTGAGGCAGGATCCTAACAGGGAAGGGACACACAGCCCCCCATCAGTGCCAAGGTCACCACAGGCACAGTGGGACTTGGAGGAGGAACCTCTTCAGCCTGTCCCTGTAGGCAGATGCAGGCATACCCAGTATGCCCTGGCATTGGCAAAGAGAAAATGCACATCACATACACTGACACCCTAGAGACCCAGGGACTGACAACTCCTTCCGACTTGCACACACAGTAAAAACAATGGCACACACATCACACTGCCTATACCTTACCATGTATAGGCTGTGTACTGTGTGCATCTGATAGATTCAGCCCTGAAGCACTGTCCTAGCAACTGTTGCTGCCACAAGGTAAGTCAACCTTCTTAGCAATAAATGAATGGTATAGTACACTGTGGTAGCATAGGTATGGTATTGCTGCATGTATGTTTGGGAATGGAGTGGCTTACTGGGATAGAAGCAGACAATGGGCAGCTATGTAGGACAAGCATACACTGGCCAGGTTCTGCCCACCACACAATGTGACCTGTGCCAGCAAAATCCCCTGCACTATGTGAGGGACATAAAAACAGTGGGGTCATAGGACAAATGCATGGATGTCAATGCTGAAGTCCCATACATAGGTCTAAACCACAGCAGGAAAGCTGTACAAAGCCATTAAGAAATGTGTGGCAAAGACTCAAAGACAGGCACATGCCATAAAGATTGCTCTTACAAGCATTGAAAGTTAATGCAATAACAGCTGTTGCAGTAGCATGACTTCTCTGTAGTGTGGGCAAGAAGTCTGAAACCCAAATGGCTGTCATAACTTTTTAACTTCAATTTTACATGATTTCACTAATATTTGCAATACAACCACATGTGTAATGAAAAATGGAACCAAAATATGAACCAAACATCTGGATAGTCAGTGAAGATGTGTTCAGTTGAGCGGTATGTCCCACAACACACCTGTGCTCACATAGGACTGCAGTAACATGAATGTTTGTAAGGTAATAGCAGCAGACCACACATTCCCAGACCTGCCACAATCAACTTGATACCTTGTTCTAGTTCTAAAATATGCAGGGGTCAATGAGCTCTGTGTGATTGTGGGTAATAGTGTCAGGAAGTACACAGCATTTACTGATGTCTGTTTTGACCTACTGATCTAACTATAGGAATATTGTTATCAGGGTCCATGGTTCTAGACTGCCATTGGCAACAAATCTGCATGTCAGCTACACCTACAGAAGGAGTTATACTGGCTGTCCAGAAGAAATATATGTTGCTGCCGGAAAGCTGGATGGTGGAGGGACAAGGGCATGGGGCACCTGCAGGCAGGTGCAAGGGGGTGCACTCGCATCCCCCTGGAATCGGCTGGCTGGCTGATTAATCTTCTTTTAATTAAAAAAAAAACTTTTTTTTTTTTACTTTAGGGCATTCTTCTTTAAGAATGCCATTCAAGGCCAGTCAAAAAGACGCTTTTACGTCTGTGCGACTGATGTTTTACGTTTTCATCTTCCGCGCCCACGTGATATTTGAATTACAGAAGATGATGTTTGGACTGCAGTACATGGACGAATGTACAAATGGCAGGTAGGTGCAAGAAGTATAATTTTTTCTATAATACCCAGTAAAAACGTGTTAAAGCATACAGCACTGGAGAAGCAAGGACTATATGCAAAAATCTATAGTAAGTTAGGATGATCTGCGAAAATTATTTAACTACTAATAAAAGTCTGTTGTGTTCTTGTGAAGGGACCAGCAGGACAGATTTATATCAATTTCGGAAGACTATGGTATATTAGGCATTTGGCAAGAGGAGACAGAATCATCTTGGATGTCTCTATTAGTGATAGACTAGATGCTTGCTTAAGGAGCTGGCTACCAATGATGTGGGATAAGGCAAGTTAAGAAGGGAAAAAGAAGGTGTACCAGACCATAAACCAGGACAGTCTGAAAGGAAAAGAAGGAATGGAATAGGAGAGATCACAGCACCTGGAACTGTCAGCTGTAGCAAATTGTAAAATGGTCATGTGCTTACTAGTTTAAGTGGCAGTGTCTAGTGTCTCCTTATATAGATTGTCATTTTGTTCTAATTGAACTGGAAAAAAAGATGCAGGATACTGTGTCTCTTATTCTGGTATGTGTTTTGTTTTTATCCAGTAAGCATTGGTTTTAAGACTTGAGCTCTGTATTGGTCGAGTGCAAAGATACTATGGTAGCAAGACCAGGATGTGAATTACCAAGTCATTTGTAAATAAAATTGAGGTAGATGTATTTTATTTTGTTTTCTAATGCTATACAGTTCGCATTGGTGTGAGCAGAGTGTTTGGCTGGATGGTCAGCTGACAGCAAATTTGGCTATTCTGTTTTAAGTATGTATCATCATATTCAGGAGATGTTTTAGATCTGAATTTCAAAGAAGGATCTAGAGGTGGAGATATAAACCCTTAAAATATAGGCCAAAATGTTTTGATGTATTGTTTCACCTGACTTAGCCATTAAATAAAGGGACTTGCTTCCCTGTGGAAACATAAGCATCTGAGCGCATCTGCTGTAAAGCACACCTTTAAGCTACTTTTATAAAACCATTTTATAAAACCATTCTCGTTAGTCTCATTTGTTTCCTCTGACGGCATGAAACACATCAGCCAGTAATTTCTTTGACCCTTTTGTCACACTCTCCATTTTGTATTCTTAAATATTACATTTTTCAAGGTTTACCCTAGCCCAGAATGTAAGATTACTTACAAGTTTCTACTAATAGCCTTATACGTATTAACCATGGGTGGTATGTGGATATGGTAGACTTTATCAAACAATATTTCTCTACTAAAGACCAATCAATTTGAGATTTATAAACTAAATGGACAACTTGTTGAACCTTTTGTAGATGAAAAAATACCTCCCCTGTATCCTTCATATTGGGTATCCCCTAACAAATTTATTTCCAAGGCTGGAAAACCTCTTGAAAAACTTAAAAGCAGTTTGGGGAGCTGCCGATTTTGCTTTTCAGTCTCATCCAAACAGATGTCACAAAAACTGTCTTCAGCAGCAAGTACCTTTTGCTTTCATTTCATTAGACATGTTTTACTACTACTATTCCCTGCAGAGTAGTCTGTTAGATATAATTTAACTAGCGCACATGGGAGTGAGTAATCTTAAACACTCTCCCTTCGCAGACCTGATGCAACATACAAGTGAACTTTCAGTGTTTCACTTGGAGGCTGTTAAATGACTACTCTTGAGTAACATACTGCCATCACTGCAGCAATGCCAAAATAAGCCAAAAACAAACTATTTAAACAATTTGTTCAGTAACTGGCATCACTCCAGGGAGATCTAATATGTGCCATCTTACACGGAGTTGGAGGAAACTTCTTTCTGCTTCACTAGGGACGGCCCACACCTTTCCCATAGTGCTTTCTCATACTGACTGAAACATTGTCTATCCTCATAATGTCCTTTCTTAGGCAAATTCAGTCTTTTGCATCAATGATTCCCACTCAGAGCATTCCATATGTGCCCACTCTCATAGCCATCCAAAGGGGAGTTAGCATAATGGTTAATGTCTTTACTTCTCAGATATAAGGTACAGGGTTTGATTCTGACCTCTGACTATTGGTTAAGCTTGCAAAATTCTGCAGACTGATAGCCTAGTATATTACCTATGAATCTAAACATTGAAAACTTACACATTTCTATAATAATAGAAACTTTGTTCCAACACAGTGACAATACTCCTTCTATAACTGGCTTTACTGCCCATCACTCATTCAGACCAGCTAATAAATGATGTGTGTTCTAGTGGAGGCATATCCATATTCATGGGAAACTCTTTTACCTGACATCTAATCAAGCAAAATAATGCTCCAGGCGATCTGCATATTCTCATATTTATAGGCAAGTACAGCTACAATATCACTACTAGTTGTGGAACACCATTCATGTCTCCTACAGCCAATGACACCTACCTATGCAAATTAGTGACTTTAATTACAGAATCCAACATAGTCATTCTAGTAAATTACAACTATCCATCTATAATCTGATTATCGCATACCACAAACAAAAAAAGTGCACAGTGATTCCAGCAAATCATTAACATTAATTCCTTTAAAATCATAGTACCCTCCCTACAAGGGACTCAGGTCTACTCAGCCTGGGCTTTCCAAATATAACACAAACATGCTCTATACCTGCAAGTGCCCTAATCAATGGTCAAATCAGACAACTGTAATATTGTATTCTCCATAAGGACCAAGTATATTCCCACTATCTTTAAGGACATCTTTAAGGTTCACTGATAAACTAAGAAGCATGAACATTTCTCCACCTTAAGAAGATCCCATAGATAAGGAAGATGCATGTACCCCTGACTTCTATTTCCCCTTTACCTCTTGAATTGATGTGTATGTCTCAATATGCCATAAGAATAATGCCAAATTTTAGAGGCGACCCCTGTGGTGGAATTCGATTAAGAAATTTTAAAACATCTTGGTTGGTCAGTGTGTGTGTGTGTGTGTGTGTGTGTGTGTGTGTGTGTGTGTGTGTGTGTAAGAAAGAGTGAAACACCCTAGTTAGAGTTAGCAGGTGGAATTTATTTTCAAGTGCATTTTCAAGGAATAAGCTTCAAGGGGAGAGAAGTTTACTGCTGCTCATGCTAAGTCTGCTTAAATTGTACAACTGTTTTCTTCAGCAAATGGTATCACTATTGTGGTATAGAATTTTACAGCAGCTTTAGTAGCACAGCAGGTAACATACTTGCATCTTGATACAGAGGGCTATAGTTTCTGCTCTCACAACATGCAGATTTGTATTTTAAGGAGTGGGGTGCTGCAGACCCGAGTATGTCCTTCTTTGGATGACATGCCTAGTAACTATGAACCTGTTTTTCAGCTTGCCACCCATTCCCTATTAGAAGATAGCAGCTTACTATTTTTTAAATGTAACATAGGCAATTTATTCTTCAAGGGCAGCAGGCACTGAATTTGTAGATGAACCACTGAAATATAAAGTTGTTTTCTAACAGCAACCTCTTCATTAGTTTCAGGTCTCTTTAATGTGGAATTATTCAGATGACTTTTACTTCTGCAGAGATTGTGCATATTGACTGATATTGGTGGATTGTAATGACAGATGTTTGAGTGGCCTTTTATGGTTGAAACAAAATTGGGCAGTTTGTCATTATTGGTTCATATGTTTTATTTCATTGCTTACTGGAAAAATGTTCAAAACTATACATTTAAAATACATTCTATCAAGTGATGCTGTATTATGCAAGGGATATAATTCAATTATTATATATTAGAATTGATTCACCTTCCTGATTGTATTAAAGAACTTTTGCATGGTCTTGATATGTGTGCAAGGGGCCACTGATTTGAAAACAGCCCAAAGGTAATCTTAACCGGCCAATGGCCAGATGCATTTTCTTTGAATGTGGGTTTCAATGCTGTTTCAGTTAATGTGACTTTCAAAGGTAGAGACATTTTAATGCAAAGTCTGTTTTCATTGTAAGACTATTACTTCATTTAGCAAATGTCTAATAGTGTTTGCGCTATAAAATTTGTAAATTAAATCGAAATATCAGTAATATCCTAGAAGCAAAGCATGAAACAGTATGCACATAGAGTTTCGAACAGTGTGTATGGCAACTGGGGAGAAATAGCCAAGTAATGGAACACTGAAATGGCTGCATGGGGGGGGGGCTGCGTGGAGGGAGTGGGGGGGCTCTGAGTTTGCAACCCCCTGCAAAAAATCCTGCGGGCTCCCTTGGACAAGAGGCCACACATATGGATAGTACACAGCTCTGAGTAATGTACATGGTGCCTAGTACAGCAGCAGGGTGGGACATGTCAGTGTACTGCCAGAATATAAAAGCTCCATGTTACTGTGTCAGTACTGATAACAAGTCAGTGAGCACCATCCATACCCCTGGAATTACAGGGATTCACAGAATGTTCACACCTATGCCTCCTATATCTGTTCTGCTTGTCATAAGTAGGGCGGCATGATACCAAGGCACTTCTATGGGGTAGACTTGTAAAGACTCCAGGGCCATTAGCTTAGTACACACCTATGAATGTATGAACTTATGATTTGCATTTGCCTGGCAAACTATCTGTAAACAAAACTGTTTGATGTGAAAACATCAATGCCAGACAGTTAAGATGCAGACCGCATACCCATAAGAAAAGGAAGGGTAATACAAAAACCTTCTACCAACCGTCTACATTTGGATCAGAAATATTAAGACCCTTGTTCCCATGTCTGGACTTGTGTACAGCTATCATCTATGTGCCTGTCCAGATGTGTGTCTGTAAGAGTTTGACAGCTATGGTCAACATGTAGCCTTATAGTAACAGTGCAACAATAACCTTCTGAGGACCACAGCAGATATATGGGGCACAATAATGGGAAACCTGCTAAAATTGCACAGTCAGAGGTGTGAAGTCTATAACCCTGTCTGTGATGTTATGACTTCTACCCCAATCACACCATAACTACAAAAACATAACAGCAGCAAGTGTGGACAAAGCCTGTCACCACAGAACACAATGATCTAGAGACACATATAAGAGGGAGGGGAATCAATGGCCACACAAATGTAGATTATGCACACTAGAACAATTTGTGCAGTACCATAGGTTCCCTGCACTGTATGGAGTCCGTAAACAAATGTCTGTCAGCAGTTCCTCACATTAATCTAGACCAATCTGACACTGACATACCAGGAAATCACAGTGCTATGTAGAATATACCACACATATTATGGAAACCTTTGCACTCTGTACCCACCCCAGGATATGACTCACTTAATAAGGATAGCACATAGCCCGGAGATCCCACAGCCACTATATCCCTGAGTTTCTGGACTGTTTACACAGGCTCATCAGCAAATCAGCTGTAGCACACAAAAGCCTGGACTGGAGTACAGGTAGCTCTGGACTGGAGTACCACTGTTACTATTGGAGATCATACTGGGCATGCTCCTACACTTAGATAATTTCACCCTATGTCTGAACAAACATCCCACTATAGAACTGTGTTGTCCATGTATGCCTTTGTATACAGACAGCTTTGTACATGTTATCTGTCTCTCACCACCCCTATCACACAGAATAACCCTATGTCCATGTATGCCTTTGTATACAGACAGCTTTGTACATGTTATCTGTCTCTCACCACCCCTATCACACAGAATAACCCTAATCTATATGTATGTGGCACATATAAGATATATCTGCATATGTGGAGTGTCATATACATACATATATGTAGGTAACATACATACACACGTATATATATATATATATATATATATATATATATATATATATATATATATATATACACATATTAGACAGGCAGAGACAGGGAGAGAGATAGACACAGACAGAGAGAAAGAAAGCAGCAGAGTGAGGCACCCTGAAAGCCATAGAGTGATGTACTGATGGATACATTTGCACAATTGTAAGCAGTGACATGTGCAAGTAATTTGGTGAGCTCCATTGTGTAATAGTGATGTATGGGTTGTAATCTGACATCACCCACCTTGTGTGTGTTTCTGTATCATTTACACTTACATCTGTATGCACACACCAAACAGGCCTACTTCTGTGTAATGGTCACCCATTTAATGGCCCTGATACCAGTGTCCTCCACAATAGTTGCCTGTCAGCAGCTACTAATGTCATCCACCCCAACAGCAGTGGCAGACACTCTTCAACTGCATATAAGTACATAGTACTATAAAGCATACAACTAGATAGGCAAGGGCTCTAATGTCAGTACTGGCAACTGTGTTTCTGAGTGTATGTGTGAGGGTTTGTAAGTTATACCATTTTGAGGCCTGTTCCACCCAGTAAACCCCACCATTGCCTTACTTTACAAGGGCTACTGATGCCATTCACCTTAGAAGCACCTCTAGAAACTTTTCAGTAATCTAAGCTTCGTGATGCTTGCAATAAGTAGTTAGCACTATAGTACATACATCTAGACAAATAGGGGTTCTAATCTCTGTACTGGCATCTGTGTGGAGTGTGCAGGTTACACTATTTTGAGGCCTGTTCCACCCAGTAACCCCCCCCCATTGTCCCACTTTAGAAGGGCTGCTGATGTCATTCACCTTAGAAGCACCTTTGGACACCCTTCAGCCATCTAAGCTGTATGATGCATGTGATAAGTACATAGCACTGTAGTACATGCAACTAGATATGGTAAGGGTTCCAATCCCAATATTGGTAAGTCTGTGTCTGAGCCTGTGTTTGTAGGTTATCCCATTTTGATGCCTGTTCTACCCAGTAACCCCCCCATTGCCCCATTTTACAAGGGCTGCTGATGTCATTCACCTTAGAAGCACCTTTGGACACTCATCAGCCATCTAAGCTTCATGTTGCATGTGATATGTACATAGCACTATAGTACATTTAACTAGATAAGTGGGTTCTAATCTTGGTACTGGCAAATGTGTGTGTTTGTAGGTTATACCATTTGAGCCCTATTTCACTCAGTAAACCTTCCCATTGCCCTACTTTACAAAGGCTGCTGATGTCATTCACCTTCGAATCACCTTTGGACACTTTTCAGCCATCTAAGCTTTGTGGTGCATGTGATACATATGCAGCACTATAGTACATGCAACTAGATAAGCGGGTTCTAATCTTGGTGCTGGCAAATGAGTGCGTGCTTGTAGGTTATACCATTTTGAGGCCTGTTCCACCCAGTAAACCTCCCCATTGCACTACTTTACAAGGGCTGCTGATGTTATTCACCTTAAAAGCACTTTTGGACACTCTTCAGTTATCTAAGCTTCATGGTGCTTGCGATAAGTGCATAGTACTATAGTGCATGCAACTAGATAAGTAGGAGTTCTAATCTTGATACTGACAACTGTGTGTGAGTATGTGTGTGTTTGTTGGTTAGACCATTTTGAGGCCTGTTCCATCCAGTAACCCCCCATTGGCCTACTTTACAAGTGCTGCTGATGTCATTCACCTTAGCAGCAACTTTAGACACTCTTCAGCCATATATGCTCCGTGGTCCTTGCGATAACTGTGTAACACTATAGTATATACAATGAGATGAGTAGGGGTTTGAATCCCAATGGCAACTGTGTTTATTTATATATATATATATATATATATATATATATATATATATATATATATATATATATATATATATATATATATATATATATATATATATATATATATATATACTGTATGTGTGTGTGTATATATATATATATATATATATATATATAATGTATGTGTGTGTGTGTGTGTGTGTGTGTGTGTAAGTGATGCATAGTCCATGCAGAGGTTGGTTATACTGTTTTGAGGCCTGTTGACCCCCCTTCCCCATGGCATTACGTCATAGGGCCTGTTGATGTCATCCACCTTAGATGCACCAATTTAAACTCTGTAGGCCGAACCACTCTGCTGTATAACTTATTGCAGAATGACCAGATGTTTGCCATATATATGTGGTCCATTTCTCATACAAAAGGGGTTTTCTGTCAAATCATCATCAAATAATTGAGAGTTGATGTCAGAAATACTGACAGACATATGCATTTCATATTTCAAACCCTACTGAAATGTCATGCTGACGCAAAACCTGTTACCCTATCATCTGTCTAGGTATGTAAGAGAAATATGTGAAATGTGTCCCTATATATTGTGAGTGTATCCCACAATTAATGAAGGCTTTTCCCAAGTTAATTGGTGTATGATGTGTGGTATGTCTCCAGCAGATAACCACCATGGTGCATGTGATAAGTATGTAGCACTATAGCACAGACAACTAGATAGGTAGGGATTATAATCTAAATACTGCCTACTGTGTGAGTGTACATGTTTGTGTATGCATATCCCCCATAGCAGCATGGCTGTCATGTGTGTGTGCTGTCATGTGTGTGTGTGTGTGTGTGTGTGTGTGTGTGTGTTTCTGTGTGTGTGCTGGTTACACAATTTAGTGTGCATGTTCCACCCTGTTAACTCTCATATTGGCAAACTTTTCTGGGCCTACAGATGTCATCCACCTTAGAAGCGAAGTTACACATTTTATAAATCAATATCACTGTTGTGCATGTGATACCTATGTCGGTGTATAGTGTAGATAACTAGATCGGTAGGTCTTCTAAACACAAAAGTGCCCGCTCTGTTTGCATGTGTGTTTCAATGCATGTCCACATGCAGCATTGGGTGTGTGTGGGTGAGATGGTTATAACATTATTAGGGCCTATCAAGTCCCCAGTGGCAATCCTTACACCACCTGCATAGGTCAAATATCTGAATAGTAGTGGCAGACACACCTACATTATATAGGCTCTGTGGTGCTTGCGTCATGTATATGGGAACATAGGGAACAACATAGGTAAAACTAGCCAGGTAGGGGTTGTACTCCCAACAATGGTAGTACATGGTTGGTGTGTGTCTGAAACCATCATAGGAGAACACCTGGATAAAGCCATAGCGGTAAGTTGGACAAATGATAAATATTGGGCTCAATCTTTACATATTGCCTTGACACACATAAAAAGTAGACAGCATAGCAGGTTGTGCATTGGCATGCATCCCCTGAAGGTTATGTGTTCTAACCTGACAATATGCATCATCATTCTTTAACTCATTAACCCCGAGTCTGGTCTCACAGTGCCTCTGTGCTTATATCCGAGTGTGCTGTGTGATGGTAGTAATTGTATGCAGTTACAGCCGACTCCCTTCCACAATCACATGTAACTTTACAGCTGTATTTTAGCTCCACTGTTAAAAAATAAGTTGAAAAAGTACCTGAACTTTTTCAGGTACTTTTTCAACTTACTTTTCACTGTTGAGTTACCTGATGTTTGTATGTGTCTTTTTGGAGAAAATCAGCTGTATATTTAATTTTAATTATTTAACATTTGTTGACCGGAAAAGTCTGACTAGGCTCCACAGAGCCTATTTTCAGCGGAGGCCCGGGGACAAATGCTCCAATCGCATGTCTTTAGAATGTGGGAGGAAACCAGAATACCCGGAGGAAACCCATGCGAATGCAGGGAGAACATGCAAACACCATACAAAAGGAACCCCAGCCGAGAATCGAACCGGAGAACCTCTTGCTGTGAGGCGACAACATTAACTGCTGCACCACTGTGCCGCCCACACCCCACCTGTAAATACAAGTAACTGCAGTAAGTCAATTTTCCATGCATTACAAGTAGTGGCAACCAATCAGATTACTCCATTTCAGGCTGCCACTTGCATAACACCTCCACCCCCTACAAAAATAGTTTCCTAACAATATGCATTGTTTGGGGAGGAATGTGAACTTTGTAATTTTTGTGTTTTACATTTCTACATTATAACTTAATGTTTCAGTGACTTCCAGTCAGTCCATAATTGCTAGCACACATCATTGCACAGTCTGAATTAGTCCGTGCAAGCTGTGCGCTATGCAGGACCTATGCAGGATTTACTAGTTCTCTTCTTACTGCTTACAACAATGCTTCTGCTAGTTACAGATATTGTGTTCTTTCCTTTTCCATTGCGTTACTGCACTGCAAAGGAAAGCAATATTTGTAGCTATGTGAAGCATTGCTGCAGAATACAAAACATTTGAAAAATCTAATTCCTACAATGGTCATGCACAGCAGATGCATGTAAACTATACGTTTTTCCTCTACACTCGCTAAAGTGACGCACAGTGATTTTCTGAATGGCTCATGCCAGCAAAACATGAGCTCTAATGTGGAACTGGGCAACATGTTGAGGCAAACAATCTGGATAGTCTGCAACATTCTGCACTGCTGACATTCAGACTTAGCAGCCGTGCTGTGACATTGTGGGCTTCCCTAATCTCTGTTGTTCTTTTTTTGAACTGTGTATTTGTGTCTGTCAGGCGAGGGGAGTCACTGTACAGTAACTAGCATTTTTTTTAGTGCAACCAGATTTCTTGAGTAATTAAATTGTGAGGGGGATGTTGGATGAATAATTGTAATAAACAGTTGATATATTAAACATAATGCTATTTTTTTCTTAGATTTAAATCTAGCTGGTCTGCTTCACAGTTACTATTGGCATGTTCAATAAACTAGTTACTACTCTGTGCACAAAATGCCGATCACATCATTATCATAAACCTAATGCTCATGTGCATTTTTTTCTGAGTTTTTAATCTAGCTACCCTGCTTCACAATTTTCTGTTCCGAGATGCCAAACAACTCAATTATAGCTGATGAGCTTCAAGCTGCATGGTACTGATCCTGAATCCTGTTGTATTTGTTTTTTTTTTTTGTTTATTTTTTTGATTGGTCGGTACTCTGCAGTCAACCAGGCCCGCTTCATTGAAGCTCGCGACCTGATTGGCTGCAACAGAAACTTGTCACTTCCTTATTTTATTCTTTTTTTTTTCCTGAATTGTTTTATACAATATGCATGGATTAGATGTCCAGAGTAGGGTTGATGTGCTTTTCAGCTGTACATGTCATATGAGAATGTCGAGATTATGAGGATTCAAAGATGGCTGCCATGCTGTAAACACTGCTAAACTGCAGCTCTTCAATTAACCCGAGGAAAATCTCTGATCTGAGTGGATATCAGGAGGTTTAAACATCAAATTGATGATAAAAAGTTGCATTTATACTGACCTAATCTAAAATCAGTTAAAAAAGTGAGAAAAAAAGTATTTATCCATCAGGATTACAAGTGATTACTTTGCTCTGAAGAGAGAAACAAACAAAGGACCGTGTGCTTTCTTTATTCTGCCTTTCTGCTTGGGGAAAGAAAAATCTTGCAACAAGGAAGAACCATGGAAACAACTACTACTAAGACAAAGTTGTCAGAACTACAGTCGCCAGTAAAGGATGGAACTGCAAAAACAAAGGATTACTAGACAGCAGGAACAACAGAAACCAGAAACTAGATCCAGGACTGATCAGCCACTAAACATGGAGGATATCAAGCACGCTTTACTACCTATACAGGAAGCTCTAAAGGACTTGACCTCACAAATACAAACATTTGGAGTTTTATGCAATCAATTGCTTCAGAGAATGGACAAAACTGAGACCAGAATTTCTGAAATAGAGGACAAAATTGACATGCTGGAGAAAAATCAAAGGTATTTGATGTGGATGTACAAGCCATGCAAAATAAACTTATTGATTTAGAAGCAAGGTCTAGAAGAAATAATATTATTATAAGAGGAATCCCTGAAAACATCCAGTATGCAGAGCTAATACCAGCCATAACACAAATATTTGAAATACTGTTAAATGATGCTGATGGGGTGAAACAGATTGTAATAGAAAGGGCACACAGAGCTGAGAGAGGTACAAGCTTCTACTATGCCTAGACCTGTATATGTTAAGATATTGAACTTTCAAGATGTTAGCAAAATACTGTTTACTGCAAAAAAAAATGGTGGCTATGTTATGTGGAAAAATGTTAAAATATTTCTGGCTCAAGATTTACCATTACAAGTAAGGCAGGCTAGACAGTCTTTATCTGCTTACTGTAAATTTCTGATTGATAAACAAATTAAATTCCAGATGAAATACCCCAATATGCTTACATTTATGGTGGATGGCGCTAAATATTCTGTTTCCAATAAAAATCAGGCAAAAGAAGTGTTTCTGAAAGTTTTAAAGTTCTACCTGCATCAGAGGGCTGAAAAGAACTTCAATTGAGACTGGCATGTTCCTGTAGTCAGATCCAGCATGTATTTTACCTCAAGGCTTTTCTAATCCTTTGTTTCTTCACTAAACTGTTCAGGCCTCTGAAAAAGCAATAAAACTGTTTGTTTATGCTAATCTGAGGGTCTGCTGTCTGGTTTCCAGACTTTTATGGCCTCCAAGGTCTATTTCCATTGTGTGGTAAACAGGAAATGCCTGGATTTCAACTGAGAGTGTAGATTTGGATGTAATACTTCTTGTGGTCCTGCTGTGAAAGAGGTCCCTTGTCGTGAGTATTTCTGATGGTTTCCTGGCTTGAAAAGACAAAGAGAACTGAAAATAATATGATAATGTTCTTTTTATAACTAAATAACATTACAGTATGTACTTAAAGCACATAATAACATGTACTTTTACTGTTTTTTTCTTCTTTTATAGGTGTGAACCAAAATTGTTTTTTTTTTTACTATATGCAGTGAGTGGCAGGCACTGTGTAGGGTACAGATCTAAAATGTAGGATGTATTTTTTTTTCTCCTCTCTTCTGTAAAAAGTTTATGTACATAATGATTGCAACAAAACAGATACTTAAGGTAGGATAAAATAAGTACCCAATCTACTAAAACTTTCCTTTACACAGTAATAACCTTAGAAATGAGATTTGTTTAACTAATAGTTAAACCAAAGCTGTAGTTAAGTAGCGGTGTTTGGTAGGGAATGTGTAGTTTAGACTTTGATGTAGATATGCTAGAATATATAGGTTGTATGTTTAGGAAATGTTTTAAATGTTATTACCTGAAGTTTTTCAATGTGTTGGTGTGTTTAACCTTGTTTATATTTTCTCTTATACAAGACCTATATAAATCCTGGTCCAGGGGTAAAGTGGGTAAGCACTGGTTAGGGACGGGATGTAGGAAATGCTTCCAGATTAGATATAGTGTACAGTCAATACATGTCAATTTCATAATTCCCTCTTATATTGTTATTTGATACCAAGACCTGTGAATGTGGGAGTTGAACTCATGGAATGTTAAAGGGCTCCAGAACTTGAAGAAGAGAAAGCTGTTGCTACACATATTATTACAGGACAAAGCACTGTTTGTATTTCTACAGGAAACACATTTGATGAATGAACAATGGAATGATATTAGAAAAAAGAACTGGATTAGAGAGCTAGTGACATCAGAAGGTAAGACAAACAGTGCGGGAGTGGCTATAATTATCAAAACCCAATACAAAGATAGGATTTTAGACTCCAAAGTGGATCCAAATGGGCGATGGTGTTATGTGATTTTATCGGATAATGCATTTGATAAACCTATCCTACTTTTGAATATATATGCCCCATGCAATGATCAACACAGTTTCATAGCATCATTATATCCAATATTAACACAATATGATGGTTATTATTTTGTTGTGGGTGGGGACTGGAATACCTATCAAAATCCAAAGTTGGATAGGTCTTGTCCACAGAGAGCATTTAATAAGCAGGCCGGGATAGCATTAAATGATTTTAAGGAAGATTTTCAATTATATGACCCCTTTTCTTATTCACAAGATATTAATAATGCAAACAAATATACCTTCTATTCACCATGCCACAAAATGTGGGCTAGAATAGATTACTTTTTGATATCTAAAGCACTAACGAATTTAGAACCAGTGGTGGTTATACATACTCGTCATCTATCAGATCACTCAAAAATTTCATTAAAATTTTCTAAAGATTTAAAAGACACAAGGTGGCATAGGGGTTATAATTGGTCACTCAACCCAAATCTTTTAAGTAAAAAAGAGATAGCAGATGGAATTATAAAATATTTGAAAGAATTTACAGATAGCTTGAAGCTCCAAAAACATACCCCTGACATTGAATGGGCAACAGCTAAAGCTCAAATTAGAGGATTTCTTATACAAAAAGCCTCATATTATAAGAAAATTCATAATAGTGATATTCAAAAACTAGAAATAAGAATAAAACAACTTGATAATGAGCTGATTCAGAATTTTAACGCTCAAACTGAGGAGGAAATGTTGAAGCTTCAAAGGGATCTCTTTTGCTTCATAATAATAAATTAACACTTCAAGAACATAGGTGTTTAGTGAAATATGCTAATAATGTTCAAATACCATCAAAAGCACTGGCAAGGATTATAAATCAATCAAAAACAACTGGATATATTTCGAAATTCAGTATAACGACACAATATATTCTAAAACTGAGGATATTGTTGATATTTTTGGGAAAATCTATACTAAGGTGTATGAGGGGCAAACTGATAGGTCTCTACATAACCAGAATAAAAGTTTTCTGCAAAAATTAACTTTCCAGAATTAGAAGAGAGCCTGCAAAGTGACCTGATTAAACCTATTTCTAAAGAAGAAATAGTATATACAATTCAACATATGAAAGTACATAAGTCGCCAGGGCCTGATGGTATTACAGCTGAATTTTACAAAGAGTTTGCTGATAGTTTGGGAAAAGAATTGTCTCATGTATTTAATTATATAACTAAAAATAAAATTAGTGACCCCCACCTCAATGCATCAAAAACAATTTTCATACATAAAACCAATTCGGATCCCCTTAACCCAGATAATTACAGACCAATAGCACTAATGAATGTGGATATGAAAATTTTAACATCAATTATAGCATCGAGACTAAAGAAGGTTTTGATATATCTAATTTCTAAGGAACAAGCTGGATTTATGGCAACTAGACAAACCAGCGATAACACACTTACACTGCATAATATGATGACGATGCTAAAAAACAACTTTAATATCTATGCTCTTATAATAGATGCCCAGAAAGCATTTGATAGAGTAGACATACATTTTTTGTTTGATGTGTTACCCTATTTTAACTTGCCCCAAGAATTCATTCAGATGCTACAAATATTATATAGTAATCCATACACTACGCTATACATCAATAGGACTTATTCTAACAGAATACAGATTAAAATGGTACTCGTCAGGGTTGTCCCATGTCCCCCTTATTGTTTAACCTATATCTAGAACCCCTATTTTTATATATCAAGCAAAATTTGTATCATAATGCACCAATAATTTATAGGAATACAATATTAATGTCAGCATTCGCCGATGATCTTATTATTTATTGTACAACCCCAATTTCAGACAGTGAAAAGATATTAAAGCTCATAAATGAATTTTCAGTAGTTTCTAATTATAAAATTAACTTACAGAAAACGAATATCTTCCCATTAAGAACCCCAAAGCCTTTTTCACTAATGGCCCTGATGGGAAGTTAACATGTAAAGAAAATATTAAATATTTGGGTATCAACTTCTCTACGGATAATAAGGACTTTTATAACAATAATGTTAAACGAGTATGGGAACACATAATAGCTGATTGTGACAGATGGAAGAATTTAAAACTACCGGTATTAGCAAAAGTATCAATAGTGAAAATGAATATACTACCACGAATGTTATACATATTTAGGTCTGCCCAATTATCAATTTCAAAAACAGTTTTAAACAAATGCATAAAGATCTAGCTAAATTTATCTGGAACCCAAAAGAACTAGAATATCTTATGAGAAATTAATGACCCCTAAAACAAGAGGGGACTTGAGCTACCAAACTTTGAAGCATATTATTTGATTGTAAACGCTAATAAAATTTTAAGAATTGCTAATTATGATGTAACGAATACAACATGGATACCAACTTGGGTGGTCTTGAATCATAAGCATATTTTGGATAGGAAAATAAATCCTAAAGCATTGCCCTTTATGGACAAAATTAGTCTGATAAAATATGGGGTCATGGACCACATAATAACCTGTGTCTCATCTTTGCAAACTTTATTTCAGTCCGTAGATTTATTGCAATATATGATGGTTCTTCAACCTTTCCACAGGAATCCTAATTTTAGACTAAATAATCAGCTGATCGATCTCAGCAAATTTCCATTAATACTTAATCTGACTCTATTTGATGTTTTTAATAAACTTGACTTATCGGCTTTACAAATTAGACAGGAAATGAATCTACCTAGAAGTTACATTGTTATAATGAGACAAGTTAAAGAACTTGCCTTGAGCTACTTTAGGAACTTTAAACCTGCAGCCGGATTTGTGGATAAGTGCTCTGAATTGTGGCAAGCTATCCAACAAGACACTAAATTTATAGCAACTGCATATAAATTAATTAAGGATTTGAAATTTCAGGACAAAATTTTGCTTTCAGAGTATTGGGTAAAAAAGTAACAGTAACAGACAATCAGATATTAAAAGCAATTGATATAACTAGGAAATCAGTTTCTTTTCAAAACTGATGTACACGCAATTGATGATTTGGAACAATGCATATTACACACATCTTAGATTACATAAATTTAACCCTAGGAATTCTCCAATTTGTCCATACTGTGCAGATCAAACAGCGGATCTTCTTCATATGTTCTGGAGTTGTAAATGCGTATATAAACTTTGGAACTCTCTTAAAGTACAACTGCAAAAGATGGGTTATCAAAGTTCTACACTGTCATGGGAATTTATGATTCTACACATTCCTCCAAGAGAGCTTTCCAGATCGCAAACTATTATTTGTATGAATATTTTTTGCTGATGAAACTCTATATAGCCACAAATTGGCTAGAACCACATAAGACATCATGGAATAATTTTAAGCTTGTGGCTATAAAGCATATACTAGCACATAAATTACTTCTGAAACAAACTAACAAAAATATTAATAACCCGAAAATATGGGAAAAGGTCTTCAATATTATATTAGCATGATACTGATTTTAGGAATATATTAAATATAGGAAGCATTTCATGTAGATATTGTATAAATGGTTTGTAGTAGTTATAGTGTATTATGTGTGTGATGTTTATTGTATTTTTGTAATGTTTTTGGAAAATATATTTCAATAAAAATTTATTATGGAAAAAAAAAAGAGAATGTCGAGATTATGCCCAGTCTGTTTGCCCAGTTTTTATTAAAATCATGGTTTTCTGGCAAATTAGGTCAAAATAACTGCTGATTACACTTACACAGCATTGAGATGACATTTTTGTTTACTGCTAAAGTAATGAAAAATCATTAGTGATTGAAGTTAGAAAATAATGAGCAGACAGTAGAAATTCAGAGTTCATACTATACTGAAAGTATTTGCCAATACTAAACCTGTTACTCTATCAAACTTCTAGGTTTGTATAAGCAGTAGTCCATATTTTAGGACCTTTGTCCTACCTTTATTTACTGCTGTGTCCAGATTTCTTGCTCTAAGTGGTGTGAATGGTACATGGGCACCAGCAGGTAGCTGCAAGTGGGTCTATTTGTAGCCCACTGGATTTTCACCATTGGCTGGGAGAATTGTGTACATTTTTTTTTCTGAGTGGAGTCTACATACACACCGTGTGTGTCTGTTAATGTATACATGAACTCAGGTTAACCCCAGCATCACGAAAACATGCAGCAGATATATGTGTGTCTGTAAAACAATAGCACAAATTTTTAATGTATACATACACACTCGTACAACCACAATAGAGTTTGATGCCCACCACATGTCATCATGTATAAATGGATTTTTACATGTACCTAGTGATATCACTCTGCCCTCAACCACATAAATTCTAAAACCACCCCTGCACAGAGTTGTGCCCCGAAGGCAGCTTTAGGTTGTGTGGGGGACCTTGCAATTGAGTTCCTTACTACTTTAATTCTCATCACAATCAAAGCTTAGAGGTAAGTAGAACAGGTCAATGTAGCTTCTGCTCATTGTTTCTTTTCCTCTTCTCATATACCTCTGAGTTGTACAAAAATAACTTGCTACTACCTGTGCAGGGGCAGTCTATAGTACTGTAGCAACCGGTGCAATTCATCACGTTACTCATTACATGTACTATTTTGGTCACAGTCTTACACCGTGCACATATACTGGTGATTGGCTTTGTGTGGGAAGGGGTGAGGACTTAAGACATGCTATGTATATAAATGACAGCAGCCACTTAAAATTCATGATCTGAAATTCTGCTTTCATCTCAATCAAACATCATAGGGATGCACTGGCAGTCACTGTCTTTGTCAAGTGTTAGGTAGGTAGGGTGCCAGTATTCCTAGACAGGATTTTTGTGGCCTTACAACAATTCTGTTGCTACTTTACTGTCAGCTACCATTTTATCAGCTTTGAACATTAACCCTTTTGCACAACTTATGTATTTATTGAAAGAAATAATTGTACGATGAAACTGATTTCTGACTGCAGATTTTTAGGCCACCATTGGATTCATAGTTTGGCAAACTGTTAAATAATACATGAAAGATTTCTTTACCTTATTCATTATGTTTCATCTATCTCAGAAGTGCAATGTGGTGACATCCCAAGCAGTGGCAAGACCTCCCCACCCAAGTGAGTTAAGAGGCAACCACACAGCTTTGCTTGGAGGTTGCAATCAGTCTGTTAGAAAAGTCATGGCTGCGGTGGCAGTGGTAAGTTTATGCTGAATGAATGTGCTGTTTTTAGCCTTTGTGTTTGACTGACTTACAAGATGTATCTGTATTTGATTTTTTAGTGTCTTGCACTTCTCTATGTACTTTTATGTTACATATACATTTTAACCTAAAATAATGTCCAGGAGCAATAAGAAACAGTTCTCTAGCCTGAGTAATACTCATTATGCGACGTCACATCAAAGGACACACTAGCTTGTTCTGATATGACTTAGGGGCTGTAGCTTCTGTTTGTTAGTTTATTTGTTTACTTATTCATTTTCTTTTTTGTGAATACCCCCCCATACACACACACAGACATATATATGGACACACACACAGACACACAAAGACGCACACACACACACACACACACACACACACACACACACACACACACAGAAAAAAACAGTAGACCAGAACAAGCACTTAGGAATTTTCCTTCTATATGTTGCTACCCAGGTGCCTCTCTAGATAGAAGACTTCCAATACAGAAGACAAGAGTCTGATTAGTTTTTATTGTTAAATTATTTGGTGGTGGGCAGAGTTCATTTGATGTAGTAACAGCTATTAGTAATTTGTTTATAGAACACATGTAAGTATTGCATGGACAGTGACCGCCTCACAGCAATAGGTTCTTCGGTTTAATTCTCAGCTGGGGTACCTTCTGTGTGAAGTCTGCCTGTGTTTGCATGGGTTTCCTTTGGGTGCTTCTGTTTAATCCCACATTCTGAAGACAAGCAGTAGGTGGATTGGACACACTAAATTGACCATAGGTGTGTGTGTGTGTGTGTGTGTGTGTGTGGTGAACTACTATAAAAAACATACTATACTCTTGGAAGATGCTAGATTATCAGGCAGGCAGATAGGGTAATGGCATTATGTGTGTTACTTGGATTTGATCTTCTGTGTAAAAGTACTGTATTTCCAAGCATCTTTTAGTACTGGACAATGGTGGAGTCAGATGGAGGGCTTGAGGAAGCAAGTAAAGATTTAAACACTAGGTAACCACACCAATCCAAGGAGGTTGGTGAGCTTTCTGCCTGGCCACAGCCCTAAGTGAAGGCCAGAGGTTCTACAGCAGGCAGACAAAAAAGTAAAATGGAAGTGCATCAGATGGATAAAGACAGAAGTATTTCTGGGATTGAATTTAACCTCATGTCTTGGTGAGTACGTTCATGAAGTGGACCCTGTTTTGCACAAAAACCTTTCTAAGATGATACTGATATATGTACTGTGTTTTATATAGCATATATCATGGACAGAAGTAGGTTAAAAATAAAGAAGATAGCTGGGTGCACCTACACCAGAAATGTAATGAATGTCTGCTCAGCAAGTTATGTGCAGTAATTATCATCTTTGTCTGAAGATGCAGAACCTGCCAGTAATGACATGCAAGTCACATTATTAATTTACCGTATGTGCAATTACAGTATAGAACACAGTCATTATCACCTGTCATGTAAAACCCTCAGCAGCTGCCTCTGCTATTCATATTACTAAAACTTGTTATCACACTGATGAATGCACATGCCACACTTTGGTTTCCACCGAGTCATGTAGAAGCTTTTTTACCACAATTTCTTACAAGACAGAGTTGAAGTTATACATTGTGGTTAGGGGGTTCATATTTCTGTGAATTACTGCATCTGAACATCATATCACTTAACAGTTTCCTGTTATGATGATTTTTTTCATACAGATATCACAGTTTGTTTAGGACTAAGGTTATGAAAATTCTTATTTCTTTTACATATTTTGGTAAATAACTTTGCTAGGGAGCATGTAATCGTACCAAGTGATACATAGGTTCATAGGTTCATATTAGGCTATCTGCCCTAGGGCATTTATAAGCCTAGCCAGAGTGTGTTTGGCTTTCGCCACCCATTTTAAAATTAATTTTGCTATTCCCTTTTTTGAGGTTAGTATACTGTGCCTCTGTCTATCAGTGACACAGAAGTGATACCCAGGGTAAACCTACGATCTCCCATCCACTCATCAAGATTCCTCTTGAAGAGAGTCAATGAGGGACTCTGCTTAACCTGGACTGGGATTTTATTCCAGAGTGAAGGGAGCCTCTGGGTTATGAATCTGTCCCTCCAGCATGTCCTATTTATTTTAGTGTTGAGGTTCAAGTCTCTCGAGCGCGTAGCTCGATGGGATTTGGATTTTCTGAGTTGCAGCATGTCCATTAATTCTGGGTTAGACATGGCTTTATACGTCAGGCACAGATCGCCTCTGAGCAGGCGGTATGCCACTGAGTAGAGCTGGAGTTTCTTTAACCGGGCAGCATATGGCATCTGTTTGAGCCCTTTGATCCTCTTGGTGAGGTACTTTTGGGGTCTTTCCAGTTGCTGCAGGTGTCTGGTAAGGTACATCCCAAAAGGGGCATTGTACTCAATTATGGGCCTGATGAGGGATGAGTAAAGAGGCACGATGACCTCATTTTGAAGACAGTGTTAGTCCTTTCAACATGATAAAAGAACTGTGTCTGTATGTTGTATGCATGTACAGATATCACAGTTTGTTTATTCTTGTATGATTAGGAAATTTATACATTTGCAATATTTCTCATTATTATGGCCATATATTTGCAGGGAAGCATGGTGATGACACAAATGATGCATCACTTTGAAGATGACATTGAGCCACAAAATTTGTACACTATGTAGTCTCTAACTGTTACAGGTGATGAGATATTATGCTTTGGTGAGTTATCAAATATGAGAAATATAATATTAATCATATTTATGTAAATATCTCCGTAATGGAGCATCACATAGTAATGGTTAAGCTATCATTTTAAAGCTGACATCCATACAAACAACGTAATTAAAATTGTATGGATCTACATGGTACATTCACCAAGATATTGTCATTTGTTGTAACAAAAAGGTAAAACATATGCTTAATATCAACATTCCTTGGCAAATATTTATTTTAATAATGACTTACATACACACTATCAACATTTACATTGTAGAAAAGGTCAATATTTCTGCTGAACAACTTTCACATTTACATTTTTAGTCTACCTCTTATGGTTAAAGAGTTATGAACATTTTTTTTCTGTATGGTTTTACAAATGGATTGTCTGAAAATAAGCCCAGGCTGCACTATTGTTCCTATGGTGGAAGTAATCAGGCAGTATTTTCTGAACTGCTTCAGAGTGAATGAGTTGATGTTACTGTCATGTTTTGTCATATATATGCCACAAAACCACATGTCATGGGGAATGGAACAAACGTGTCAAACATCAGGACATTTTGCAAAATTAAGTAGAGTAGAGAAGTATGGCCACCATGTGTCCCATGCAGGTTGCAGTCCATGTTTGGTCAGGTGTCACCTGTGACAACTACTCAAGCAATACAGAGGTCCCCACAGTGCAAGACAACAAACATATCCTTAACGTTGTCTAATAGTTGTATAAATCAGTTATTTCACATAAAAAGCACCTGAATGTTATGACAAATGGCATAAGCAAAGGTAATGTGACTTCAAGAAGCTGTCATATTAGCAAAACCAGGAAAGTCCTGTCAGTTGCACTTCCCATGGGTATGGTATGTCCTGGCAACTGTCATGATACTGCAAGATGTGTGACAATCCACATTTCATAAGATAGCAAAATAATCTGTGTTGCATATGTGAGTGCAATATGTAGACCTGTGGAGGTCCTGTGATTAGCTTCTGCACCCAATGACCCACACATATGCAGGCATGAATGCTAACTGCCACCACTCACATATGTAGGTTATGTCCCAGGCTGTGTCCACTGTACATAGTGTGCTGTCTGTCATAGACACACAAACTGCCTTTAACATTCTGCTATGGGGTCATACAGTGAGTATGGAATAGGGACAATTTCCTGGACACAAGCTGAATGCAGTACCATCATACCATATATCATGGTCATGGTCACACTATGTCTCACATCAGCGGTTACTCCATTAACACACAGACAGTGTTGACAGACTTGGGTACTCAGGAGGATAACACTGTCACATTCAGGCAACAAGTAGTGGCAGTGTTTAGAAAAGCCTTGTACATGCTTGTACATACAATGAGAAAGTACTGCATCCAGGCAAAAAGTGGACGTTGCCTCTGTTAAGTCCTCAGTCATTACTATAATACATTATCAGCATGGCTGTTCTGGAATGTATTTATGCAGACAGTAGTATCAAGTGAAAAGGCTAAGTTAACATCCACAAATGTTATCCACGGCCTTCAACACCTATCGCATGCAAACATCTCAGATTCAGTAGCACTCCACTCTGTCTCTGGCAGGTTTACCACAGGTGGGCTATGACATGCCTAGATGGTAATGTGCTCAGTCCTTCAACATTTGCCCCATATATGTAAGCATAACTCTGTAAGCATTACCAGCACAACAGGCCAGAATCACATATGAGACAGCAAAATTATCTACCGAAGAAACATGTTTGTCTATCATAGAATGCCTTTTTCAGGAAAGCACACCCCATTCATATCAAACACATCCGTCCTCACCTGTATCAAGATTGAGGCAAGTTACACAGTCCACCATATTGTATACACACCACTGTCTCTCACCAACAGGTACTGTCATGAGTCTGTCACAGTACCTGTAGGTATTCCTGGCATGACATGTCCTGGACTATATGCAGTGAGACAGGAATGAGCACACTGATTATGTGCCCCAGGCAGGTATGTCCCAAGCCTTAAACAGCATTCTACTGTCACCCAGACATATGGCGCAGTACAATCATGAAATAGTTGGCCTTAATTTGTGCCCCTTTCATATTATGATATTCCTGGTGTACCAGTACCTGCGAGTGTGGGATGATATGATAAACAGGCCACAATGATCTGCAAGTGATGGCCTCCATCTGTCTTCACAAGTCCTCATGTGCCTGGCACTGGTTGTCAGCAGCCCCATAGTGACCCCATTAGTAATTGTGGAGAGGTAATCAATATCAACATACAACTGTCAGTGTGGCACACATTGAAGGCCATGCTCATAAATGGTAGAGGTGTATATATGACTCAGACCTGATTGCAAGCATTCTTAACCCTTGGAACTGATGACATCTGTACAGTCACACACACCATAGTTCACAGCTGCAGGGAGCACCCCAACCTTACCTGGTCAAGCATCCTATCATACATTCAGAAAATAAAAGGGAAGCTGGCAATGACATGGGATGTGGTATTTCAGTAAATATGAGACACAAACACCTCCACTCTGTACAGCCAGTAAGATGCATTGGGG
Source organism: Protopterus annectens (assembly GCF_019279795.1). Taxonomy (NCBI): domain Eukaryota; kingdom Metazoa; phylum Chordata; order Ceratodontiformes; family Protopteridae; genus Protopterus; species Protopterus annectens. The sequence goes on from NC_056741.1 coordinate 120,862,927, forward strand.
ACACTGCATGGGTAGTTCACCACTGACAACACACACCTATGCAGATGACAGCTAGCTGCCAGCCTACACATTTGACCAGTAATCCCATTCTGCCCATATGGAAACCATCAACTGTATTAGGAGTCATGTCTGTACCCTGAACCAGAATCACTTCAATTAGTGTAGCATGTATTGTAAGGTGTGCCCATGACAGCACACAACTGCCTGGAGAGATGTCATCTGTCCAATTACAAACACCTCAGTGCAGCCAGGGGCTACCACACATGAGTTGAAGGTGTAGTGCAGTTGACAATACACAACAGAGATTACCACTGCAGCATACCTACAGTGTCATCATATATGACAACATTAACATCAAGCAGTCACGTTTGCACTCACCATCTCCCACAATCCCTGTCTAGCTACGGTCAGCCATACATACACCTCCAACATGTAGTACATCCTCCTGTGGTGGCGTATACACAGCTACACAGCCCCCAACACCTCATCAAAAACTGGCAGCAATAGGCACACATATACACAAGAGCTGAATGTGCATTTCTATAGATGCATGCAGTATACTATACACTACAGGCATACACCTTCATCTGCTAGGATATATACACCTGTCTGGTGGACATCTGGAATACATACTGTCCATAACAGGGATGACATAACACTGTCCGACACAAAGTAGGAGCAGTTGCCCATTCCGGAGCGTTGCCTCTATAGCATGTACATGAGAATGGGATAAGTCCTGCACACCTTCACCACAAACAATGAGCTTGCTTGGTCTTTAAACATGATAGACAGTCCTCTCCCCTACAGCACATATGTCTGCAACAGCACACAGTGCACCTTCATCTACTCTCTTGTGGTGGTCCTGGACACCATCTGTACTAGTGCTGTTGGTGTGGCATACTGGATGGCTGACACAGTCGGTGTAGGCACCACCCCCTCTCTTCACCATCAGTACTTCAGGATATCCACACAAACTCATCCAGCTCCTAAATGTGGGGAACAGTTCACCACTGTTAGCTGAATGTCATGGTATACATCTGCCATGGGATACAACCAGATCACAGCATGCATCCTACATGGCCCAAACCATAAGCTTGTAACACCATAGGATACTGTATTCAAAGGAGAGCTGCCTACTGCCATTGTCCCACCCATTTGATGGATAAGTCCTGTCACCCCTCCAGAGTATGGTGTGGTGTACAGCACTCAGCCACATGATACATCAAGCAGCCTAACTATGCTGTTCTGCAAGGCCATGGCAGAGTTTATATTGGAACCCATTGACCATGACATTGGCAACATACACACACTCCATCACAGACAGTTAGGCATTGTCCAGAAAGGGGTCATGTATATTACACTCGGTTGACCTGTATGACACAGTCACTATATGCATGGATGGGGGGTTGACTCTACAAACCACCTACCTTGACCTAGACAAACCCTGTGATGGCATAACCCACCTACCCATTATAGATACAACACTTCCATGTATACATCACACCATATGTTATCATAAGGGCATCACAGTAGTGCGTAGACATGACCCACCAAAGCCAAACAGGAGAATCGTCCCCAAATGGTTTACCTATATCTAGGGAAGTAACCTGTTGTTCTTTGTACTGGTCTCTGTTATATTTATTTTTATTTTACATTTGTTTACCGGGAAAGTCCGACTGGACACAGGTCTTTTGTCAGCGGTGGCCTGGGGAGAAAAGCTCCAGATACATTTTAGACTGTTCTACACAGGTCAAACAATTACAGATCACATATTACACAGTTCAGACTTTCACAGGTCAGAAAAGTATGAATCATCAGGTTATATAGCATAGATATCTATTAATAATAGCTGGCAAAAATGATGTACAACAAAAATATAACAAAAAACATTTGTAGATATTTTCATATATCAGAACACAATGAGGAACCGCAGTAGATAGTTACATATGTACATAGTGCCAGTATAATACTTTGCATAGAAGCTTTGAATGAATTTGGTAAGTATAGTGTTTTCATTATATATTCAGGTAGGTGTTGCAGTTATAGTAAACATGTTTGGTGGACTATTTCTCTATGGAAATTAAACTGAGATTAGGTTTAAATGGGGGATGAGTAGCTGGGCAATGTTGATCCTGGGGAGTCACAGGAGCATAACCAGGAATTCATATAGTATGCTTTGAGAAGCATTTTGAATTGGGTAGAGGAGGAAATGGAGGTTAGGTGGTAAGGTAAGGAGTTCCAAGCTTTAGCTCTGGAATAGCTAAAGAGAGATTTTCCTGCATCATTATGTTTGATGACTTCTAGGTGGTTTTGGGTGCTGGATCTTAAGGTTCTAGGGGTGGAATAAGGTATAATTAAATTTTGTAGAGCTGGAGTTTTAGTTGGTTGGTAGTAAATTTTATGTGCAAGTGACATTTGGTTGAGTTTCAATAGCTGAGGTAGTTCAAGCCACCCCAGTTGCTTGAGAGCTAAACAGTGATGGATCTTACGTAGGGTTTCAGTAGCGAATTTAGTAATCTTGTTATAGCAGGTTTCTAGCTTGTGTAGGTCAGTTTTACTTAGTAAGTATTGGAGATGTGTAGATGAGGGTAGACAGCAGATGCTTTCTGGCTATGGTGGCTTTAGTTTGTTTAGTAAGAACATTTTTATTGCGATAAAGGAGACCAAGCTTTTTATGATCCTTTTTGATAGTTTGGGCTATATGAATGTCATATTTATTTATTTTTATTTATTTTACTTATTTTACATTTGTTTACAGGGAAAGTACAACTGGATATATGTCCATTTTCAGCAGAGGTCCAGGGAGAAAAGCTCCAGAAAGCAGAGTATAAATACATTAGGAAGAGTAGAAACTTTTAGAGATAAGTATAATATGCAGTTTTCAGTGGGGTGACAAACATGGATAAAACATAGTAGACAACATCAAAATCATGCAGCTTCAATTTCAGACAATAATACACGGAGTTATGGGCTAAGTCCCTTCAAGAATTTGTACACTTATTAAAGTACAAGATTGAAATGCTTAGGGACAGTTTGCAGGATCAGCGGGTGATGATTAGTCGGGTTTAAGCAGGGACACTGCCAATGCTGTTGGAAGTGTAGTTTGAGGCTTTTTTTGAACTGGGTTAAGGAGGATTGGTGAGTATGTTTGGCAGGTAGCATATTCCAAGTTTTGCCTACTGAGTTGGCGAATAGTGAGTCCCCAGCCACATTTATGCTCTTAGTTGTTTGTACTAGCAGTTTGTTAGCAGAGCATAGTGTCCTCAGGTTGATGTATGGTTTGATGATCCTATTTATTGCTGGTGTTTTTTTGGGTGGATATAGCATTTTGTGGGTTATTATAACTTGGTTGTATTGGAGAAGACTTGGCCACTCTAAACATCCTAGTTGAGTTAGGTTGATACAATGGTGGGTCCTAGAGGTAGCACCTGTAGTAAATCTAGCACTATGGTTGTAACAACTAGCAAGTTTAGTAAGGGTGGCTTGGTTCAGGTTAGTGAAGAGGGGGGAGGCATAGAGGAGGGTAGATAGTAGGTGGGACCGAGCGATAGTGGTTCTTGCAAAAGGAGTGAGGAAGGGTGTGATCCTGTATAGGGAGCCCAGTTTTTTGTTGACATATTTGATGGTTTGATTGACATGGATATCATATTTTAGGGCATTATCGACTGTGATGCCCAGGAGTTTTGTGTGAGTATCTTGGGATATGATTGTGCCATTGTGGGAACTTATAGTAAAGGATGATGAGGAGGATTTGCAGCTGGGGGAAAAGATGAGCAGTTTAGTTTTGTTGGGGTTTAATAGAAGTTGACAGTTTGCTAACCATTTTTCTACATCATTGAAAGTATTCTGGGTTAGGGTTATGAGCTCAGTTGAGGAGGAGACAGTACATTTAAAGTAGAGTTGTCCACGTATTGGATGCAGGTGGTCTTGGGAGTGATGGTGGGTAGGTCATTGATAAAGACTGAGAAGAGTAGTGGTCCTAGTATGGAGCCTTGGGGGACTCCTAGAGTAATGGGTAGACGTGTGGTTAGGGTATTCTGCCATAAAACTGCTTGTTGTCTATCAGACAGGTAAGACTGGAACCTTTTAATGGAGCTACTGTTCAGTGACAGTTCCTTCAGGGTGCGGAGAAGCAGTTGGTGATTGACCATATCAAAGGCATTAGAGAGATCTAGGAAGAGAGCTGAGGTAAATTTATTATTGTTTTGATAGGTGTTGATAGAGTTAGAGAAGGATAGGAGGGCTGATGTGGTGCTGTGGTGTAGCCTAAAACCATGCTGAGAGTTGGCCAGTAGTTTATTTTGGGTGAGACAGTGCATTAATTGGTTGTGGATACACTTTTCCATAATTTTGGCCAGTGGTGATAATATGGCTATTGGGCGGAAATTTGAGATGTCCAAAGAATTTCCTCCTTTATGAAGGGGAATGACATGAGAAACCTTCCAGAGAGGGAATAGTGGCTTCAGTCAAGGTGCAGGTTATTATGATTGAGACAATGTATGCAATGGCATCTGCCCCTTTTTGTCAATATTCTGGTGGGAGGAGATCAGCTGTCAGGGTAGTGGGCTTTAGTTTGTTAATTAGAGATTGGATGGTCGATGTAGATACAGGTTGGAATGTGAAAGGGAGTGGGGTAGTGGTTGTGGAGGAGTTTTGAAAGGAGCTGGTGGGGGGTAGTTGGCTAGCTAGTGATTGGATGATTTTGGTAAAAAAGCTTTTAATGATATTTGCAGTTTCCTCTGGAGTTTTAAGGTCGCAAGTTGAGGGAGTGGGGGTGAAGCAGCTTGTTTATACCTGCCCAAAATGTTTGAGGTTTGCTCTGGTGTTTTTGCTGAAGGTATTGATAGAAGTTTTTTGTCTAACAATGTGGCTTTCTTTGTATCATTCCTTAGTTGTCGGAATTTAATATGGTCAAGTGGGTCTTTGGAGGTGCGCCAGTTGTCCCATGCTTTATTTCTTGCTATGATTTTGGTTAGTTTAGAGAACCAGGGGGCGGTCTTAGTTTTGGCTCTAAGGGTGCGGTTGGAGGCATGGAAATCTAGAATGGAGAGTGGAAGTTCTTTAAGTATGGCCCAATTGCATGCTCTGAGTTTGTTCTGAAAGTCAGTAGAGTTAAAGTTCTTGTTGTTTCTGATAGATTTATAAAGAACTTGGTGGTGGTTATCTACTTTATGCTTAATGATGTAAGTGAGTAGGTGGTCACTTATATCATCTGTGAGGGTACCTGTATTATACAGAACTGGGTGATTGTTGATAAAAATCCAGTCCAGGATACTGCCTTTGTAGTTGGATGTATGTATTCTGGTGGGTGAGGATACAAGTTGGATAGAGCCATGAAGGTTTATGTGGGTGGTGGGAGATTTAGAGGAACAATTGTTCCAGCCATTATTAACATCTCCTAACACCATAGTTTCATGGGGATATGTGTTGGAAAGCCATTGGAGGAAGTCTTCTAGGGTATTTGCATTGTTGCCTGGGGGGATATAAATGCAGGAAATGAATAAAGATTTACTTTTGTTAAGCTGTAGTTTGCTAACTAGGGCTTCTGCATTATTGAGCAGGGGGGGTTGCTGTGAGGCTAGAGTGACATCTATTGTGTTTTTAAACAGATCTGCTACTCCTCCACCATTCCTGGTGTTTTTGGTCTAGTCTAAGTATGTTGTACCCTGGTGGGATACCCTCATCATTTTTAGTCCCTGGTTTTAGCCAGGTTTCTATAAGACATAACACATCAGGTGAGTAGGTGGCTAGAAGGGCATGAAGATTATGGACCTTGTTGTTAATACTCCTTCTGTGTAGGTGACAGATCAGGAGAGAGTTAGGGGACCTTGAATGATGAAGGTGGTAGTGGGCTGGGAGCTTGTGGGAAGGCTGGGTCCAGGGTTAGGGTGGATGTCTCCAACCCTCATCAGAGTAAATTGTTACACGATTATTAGTTTCAGCACTTCACTTTTTATTTTATGATAATATCTAGTTTTGGGGGAGATGGTCTGTGGTCTAGTTAGTTGGTGGTTGTTAAAAGTGGAGAGAACAGGTTTGTAGTGAGCTAGGGGTTGGTCTGATTCACTCAAGGTGGGAGCAGAGATGGTATGAGATATGAGGTGGTGAAAGCCAAGATAGGGCTGGTTTTCATAGATGGTGAGAAGATATAGCGCAGGCAATATAACTGAGAGGAACATAATTGGTCTCATCTTGATAGTAGTGGTACTTGGTAAGGAATGTGGGTGGAGAATTAAGGGGGTTGTTGGCAGGAAGGGGTGGTGCGGGTTATCAATGATAGGTTGTAGGAGGGGGAGTGGTTTATTGGGCTTAAATTTAGCAGTAGTGGGGACAGGTGGATATTGGGGGCAGGGTGGAACATGGAACAAGCTTGAGTGAAGCAAGGGTGAGCAGAGTGGGACTATACCAAGTTACAAGGATTTCCAAGGTCTGTGATTATGCAGACTTAAAGAATACAACTTTACAGTGTTTTTACTCAGTTCTTTTTTAAAGTGAGCTGCAATTTACTCATTTCTTTTAAAAGTGAGCTGTGTTTTACTCAACACTGTATTAAACAAAGTTTTTAGTTTAGCCAGGCAATTTCACTGTTAGGAGAAAGCAGGCTTTTAACCTGAATTTTGTACAGATATTTTGTTATCTCTTTAGCAACTGTGAGATGAAGTAAGCAGGGGGAACATATTATACAGGCTGTTTGCACTGTAGAATGCTTATTTTATTAGTTATTACAGCAGCCTGACTTGGGAGTCCAAGACTGTTAAGCTATATTTTACAATGGACCCTAGGCTAGCTGTAGACCCAGTTCAGCCAAGCAATCTATTAGCACAACAGGTATACTTAAGATATAGACCTTGCAGTCCTTTTCCTTAGTGAGGGACGGTGCAGTAATGCTTTTCTTGTAGTTTTCCGGATATTTCTTTTCAGCACAGATTGAGCCGTTTGAGGTAAGGACAGGTGGGGTGGAAACACCTGGTAAGGTACACTGAGTCAGTGCATGGATTCTAAATGAAACATAGCTAACATAACAGCATGCAAATAGTATTATACATTCAGGCAGGGCATTTACTAATATTAGTAGTACCACAGCTTCTTCATTACTCTATACTCAGTTGCAACTATCAGTCAGAGCAGTAGTTTACAGCACAGGCAAGTTCAGTGAATTTTACACAGCTTTTCCTATGTGGTTTTATGCTATCAGTAGTTACAGCATTAAGGCAGTACAGCTAAAGCCACTTCCTAAATACTAGGAAACAACACTTCTGTTCATGATTCTTAAACCAGCATAATAGTATATCACCGCAAACTATGTTGCCAAGCTTATAATGTTAAAATTACCACATGCAGTTAATAAATATGCTTAGAATATCAGTCCTGGCTAGCAAACTTTACAGGTAATTCCACTCATTTTCTAAACATTCTACTGGTTTGGCGAATTAGAAAATCATTGCTCTGCACACCGCTTAGTTTTTTAGTTGTTTCTTTACCACATAATCAGTGAAAAGCACAAAAAATAAAACAGTTCTAGCATACCGTTTGTGTAGAAAAACAACTGACTAGGTCCTTAGGCACCAGGAGTTTGAAAATGGTGACTGAAGCAGTCCTAGAAGTAAACTCACATCATGGGGTGGGAAACCAAGCTTTTGATTAGCTATACCAAGTTACAAGGATTTCTGGGGTCTGTAGGGATATACCACGCTACAAGGATATCCAGGGTATGTAGGGCTATACCAAGTTAGAATTATTTTTTATTTAAGGTTGCAATCTATTTCTACTCCTAAGAGTTTAGTGTGGGAGGTAGGGCTGATTGTTATTTTGTTACTGGATATGATGGTGAATGTGTCATATGGGAGGCTGGATCTACCTGTGTTGAATAGGAGAAGTTTTGTTTTACTTGGATTCAGGATTACCTGAGAGTTAGTGAACCAAGTCTCGGCTTCAGAGAAGGACTGTTGTCAGGGAGTGTAGGTCATCTAATGTTTGTGCTGCACAAATCAGGGTGGTATCATCAGCATATTGTACTACAGAGGCATTAAGTGTGGAGGATGAGAGCTGGTTGGTAAATAGAGAGAAGAGTAGTGGGCCAAGTATGGAGCCCTGATGGATGCCTAAGGTAACAGACAGAGGAGAGGATAGTTGGCTGTGCCATTTCACTGCTTCTTGATGACCTGGTAGGTAGCTTTTAAACATGCTATAGAGTGTGGTGCTGATATTTAGTGTGGCTAGTGTGTTAAGGAGACTGTCATGGTTGACCATGTTGAAGGCTTTAGACAGGTCTAGAAAAATGGCTGAAACTAGTTGTCCTTTGTTTCTGTGTTGGTTAACTGTTTTGGAGAAGGACATTAATGCTGTTGTAGTGCTGTGGAAGGGCCTAAAGCCATGTTGATTTTTAGTTAGCAGGTTGTTTGTTAGGAGAAAGTCTATGAGTTGGGTGTGAACAACTCATTCCAGAATCTTTGATAAGGGTGACAGAATAGCTATAGGTTGGTAGTTATCACTGGTGTTAGTGGTGAAGATTGAGGTTCCTTGATCGCTGGGCCAGAGCACAGGCATCACATATTAATTGTTTGGCAGTGGTGGGATATCCACACCATATATAAATTAGTTGGCAAATACTGATTAGCTTGTAGTGGTGTGGGTGGAGTGAATTCCTGTAGCTTGTGTACAGTGAGCTCTGAAGGTGTTTTGTACTCTAAATCAGCCACACAGTGAATACTTAGAGTTCAGATCACAATTGTTTTATTTCTTTTGTTAGCTTGGTTAGTCAGGGTGAACAGGCAGCATGTCAGCAGAGGAGTATGGAAAGCTGACAAGGAGGCAGCTTGCTGAGATGTGCCAGGCTAGGGGACTGGTGCAAGGAAACCTGACTAAGGCAGACCTGATTGCAGCCTTGGTTACAGCTGCATCAGAAAACAGCAACTAGGAGGACAGTCAGACTGGCAGTGGAGATATACTACCCTCATAGAATGGACAGCTCAACCTTTCTGCAGTGGAATTAAAAATCCATCTGGAGCCAAAAAGACTTGAGTTAGAGGTCAGGCATTTGGAAATAGAAGCAGCTGAGAGACTGAGGAGTCTACAGGCTGAGGAGAATGAGAAACTGCTATGCCTGGAAGCCAATAAAGAGGAGCAGCAGATGAAGCATGAGAGGGAAATGCTGACTCTTCGTCAGAGTCATGGAGGTAATGGGAAAGTGAGTAACTGAACCCCAGAAGCACAAGATGTCAGTAAATTTCTTCCGCAGTTTAAAGAGTGGGATAATTTTGATAGTTTCATTCATATGTTTGAGAGGGTATGTAAACAGTATGGTGTTGACCAAAGACTCTGGGTATGGTTCTGACCCCCTTACTCCATGGTAAAGCTGTAACTGTTTTGTCAAAAATGTCTGACGTTGCATGTCTTGATTATACTGCTGTTAAAAATCACTTGTTAGAATTGTTTAAGCGAACACCTGAAACGTATATGAAAAAGTTTTGTGAGCATAGATGCAAGGCATATGAAAGTGTGTGTGAATATGTTGCTGAACTGAGCACTTATTTCCATAGGTGGGTGAGTGGATGTCAGGTTACCACTTTTGAAGAGCTGGCAGACCTTTTGGTGAGGGATAAAGCCCTTAGCACTTTGCCTGAGGTCATGAGGATCTGGTTAGCTGATAGACAATGTGTTACTTCAGATGAGTTGGGGAAGAAGGGAGACCTATACCTAGCAAGCAGGGCAGCTCAGCACAGGAAAGGGACCCCCACTACTGCTCATGGGTCTAAAGGAACCCATGGTGGGCAGCACAGACTGCCCCAACAGAATCTGCCAGTAGCAGGGGAAACCACGAGTCCAGGGTTAAATGTTTTGAATGCAACCAGTGGGGCCATGTGGCATACAGATTTCCACAGAGGTGAGGTGGGGAACAAAAGGTGAGGGAGCCAGTAAGTGGGAAAGACAAAATGGCAATAATAGGTTGTCTTGAGACAACAAGGATACCGAACTACCGTCTTGCAGATGTCCTGATAGGGAAGGATTTGGATGAGGCAGTACCATGTGTTTATGTAGTTACACAGTCAGGCTAGGAGACAAACATGTTGGTCTGGTAGCCTGGGTGAGACTCAGACAGACTGCATACTTGCAGCCAGGACTGGTGAGGTGGTTACATCAGGGATGGAGCTACTCTGTAGCAGTGAGACTGAAGGTGAGTCACAGCTGCTTTTTGGTACTGATGTTCACTTGGACAGAGTGACTGCAAAGGTAGAGGTGAGTAGTAGTACCCAGGCTGACAGTGAGGCACCACTGTCAGAGGATGCCAGATGTCCTGTGGAATGGGAGCTGGGAATAGTTACAAGGAGAGAGTTAAGACAGGCTCAGCTCTCAGACCCTACATTGCAAGGCCTGAGGCAGGTAGCTAGTGAGGCACCTGATTCTCAAAGAAAGGGGGAATCTGTATACTGGGACAAAGGGTTACTATACAGAGAGTGGACCCCTGAGGGTGTGCTAGAAGGTGAGAGAGCACAGCAGTTGGTAGTGCCTAGAGCCTACTGTCTGGAGATTCTAGCCATAATCCATGATACCCCCTTTGCAGGTCATATGGGCATAAAGCGTATAAAGAGGTGTATTATGCAGAACTTCTATTGGCCTGGAATTTCCAGAGATGTATCCAAATAAAAACACACATATGTCAGGAACAGAAAACCTTTATAACAGCAAAGCTTTCGGGTTACAAGCCCTTTATCAATACTAAAAACAGGTTTGAATTTCATACACAGTTTAAATAGGAGCCAAAAAAATCACATGACCTGCAGCCAAAGTCATATGACAAGAAAAGTACACTTCAAAAACATTACAATAAATATTTAATACATACATATATAAATATAAAATGTATATATACCATCATTTATAATATTAATAATCATGGATTTATTTCATTTTATTTTATTTTAATTTTATTTTAATTAATTTGCTTTTATTTTAAATAAAAATTAAAGTAACAGTGAGTGAGTTCCTGGTATTTGATCAGCTGCCAACCAACACCGTATTATCCACCTCTCTAATTTCTTAATAATTGAATATTATTGATATCCCTACAGAGATAGATACCCATATCTATAAATAATTTAAATTTAAAAACAGTATAAAAAAAAACATTTATATATTTTTGAATTTCTCTTTTTTGGCATTTCTATCTTTAGATTTGTGCTCAATGACACATGATTTTTCTTTTCTTTTTCTTTTTTTGCCCACGAGAAAGAAAAGAAGGACAAAAACACAAACAAGCAAAAACAGATCTTTATTATTGTGCATGTGGCATGAAAATTAATTAAATTTGTAATTTGTGTGTTACAGGATAAAAAAATATATTATTATTATATAAATTATACAACAAACACAACAGCTACAGTTCATAGCGTACAAAGTTTAGAAAGTTTTGAAAAAAAGTTTAAAAACACTTTTTCCTTATAACATAATCTACATTTTAACGTTTATATATTATTTTTTAAAATAAAATTTGTGAAATAAAATATGACCCAATTTAACATTTCTTCTTCGCTTTCTAACCAATTCTTAAATATAATTTGCTTAACTTAACTCTGTTATGTCACTATGTTTTGTTATCATATCTAATTTGTATCATTCATTTATACTTTTATATTCTATTCTAATGACTCATCTGTTCGAAGGAATATAATTTTATGAGACTTGTCTGCCTGTTTTTTTTAATTTTTAACATTTTGCAACTTAACAATTTGCATTTTATAAATTCATTTATCCCATTAAAAAAGTATTAAAATCATTATTTAATTTACTATTATTCTTAATATTTAATTTAATTACTGTAACTATACTATTACTATATGGTAGATATACTGATACTATATTTATATTTATGTATATATTGAACTTTGCTTTTAATATCTCTTCTTATGCACAGTAATGAAAATACATCCATAAAATATACCTACTAATAATACCTACTAATAAGTATAAAGGCTTTAAACCTGAAAGCTTTGTTGTTGCTGTTATAAAGGGCTATAGTTTGGACTTGTTATTTCCAGAGATGTAACAGGGTACTACATGACCTGTGAGCAGTGCCAAGAGGTAGGCAAGGCAGGAAACAAGGTGAGAGCTACTTTGATGCCTTTGCCTGTGATTAAGGAGCCATTTCAGAGGGTATCTATGGATATTGTGGGTCCCCAAGTTCCACAGGGAAAAAGTATATCCTAGTGGTAGTGGATTATGCTACACTATACCCTGAGGCAGTGGCTTTGCCCTCCATTGAGGCAGAGAAGGTGACAAAAGCTTTCTTAAAGATTTTCAGCAAAGTAGGTTTCCCAAAAAAAATACTAACTGACAGAGGTGCCAGTTTCATGTCAGACCTGCTGGCTTGTCTGTGGAAGTCCTGTGTGGTGAAGCACATGAAGACCACCCCCTACCATCCCCAGACTAATGGTCTTGTTGAGAGGTTAAACTCGACAATCAAGTCCATGCTACAGGCATTTGCAGATCAGTTTAAAAGGGAGTGGGACAAATATTTGTCCATCTGTTGTTTGCTTACAGAGAGGTTCCCCAGGAATCCACAGGTTTTTCACCCTTTGAGTTGCTGTATGGGCATAGGGTGAGGGGACCTCTAGATTTAATTTAAGATGAGTGTGAAGGTGAATGCGTGTCTCACAACGAGTATGATGTGGCATATGTCCTAAACCTCAGGACAAGGCTCAGGGAGCTCATGGGCTTAGCTCAGGAGAACCAGGCAGAAGACCAACAACAGGAAAAGGTGTGGTATGACAGGAATGCTCGAGGTAGAGAGTATGCTGTGGGCCAGCAGGTAATGGCTGTATTTCCTGTCAGACAAAACAAGCTGCAGGCAGCTTGGGAGGGACCCTACAAGGTGGTAAGAAAGGTAAGTGATGTTAACTACATGGTGGAACTGCTAGGCAGAAGGCAAGGGCACAAATTGTCCCATGTTAACATGATGAAACCTTACCATGATAGGGACGCCCTTGTGCTGAGCATTTGCAGTGGATTGCAGGAGGAGTCTGAGGGAGATCTGTTGACTGATCTCTTCAGTGAGGCTCAGGCTGACACCTCAGTGGAAGGGGTAGCATTGTCTCAGCATCTATCACCTACCCAGGTTCGAAAAATTTGTGCAATGATGCAAGAATTCTGGGACATGTTCACTGGGAAACCAGGGTGCACCCACCTGGAGCAGCACCAGGTGGATTCAGGACCCCAAAGGCCTATTAGGCAGGCCCCTTATAGAGTGCCTGACAGAGTCAAACAGACTCTGAGGAAGGAGGTACAAGAGATGTTGGAACTAGGATGATTCAAGAGTCCAACAGTCCCTGGGCCTCCCCAGTGGTGCTGGTGCCAAAAAAGGATGGCAGCACCAGGTTCTGTGTAGACTAGGAAATTAAATAGTCACACTGAGTCAGATGCTTACCCCATGCCTAGGACAGATGAGGCCTGAGAGCAGCTTGGTGGGGCTAAGTAACTTACAACCATTGATCTTACCAAGGGTTACTGGCAGGTGCCGTTGACTCCCAGTGCAAGAGAGAAGTCAGCCTTTGTAACTTCTTTTGGCTTGCATGAGTTCACAAAGATGCCCTTTGAGATGAAGAATGCCCCAGCGACTTTCCAGAGGTTGGTAGAGCATATCCTAGCAGGAGCAGGAGGGTATGCCCTTGCTTACCTAGATGATATTGCCATCTACAGCCATTCCTGGCCAGAGCACATTCAACATGTCAGGGAGGTGCTGGGCAGACTACAGAGGGCAGTGTTGACCATTAAGCTGAGCAAATGTCAGGTGGGTATGGCAGAGGTCTCCTACCTAGGACATAGAGTGAGGAGTGGTAAGATAAGGCCAGAACCTGCCAAAGTGGAAGCTATTCAGGCATGGCCTGTACCTATTACTAAAAAACAGGTGAGGGCATTTTAGGGACAGCAGGGTACTACAGAAAGTTCATCCCCAGTTATAGTACCATAGCTGCTCCCCTCACAGACCTGACAAGGAAGAACAGGTCAGATAAGGTAGTATGGACCCCAGCATGTGAACAGGCATTCCAGAAGCTTAAAGAATCTTTGGGAGAACCCACTGGTTTAGCCAGTCCAGATTACAGCAAAGAATTTTTTGTGAAGGTGGATGCCTCAAACCATGGGGCGGGCACTGTACTTAGCCAGATTTCTTCAGAGGGAGAAGAGCACCCAGTGGTTTATCTCAGTCATAGGCTCCAACCCTGGGAGGAATGCTGTGCAGCTGTAGAAAAGGAATGTCTAGCCATAGTGTGGGCAATGCAGAAATGTCAGCCTTATCTGTATGGAAGAAAATTCATTGTAATGACAGATCACAACCCCCTAACATGGTTAAACAGAGCCAGCCAGCAAAATACCAAGTTGCTAAAATGGAGCCTGGGGATTGCAAGCATATGATATGTCCACGCAGCACTGCAGTGGGATTAGCAATGCCAATGCAGATGGGGTCTCAAGACAGAGAATGGGGTAATGTATACTCAGATAGACCTAACTCTCTCAAGCAGCGTTTCTCAAGGGTCACTTGAAAACTAGCTTGAGTTCTCTAGGGAGGATATGTGGTGATTGGGTGAAGATAAATGAAGGCTACCTGCCTAGCCAGATAGAATTTTGTGGAAAATTCTGTCATCTGTAAATATTAATATAAATCACAGGCTTGTTGTCTTAAATGGAAAAAATAGTGTTACATGTGGAAATGGAAAACATGTAACAACAGTGACTCTACTGACCCAGTAAAGCATTTTGTGACCCTTTGATGTTAACATTTGGAGCCAGGAAGTCTAGAGTGAGGCATCCTACATATTGTTTTAAGGCCAGAGTTAAATGGCCAGAACTTACATACATAAATGTCCTTTATTGCTCTGGTTTCTACCCAGAGGTGAACATTTTAAATGTAGTTTCTGGTATCCTGGGAGCCCAGGGAAGTATGAAGAATGATGTAATGTGTATCAGGAATGTGATTTTAAAAACAGAGAGAATCAGAGAGATTTTAAGCATTTTTATCTTGACCATCCAACTCACCAGCACTATCTTGCTCCATATGTAAATTTATCTTAGACTTGTGTTTTCTCTTAGAAATAGCTAGAAACTAGAAAGATTAGACTGTTTCTCTGTGATGTCGGAACTGTACTACTGAATTATTTTAAGTATTTCTCTGTGATCTCTGAACTCTTGACTAACACTGTGTAGTAAGAAGTATTGTCTTGTGTTTTATTATTTATTAAATATTTTTAAACCCTTTTAACTGTGGCTGTTTTGTGTAGAGATAATTTTAAGCTCTAGAGTACATTGCATGTATATAGTGATCCTGTACCAAGTCACTCTAATAAGCCTTGACTGTTTAGTCACACTTACCAAATGGATAATAATATTGCACAGCAATAATTGCACACCAGTGAGGGGCATCTCATATAGGAGTGCACAGTGGTGCAGTGGTTAATGTTATCACCTCACAGCGCTGTGGTGCCTTCTGTGTCATTACAAAGGCATGCATCTGGAGCGTTTCTCCCCGGGCCTCCGCTGAAAACAGGCTCTGTGGAACCTAGTCAGACATTCCCGGTCAACAAATGTTAAATAAATAAAATAAATAAATAAAATAAATTGGACACCCTTTAAAGGGCCTTTGGGTAGCTGATAATTATTAGCTGGGTGGTGGCAAGTTGTATACCATATAGTCTGGGTAAAAGGGGCACAGCTGGAGAACCTGTGCCAACCTTCCCCAGGAGTGGCTATGTGGTTGTATAAACTCTCTTATCTCACAGTGTGTGTGTGTGTCAGCTACTTGGGCAGGGACACAAAGCACTGATTGGACAGAGAGGGTGCTGGAGGTTTTAGCTTGCCCAGGTAGGCTGAGATCTGGACCCTATAGCTGTGCCAGTGGGGAGTCTTATTGGGGACCTGGAGAGTAAGGGAGCAACCAACCCCAGCTTGACTGTGATCTCTGTGTGCTCTTAAGGGAAATTGTACTCTACTGTGTGTATTTGTTATCCTTTCCTCCTATATGAGATGCCCCTCACTGGTGTTAGTGGTGGGGATTGAGGCTCCTCAATTGCTGGGTCAAGGCATGGGCATCACAGTATGTTCTCAGAATTAATTACTTTTTTGGGTGTAGGGGTTGCAGTTTTTCCTGGTTTTGGTACAGAATTTATAGTGGACTAAATTTTTTTGTGGATTGTAGAGATGCTTTTCTTGGAGGTTTTGGTAGTAGTTGATTTTGTCAGATTTAATGCATTTCTTTGCTTTATTACGAAGCTCTGAGTAGGTTTGTTTTGTTGACTTGGATTTGTTTTTGTGGTAGTTTGTCCATGTGTTGTTCCTGTCTTTGAGGATAGTTTTAGTTTCCTTTTTTAGCCAGGGGGCATAGTTGGTCTTTGTTCTAATGGTTCTAGCAGGTGTGTGATGGTCTAATATTTGTAGGAAGGTTGAGTTGAAGTAGTTTGCTGCCTCATCTAGTGACAGTGATGTTATTGGCTTCCCATTATATATGTTTAATGAATTTCTAAACTCTTATGGTTTGAAGTTTGTTTTGTTCCTGACTATTCTTAAGGTTGTCTGGTTAATATGGTGAGTTTTTTTCTAAGGAGGAAGGTAGCTTGATGGCCACTGAGGCTGTTTGGCAGGTAGCCTGCTAGTGATACAAGTGAGGGGTTGGATATAGGTATCCAGTCCAGGATGGACTGTCATTGTATCCTTTCCAGGATGGACTTTCATTTTGATGTTTTGTCTATTCTAGTGGGGGCTGTGATAAGTTGGGTAAACCCATGGAGGTTAATGTGAGTAGTTGAATTTTGGCAAGAGCAGTTATTCCAGTCTATATTAAAGTCTTGTAGTAAGATATTTTTGTGAGGGAAGGAGGTAGAGATCCAGTCTAGAAGGATTTCTACACTGGTAACATTGTTACCAGGTGGGCAGTAACAGCCTATAATATTAATGTGTTTCTTGGGGTTCAGCTTTAACTGAGCTATGGTAGTTTCTTTATTATCTATGTGTGGTATATTAGCATCAGTTTGTTCTAATTTGAGCTGGTCTTGGAATAGTAGTGCTACACCTCCACCCTTTTTACTGTTTCTGTCCCTGCGTAAGATGTTATCGCCTGGTGGTATTATTTCATTTCTACTGATTTCTGGTTTTAGCCAGGTTTCAGTCATTAGTACAATATCAGGTTTATATAGTTGAAGTAGTCTGTGGAGTTTGTGAGTTTTATTTGAGATACTTCTTACATTTATGTTAAGGAAGAGGAGCGAGTTCATATGTCTACGGGTAATAGCAGAAGGAGGGTCAAGGTGTGTGTTTGCTAGCAAGTTGGGGCCAGGGTTGGGATGTATGTCCCCACTGCATGATAGTTTAGTCATTAAATATAATTAGAGTTTTGTAAACTTGTTGATGATAACAATGTATTTTAGAGTTGTTGGTTGTACATTTGGTTGTTTGTATGTTATGGTGGTAAAAGTCTGTATGTGAGGGAGAGAAAAGGCATAGAGCTATGAGTATGGTTGGAATTTCAGAATGATAGTTAATGGATGTAGTCTGCCAGGGGAGGCAGATGTTGTGTTGTAGTTGAGTTTGGTAAGAGGTGAGGGCTGTGAGTTGGAGGAGCATTAGAATTGTGATTGTATATATTATGAGGTTTATTGTGCGAGGGTATACAGTATGAGACTTTGTAATAGTTTAAGGTGACCTAGATTGGCTATGTGGAGTGATTAAGTAAGTAAATGTGATGATAAGTAGTTAGAGTGAGGTTGAATGTGGCTGGTATCGTGAGAGTGGGGGTGTGGTGGTGTGTGACTTATTACTTGGGTAATCGGTTGGAAGTGGTTATTAAGTGGGGAGTGTGGTCTGTAAGTATAAATGTAACGAAAGAGGGGGTGGGTGGGAATGGGGATAGGTAAGGGAGCGGAGTGAGTCCAGAGCAAAGCGGATGGTGAACGGAGTAGGTAGCACCCACCCTTGGAATGGACTAGCCCTAGAGACACTAACAAAATAAGCTATCTCAAAAGATACTAAATGCAGGTGGGTGAGAGGGACAGCTGTTATATTATGGGAATGAAGAGATATAAACAGTAAAGTAGTGATATTGAGGAAGATGGAAATAACAGAGAGAGTAGGTCAGTGAGGAGGGGAGAAACTTACAGGGAATTTACAGACAGAGACTATCAAGGGGAAGGATTGGAGTAGAGAGAAAGAAGAGTGGCAAGAGAATGAGGTGTCCTAGCAGCGAGCTCCCCAATTAAGGCCGATAAATAATTATTTATACAAAGCAGTTGAGACATACACTAGTTTCACTTAGAAATTGTTCTGAATCACCAGAACTGTGGTAGGAGGTGCCTGTTCACAGTGTACTTCTTTAAACACTGTGGATGTGCTGTTAAGCAGGGCTTGGGAACTAGGGAGAGAATAATAACCTCAAGCAAGAAAGAAGATCATGTTTAAAAATAGCATTGAGTTAACAGAGAACTGCACTATCCTATTGTTGTACTTTGTTCCTCATAACTACTAATGTAGAACTAGACCTTAGTGATATACACATGTAAAAATTACTTCAACAAATATTTTTAGCATTAATGGACATTTCTAGTAGTTTGTACAAGTACCGAACAGTTAGGAAGTGAAAACATTCATCACACAAGCTAAACTACTGTTGTTATCAAAAGTGTAACACAATTAGGAGCAGGGTTCCATTAACAACTAAGCCACGCACATTGTTACAATCTTTAAGCACTTCCGGCTGTTTTGTCTAACTCTGCATGGTTGCCTACATATAAAAAAGCAAGACAGTTATAACACTGTAAAGTCATTAGCTACTGCAGCTATTAACTAAGGCTGCAGGTACTATTACAACCCTTTCCACTTGTAGCCATTTTGTTTACTGCTGCATGGATATTTAGTTATAGTAGTCTAAAACAGTAATAAAATGTAAAGTCTTCAGCAAGTGTAACTATTACTAAAACTGCACGCACTGTTCGACCCTTTAACAACTCACAGTGATTTTGCCTAATACCACCTGGTTATTTAGTTATAGTATTCTAACACAGTTTTAAATGCAAAGCCTTAATATACTGCAAAACCACTGTTTCAGCTCTTAATTGTATGTGCATCCAATTTATCAGTCTCTAATGCCACTACACATTTCAAACCTAAACAGCAAAAGATAACATTCTGATGACTACACAGTGCTTTACCCGTAATGGACAACGCAAATATCTAGAACAGAAAAGTGTAGCATTTATGCCTTGTAACAACACAATTCTATGACATAAAAGCAATGCACACAGTTAGTTAATGCATTTACAGTTATGGTATAATAAGCCAAACTTACTGGGAGCACTCAGCTGGAAATGTTCGCTCTAGTAGGAGAGAGAGATTAAAGATGGTGGCCAGCTGTTATCAGGGAGTTTTAAAAACTCTGACCATGGGACATGTGAAACTTGAATAGTGGGTAGAGGGGGCAGGAAAGTGATACGGTAGAAGTAATGCAGAATGTGGCTAGCAGAAACTAATGGGATAGTCCCTGTGGTGCAGGGAACACCCAATACCCTATGTTCAACCATGTCTGCAGATGACTGCATGCTGTGTGGCATCACCAGATTCCCTAATGATGTGGGCATCTGCCTATTAGGGTCTCACACAAATAGATGACTGTTAACAGACACTTGGACTCAGGCCACACACCACAACATCCATTGTCAGACTCTTTAAGGAGAGTGACATCCACACACATTATCACAGTACAAAATACATCCTAGGCACACAATTAGTTTTAAGGGATATGTGGACACAGGTGTTTGGCACCAAGACTTACCGCTACAAGGTTGCATCTGTTTTAAAGTAATGTTGCTGCATGGACCAATACATACATATGGGCATGCCATCAGGGGGACATGGGATGTAAACATCCCTGTATTCCCCCAATAAGACCCTGTTTTGTCTATGATTCTATATCTGTCAATCACATCACACAGTGCATGCAACAGCTGGGGACATCAATGAGTTTCTCCACCAGGCAATACCAGGGCCTCAAACATCTACCATAGAATGATAAGCTATAAGGCTAACAGTCTACCCGGTATCATACATAATCCGCAGGGGTGAGCTCAGTGTGGCATGCAAGGCAATCACAGAAACCACAATGATGGGAATACTGCACAGGTGCAACTCATGCCCCAGTGTGTTAACACACACACACACACACACACACACACACACACACACACACACACACACACACACACACACACACACACACACACACACACACACACACACACACACACACACACACACACACACACACACACACACACACGCCATCAACCCAGTGTGTAACATCAACTGTGCTTGTGGCAGCTTGGATGTGTGTACCACACACTTAACCTGCTCTGGAATGATCACCCTGTCCATATCAGGCAGGTTAGCTTTTAAAACTATTGCAGGTGGAACCTGCTTCAATTGATGGCTAACTCCACATGTACCCTTGGGATACACCTGTGTTCCTGCTGGACTAGGGTAGCAGGTACAGGCATGCATGCACATAGGCTAACAGCCAGCCTAGGCATATGGGTGCTCAGGGCCCATACACCACATAACCTCATATGGTACCAGGAATACCAGTTATGGCCTGGTGATGTAACAGAATGTGTTGGTATGTGTCCACACCCATCATTGCCATTGACTGTTGTGTATCTCTATGGGCAACATTACAGTAGCATATCATCTGTACTACTTCCAACAAATAGGTGAGTGCTACTACAGGTGCACAAGGCTAACCAGCAGCATCTGTGCTACACAATAACAGAGGGCACTGCATATCTGGTGTGGGGTGTCCTTCTGGTAGGTGTCCAACATATGCTGTACCCATATGTCTGTGGAATGTGTACATGTGCCTGATAGATGTAGTTCCCCTGCCAGAGAAATGTGGACCTCTACACAGCAGTTGGACAATACATCACACACACACACACACACACACACACACACACACACACACACACACACACACACACACACACACACACACACAAACACACTCCTGGGAAAGGCTGGCACAGTTATACCAGCTATGGCCCCTTTTGCCCACACTTAAAGGTAGTTCTGACAGCCACAATCTAGCTCTTTATCAGCGACTGTAAGGCCCTTACCAAGGGGTGATGTGCTTATTAGCCATCTGGTAAGTGTGACTAAGACCGAGCCTATTAGTGTGGGCTATACAGTGTTACTGAATACACTTGCAAGTATTTTAAGAGCTTACTTAGCTCTATACAGACCCGACACAATTGCAAGGTTTACCTATATTTAATAATAACTAATAAAGGAACAAGACAATACTCAATCAATACAGTAACTACAGAGTTCAGACTCACAGGGAATAATTTCAGACAACATTGCAGACAGTCTGAAATAATTACAGCAAACATCTACAGTAATAGGTTCATAGCATGATACGCAGCTATTGGTCTGGAGGCTCTTATAGGCCTAGCCAAGACTTTTGCCCAGGTTGCTTCAAAGTCAGCACAGGTTTCCCCTGTCCAGCAGGGACACAGGTGGGATCCCAGGGGTGTATGTTCTGTTTCCCATCTAGTCATCCAGATTCCTCTTAAAGAGGCTTAGAGAGGTATTCTGCATGACATGGAGAGGGACTCTATTCCACAGTCAGCCACATCTTTGGGACACAAATCTATTCCACAAACAAGTTCTATTCATGTCACAGACCAGGTTAAGGCCTTGCGTGCAGGTTGCACAAGTTTAGTTTGTCTTGCAGATATGCAGCAACTCCATCAGGGCTGGCTCGGACATGGCCTTGTATGCCAGACAGATGTCCCCTCTGAGGAATCTGTATAACACAGAGTGGTGGGATAGGGCTTTTAGCCTATCTGTGTATGGTAGATTTTTGATGGCCTGGATTCTCCTGGTGAGGAACCTCTGTGGTCTCTCCAGCTGCTGCATGTGCTTTGTGAGGTACATGCTGAGTGGGGGCATTGTACTCAATAATGGACCTTATAAGGGAAGAATACAAGGATGTTATGACCTCCTTGTCCCTGGATGAGATATCCTTGCTTATGATGTGGGTCATGTAGGAAACTTTCCATACAATGGAAGCAACATGGTGATCAAAAGTCAGGTATCAATCTGGGTTCCCAAATCCTTCACAATTGACTGTGTGCTTAGTACATTGCTATTAATGTGATAATTTGTGGGGACATCACTCTCCAATGGGGATGATGATGCATTCCTTTGTATTCAGCTTGAGGCCATGTTTCTGGCACCAGTCATATTTTTGTGTGAGATCTTTTTAGAGGATGTACACATCACTAGGGAAATTGATGACAGCTCCCAGCTTGCAGTTATCTGTAAACTTGGTCAGCCATAGCCCACTGGTTTTGGTCTACACCTCAGAAAGGTATATCCCACATAACAGATGTCCCAAGAACAAACCATGGGGTACATCACTCAATATGGGTCTCCTCCTTGAGGTGGCTTCCCCTATTTTGACTAGGTAGGTTCTATCAGTGATCCACTTAGCTACCCATTTGGTAACATGCAGATTGATGTCTAGTTGAAAGAGTTTATCTATTTTGCCTGAGTGGGGAATAGTGTCAAAGGCTTTGGCCAGGTCAAGGTAGGTGGTGTGCACTGTCTTCGCTTCATCCATTGCTTTGGTGACAGTCTCAAAAACATCAACCAAATGTAACAGACATGACCTCCCCTTCACAAAGCCAAACTGTGTGGGATCGAGTGTTTGGAGGTTGACATTGTCCTTGTTAATGAGGTCCATGATAATCCTTTCCATGGCCTTGCAGATCAGGCTAGTTAGGCTGATGAGTCTATAATTTCCTGGATGGGTGGATGCTCCACCTTTGTGTAAAGGGATGATAGTGGCTGTCTTCCACTCAGTTGGGACAAAGCCGACAGTCAGGCTTTGGTTGAATAGGGTGCCTAATGCTGCTGCAAGTTCCTGCCTGAGTTCATGTAGGATGCAGCCTGGGATGTTATCATGTCCCATGGAGGCTGTATATGTTGCCTTTGAGAGAGCAGTGATAGCCTGGTCCCTATATATATAAGGGGAAGGGGGCAGGTACTGGAATATCCTGATTTAATGATGGGGGGAAAGAGGAGTGAAATTTTCACTGAATTTTTCAGCCAGCAGGTTTGCTATATCTACGGCATTTGTATATGTGGAGTCCTTGACCACCAGTTCTAAACAGATCTGGGTGCTACCTTTGAGATTATGGACATGTTTGAAGAAGGTGTTATGATTGTCTCTAGTAAATGTGGCCAATCTGGACTTGAAGCTTGCTTTGGAGGATTTCATTAGTTCTCTTATATGCTTGTTTAGGCTAGGGAGAGATTGCTTCCAGTTGGGCATCTGCTCTTTTTTGGTCATGGACTGCACTTTTTTCTTTTATTATAGAGTTTATTTATTGCAGATAGGTATACTCTTCCTTGCAGAGGATGATTTAGTCCAGTCAGGTATTCCTGATTCCATGCATCTATATAAATGTTCATATAGTAATTTGGTATAGTTTAGGATACTGGTGCCAGATCCTAGAGAGGAGGAGGGGGCTGTGAAGCTGTTTATACTATCCCTCAGGATGCTGTAATCAGCTTTTGAAAAGTATTTTTGTTTGACCTTAGCTAGGGGGGGTTGTGGGAGATGGTGACTTCAAACATGACCACTTTATGGTCTGATCTTACAAGGGAGGATGATAGTGCAGGGATGCTGCAGTGGTTACTCGTGTTGATTATTACCAAGTCCAGGATATTATCACCTCTTGTGGGGTTACTGACTGGCTGTTCCAAAGCATTTGCATTGACAAAATTGAGGAATCTCTGACCATTTGTGTTCTGGCATGAGTAGTACTTCCAGTCTATGTTTGGGTAGTTAAAGTTGCCCAGGATCAGGGTAAAGGGTTGAATCTGGATAGATTCAAACAGGTCTAGATAGGCAGTTTGGGCATCTTGGGTCAGATTTGAGGGCTGGTAGCTAGCTATGATTTGTATAGGAGTCTTGTCAATGTTTAACTGCACCTGGATTGTCTCCTGTGCATCATACAGTTTGACCAGCCTGGGATGTGTGTATGTTTTTAATATATATTGAAACTCCACCTCCTTTGGCTTTACTACCTACAGTTTGGGGTCTCAATGTATGATAAGATGAGTAGCCAGGTATGGCTAGGGTCCTCTCCACAGCTTTGAACCAGATTTCTGTGACTGCGCAGATGTCAGCATTTTCAGCTGTTTGCAATGAGTGCAGTTTCATGTTTAGACTCCTAGCATTTAGCAGCATGACCTTTAATTTTGTTTTTGTTGCAGTTATGTTGATAGATTTAAACTCATCACTGTCCTTCCAGTATTCCCATCTGTGTGGTTTAAATGAGGCCATACTCCCATCCTGCCATCATTGGACCATTTTTAAAAATGCTGATCAAAGCTGAGCAGTGCACAGACCTGCTTAGCTGAGTTGAGCAGTGCTTAAGGTGGCAAATGCTGAGCAGTGCTTAGCAGTATGCAAATCCACCTAGCTGAGTTGAATACTACTTAGAATAGGACATCTTAGCAATCCTCAAGCCAGATAAGCAGTGCTGAGCTGAGCACTGCTATGTATTGCTCTGACAGGTCCTGTTTAAGCATTACTAATGTGGCTTAGCAGTGCTTAGCAAAACTGAGCTAAGGGCAAACAAACATTTTCATTTACGACAGAAGTC
>NC_056741.1:120892630-120946999 GCF_019279795.1 Protopterus annectens
GATCTTTTTCTTTCTCATAATTTTTTGTTTCCTCAACATGATTATTTTCTGTTTACCTGTACAAGTTCATATGTTTCTATAAATTTATCTATTAATGTAAATTATTCTTTTTAAGTCATGCATATTTTTTGTTTATTCTCTTAAAAAAAAACTTCTGGCTGATCATCTGTTTGCTTATTTATTTATTAATTCATAAGAGGGTGTTTATTTCAAAATGGTGACAAGATGCGGGCCTCTACTGTACCTGTAATTGGACAGACTGTTCTGCTTCTTACCCCAGTTTGTGATTATAACTAGTTTGTTAATAAGGATGAAAGACTAGCTGGAAGGGACCTTAGGCCAGGACAGATAGTGGTAGTATTATAGAATATTACCAGTTTGCAGTGGAAATTAGTGAGTGTGTGTGTGTGTGTGTGTGTGTGTGTGTGTGTGTGTGTGTGTGTGTGTGTGTGTGTGTGTGTGTGTGTGTGTGTGTGTGTGTGTGTGTGTGTGTGTGTGTGTGTGTGCATGTGTGCGTGTGTGCATGTGTGTGTGTGTGTGTAAGACTTTATTTGACTTACAGTGGAAAGCAGTGAAGCACAGAGAGAGAGTGTTGAGAAAGGAGTCAAGACAGCTACAACAAATTCCCTGTTAGGTAGGAGGCTCAGTGTGAAGTCTATTCATGTATGTGAATGGCGTACTCCTATAGCCATGGCAGGAGTGCAGGTTTTCTTCATGCTGTTGAGGCCAAGCTGCACTTAGTGAGTTGTTTAATGATTCATATTTATATTCTTTTTTTATACTTTAACTAGTCTGGGACCAGTGATGTCACTCAAGATACCATAGCCCTGGTGGTCAGCAGATTTAAGAAGTTCAATCTTCTGATTATAGATAATTCATTGGAAGGAAACAGAGTGGATCCAAGTACCATAGCCCATGTCCACTGTCAAATTTTTACACAACAATACTGATACAGATGAAAACATGTCTTGTGTCTATGTACACAGTATCTTGCCTCTAATGTTTCTTCAAGCAAGACTATTCAAAACAGTTAAGACTAAACAGGAAGAGTGCAGTGTATTGCTAAACACTAGATACTAACCAAAAGACCAGATACTACTAGTGGAAAGCTATTTCAGATTTTTAAAAGCTGATCTGTTCATATGTAAATGAATATATGACATTTGAATTCATGACTACTGATTTTTGGCTGCCCACAGCTGAATATTAGCTACCACCAGCTACACACCTCGTTCACTGTGTATAGTGACCATCCTCAGCTTTCCTTAGGCTGTAGCCTACTTACCCTCAGTACCACTGAGGAGATCAAAGACTCATGCAGCATCATACTTCGGTCAGGAAGTGTTTGGTATGCTCTAGCCTTTTCCTTTCATAGCCTTTCAAGCTCCAATATAGCTGCCTTTGGGAAGTGTAAACATCCATGTTTCAAGTATGTTTAACCTCCTGACCAACCAGCTCACCAAATTCTTCATTCTGCATTTCTAGTGAGCCAGACAGCCTCACTCCCCCTAGCTGAGTGAGCTGGTACCAGTCATTCATTCACATCCTCCCCAATCTAGTCCACCCAAGTCCTGTGCACTAGTTGAACACAGGTCATTTCAGGTGTTTTCCCTGTAGGGGTGCAGCATTGCTGCCCTGTACCACCTTACTAATGCATGCTAATTCTTAGCCTTAGCTATAACCCTGTCCATAACTTTAACCTGACACCTCACCTAACAGAACATTTTTCCATAGCCTTACCACTACTAAAGACAGTTTTGGACACACAACACATACTTCTCTGCATATACACATGCTACTCTAAATCTATCCCTGAGCCTAAACCCTTACTGTAGCCCTAACCAATAAAACTCACACATATTATGCCTATTTGCTCAAGAATTCTGGAAAAAGCCAAAAATAATAAATCAAGGACACTTTTCAAATATAACTCTCATTTGTTTGAAAAGTGAATAGAAATCTTCATCAACATGCATTTTCACAACAGTAAAACGTTTGAAATTCTATTATCTGGTAATGTCTGGAATCCTCAAGGATTTACTAGAAAATAAAAAATATATATATTGTGAGGGACAAGGCACAACAATATCAGTGACTTTCTGCAAATTCAGGTACAAATGAGAAGTATGACTCAGGCATTTAACTTCTACAAATTTGTAAAGCTATAACTAGTCAATACTAGGTAAACAAACTCAGTTTTAGATGAAATTATGATTAATTGCATCTATGGTCTGTGCGAAAAAATCAAAAACAAATACATGATAAACACAGAATAGGAAATTAAAGAAGGGAGAGATATACTAACCTGGAGCTTGTATTGTCAACCTACATATGAGTTTTTGTCTCTGTACATGTCGCTGCCTATAATATGCTATGAACATACAGATAGTTTAGGTTAAGATTAAATAATGATTTTAGCCAAAATAGCTATGGAAAATGTCTAGTTATACACAGATGCTTTCTTTCTTGTAAACCATTTGATCAAAATGATTATCTTCTGTTTCCCTATGCAAGTTCATATTTTTCTATATACTTAACAATTAACTGAGCTGCTTAACTCATTTTTTCTTCAGTAAAGTATTTTTATTTACTTTCTTTTTCAAAGTAACATTTTGATTGATCAATTTCTTACTTATTTACTAATTCAGAACATAATGGGCAGGATTCATGAAGGCTTGCACGGAATATAAGAGTAGAGTAAGACTCCATGCAGCCAACATGTCTGCCGAGCGATCCAGGAACAGCTGGCAAGGGTGTGCAAGAGAGCTCCTAAAACGACTCTTGCACGGACAGTGTTACTTTATGCAAATTACCTCATTTTCTGCTGAAATGTATGCAAATGAGGTAAATTTGCGATCCAGGAAACACTAACCTGTCCGAGCAAGAGTAGTGTTATTTGCAGAAATGTACTCGGTTGGCAATAGCAAAATAGCAAATAGCAAAACGGAGCCATGACAGCTCCAAATAAAGGATGCATCCAGTTGAGGAAGCATGCCAGTGGCATTTTTATATGTTGCAAAATATAAAACAAATTTTTTTTTCCTCGATCTCCGATGTTTAAGCATAGCTCAGTGCCAAGCAAACGTGCGGCGCACTAAAAAAATCAGAAAATCAAGAATTTAAAAGCCACAAATATGATTTAATTCAAAATATTCATCTGCCATACAAGTGAATGGCAAGCTGAAGACAACATGGCTACTGAGTAGTGGTTGCTAAGGGGGGAAGCTCAGTCTGAGAGATGTAACCAAGCATTAGTAGGCAATCCTATGCAAATGAGAATAACGATAGTGAATCCCAATATTTCCTGCTATGCGAACCATGTCCCTAGAGTGTAAGAGTAGGATGAAGGGAATAACTGAGTAGAAGATGGGTGACATCATGAGGGGGTATGTATCAAAAAGACTGTAAGCTTATTGGAGCAGAGTGGCATGTGTTTGCTGTGAGTTACTCAGAACTAGGATAGGTATGTCCACAGTTGTCTAAATTGAATCCCATAAACCGAAGGTGTACGGTGTGGCTATCACTGAAGTTTCTTGCAAAGCTGCTTACACTGTGTGCACGCGTGTAAACCCATCTAAGCCTGTGTGCATGGGTGTGCGCCCGTGTAAGCCTGTGTTAGGCCGTCTAAGCTTGTATACACGAATGTGCACCCGCCTAAGCCTGTGTAAGCTTATGTAAGCCTGTGTGCATGCTTGTGAGTGTTTGCGCGGCACTGCCCCCTGTGGAAACAGAAAGGGAAAGGGAAGGAAAAGAAGTAGTAGGAAGTTAACCAAGGAGAACTAGCAAAGCTGCCAGCTGAAATCAATCAGATACAGCCAAATACACAGGCAGTACAGTAGCCCAGCCCAGCACTTAAAAACATTCCCCATGTTTTTCTCAGAAACACTGCAGCACTGCAGTCAACAAAGAGAAGTGAAAACTTAAAAAGTTTAAACTGAGACATAAAAATGTTAGGGGCTGCCATTGCTGATATAAGGCAACATGTGCAAGATGCTGAGGGTGGTGCCATTGCAAATGCTGCTGAGCAACCCACAGTGAGGAGACGGAGAAGAGTGTACAGACCCAGGCTAACCTACCAGGGACTACATGAGCTGGAGATAGTGGAGTGCTATAGAGTGGACAGAGAGCTCATGCAGAAAATTGTTGAGCTGTGCAGGCCATGCCTCACACACAGAACCAACAGAGGGGGAACCCACCCCAGTGGAAACCAAGGTATCTGTTGGCCTAAGAATACTAGTGACAGATACCTTCCAGAGACCAAGTGGTGATATGATGGGGATTTCACAGGCATCAGCATCAAGGGTACTGCACCAGTTCCTGAATGCCATGTCAGAACATGTCAGTGATCATGTATATTTCCCCAATTCCCGTGAGGTATTCGACAGCAATATGCGTCTCTTCCAGCAAATAGTGGAATACCCTGAGGTAGTGGGTGCAATTGACTGCATGCGCATATACATCAAAGCACCAGCTGGTGGGCGGGGTAGGGTCTACATCAACCGCAAGGGCTTCCACTCCATCAACTGCCAGGTCATGTGTGATGCCCAGGGCATAATACTGAATGTGTGTGCTGGCTGCCCTGGAAGCTACCATGATTCCCATATCTGGCATCTGTCACAGCTGTACCAGACATTTGCAAATGGGAACATCCCTGACAGTCACCTAATGGGGGATGCTGGATACGCACTGGAGCCAAGGCTGATGACACCCATCAGAAATGCACCCACACCTGAACAAGAACTCCATAATGCGGCACACTCACAAACACAAAATGTAATAGAGCATGTGTTTGGGATGCTCAAGTCATGGTTCCGGTGCCTGGACAAATCTGGTGGAGCCTTGCAGTACTCGCCAAGTACATGTACCCAAATTGTCATGGTATGTGCCATGCTACACAATATGATCCTGTGAAAACAGCTGCAGCAGGAACACCATGGGGCAGGGACAAACAGCCCCCCACCATTGCCAAGGCCTGCACAGGCACAGCATGACTCGGAGGAGGAACAACCTGAGCCTGCCTCAGTAGGCAGAAGGAGCTGTGCCCAGTATGCCTTGGCAAAGAGGCAATGCATAGCACATACACTGGCTCAGTAGGAACCCTGGAAATGATTCCTCTCTCTGACCCGCACATAAAATAAAAGGGATGCCTAACTTGACACTACCTGTTTCTAAACAGATATAGGGAGTGTAGTATGTGCATCCAACATAAGCAGCCCTGCAGCACCACCTGAGGCATGATTGCCATGTTTTAAGCAATATAAGACAGTGCTAAACAGACTTTACCAATATCTAGTATATGTAAACAAAATTGTTCGTGAAATGTTGGCCAAGGTTGGGATAAGTTGAGCAAAGTCAGTTAAACATGCTCATATCTGCTTTACTATTCCTTAAGCAGTCTGGTCTGGCCAGCATGAAAATAAAAAGCAGTGACAGGGCTTGAACCCAGGATACTGTGCACTATAGTCACAGTACTAAGCCATGATAGCATTACAGTGGCACAGACACAGCAGGACAATTGTACACTAATGCAAACACAAAGCAGTGCTGTATCATGCCCCCAATGAGGAAAAT
Source organism: Protopterus annectens (assembly GCF_019279795.1). Classification (NCBI taxonomy): domain Eukaryota; kingdom Metazoa; phylum Chordata; order Ceratodontiformes; family Protopteridae; genus Protopterus; species Protopterus annectens. Next base: position 120,898,202 of record NC_056741.1, read on the forward strand.
GGGTAATCTCACCCACACCTAAAAGGGAAGGTATCTCTGATCAGTACTAGCAAAAAATTATGATCCCTCATAAAATCCTCCAAGGCCAGTTTCGGAAGAAAAATTGCACAGGACACAAAAGGCAATCTCAAGGCCTTCTTTAGCTATGTTAGGAACCTGGTATGCAACTCCCAGGTATGTTCAGAGTTGATTCTAAATGACAAAAAATACACTGAACCCACAGACATTGCCAACATCCTGGCAGACAGGTTCAGTGCAAACTTCTCCCCCCCTTCACCCCCTAAAGAGCAAATATCTTTCCCAGTAGAGTGCAGCCTCCCAAACATCTCAGATGTCCAGGTGAAGGCCGCCCTTTCCAAGACAAAAAACACTGCCTCAATGGGACCAGATGGTGTCCCAGGTTGTGTCCTACATGAACTCCAAGAAGAACTAAACCCACATGTAAAAATGCTGTACAATCTCAGCCTCACTACGGGATATGTACTCAAAGAATGGCGTACAGCAACAGTGGTCCCGCTCCACAAAGTTGGTGCCTCAACAGACCCTGGTAACTATCACCCCATAAGCCTGACTAGCCTTATCTGCAAAGCCATGGGGAGGATTATCATGGAACTCATAAACAAAGACATTGGGGACCTACAGACATTGGATCCTACTCAGTTCAGCTTTGTCAAGGGCAGATCCTGCCTCTTGAACCTGGTTGACTTTTTCGAAACAGTCACCAAGGCCATAGATGAAGGGAAGGTAGTCCACACAGCCTGTCTGGACCTCACAAAGACATTTGACACAATGCCCCCCTCAGGAATCATAGATAAGCTATCCAGCTTAAACATAAACCCCTATGTCACAAGATGGGTGGCTAACTGGCTCAAAGACAGAACCCACAGAGTCAGAATTTCCAGAGTCATGTCTGACTCGAAACCGGTCACAAGTGGTGTCCCACAGGGCTCAGTCCTGGAACCTCTCTTGTTCGGCATTTACTTTTCTGATGTACAGGCCAGCACGGGAGGACTATGGCTGACTAAGTTCGCAGATGACTGCAAGCTGGGAGCCATTATTGACTCTCCAGCTGACATGAACATCCTTCAAAAAGGTCTCACAGAGATGGATAACTGGTGCCAGAGCCATGGCCTAAAGCTGAATGCCAAGAAGTGTATAGTCATACCCTTTGGCAAAAATAAAGTGCCCACAAACTACCATAAAGGTGGAAACCCATTTAATACAGAAGATGTAATTAGGGCTCTGGGGACCCAAGATGATAGCAATCTCTCCTTTGACAACCACGTTGCCAAAGTGGTTAGAAAGACCTTCTACATAGCCCACCTTATCACGAAAGGATTCACATCCAGATCAGGGGAGGTAATAGTGCCCCTCTATTCATCCCTCATCAGACCTATCATAGAATACAATGCCCCTTTTGGGATGTACCTTACCCGTCACCTGCAGCAGCTGGAAAGACCCCAAAAGTACCTCACAAAGAGGATCAAGGGTCTCAAGAAGATGCCATATGCTGCCAGGTTAAAGAAACTCCAACTTTACTCAGTCGCATACCGCCTACTTCGAGGCGATCTATGTCTGACATACAAAAGCTATGTCTAACCCAGAATTAATGGACATGCTCCACCTCAGAAAATCCAAATCCCTTAGAACCACACGCTCTAGGGATTTGAACCTCAGCACAGAGCTAAATAGAATGTGCTGGAGGGACAGATTCATAACACAGAGGCTCCCTTCACTTTGGAATAGAATACCGATCCATGTTAGGCAGAGCACCTCACTGACTCTCTTCAAGAAGAATCTTGATGAGTGGATGGGAGATCATAGATTCACCCCGGGGATTACTTCTGTGTCTCTGCTAGACAGAGGCTCAGTAAACTAACCTTAAAAAGGGCATAGCAAACTCAATTCTAAGTAAGGGTCGTGAAAGCCAAACGCACTCAGGCTGGGCTTGTAAAGGCCCCAGGGCAGATAGACTAGTCTGAACCTATGAACTCCTATACAGACAGAGAACATCAGGCCAGGCGTTGTGATGTGAGTTGTGTAGGCTATGAAGTCGCAAGCTAATATATGTGACAATGGACGTTCAGATCTGTAGTACAGTAGTATGCCTCAAGCCAGTACGATAGGCAACAGTATAGACTGTAATGCTGTCCTGTACATAGCAGTACATGCACAGCAAATGTGTATAAGTGTCAGGTGAAACCCACATCCTATGTACACCCACAGTAACAATTCGGTGTGCCCACGGGTAGAAATGTACAAAGAATAGCTGTCCCCCCTGTATGTAGAAATGTTGATAAATCTATGCAACGTGTCTCATGGAAGCCCTGCAGGCACAGCATGATCTCGGTTGATCTATGACACAAAGGTGAGCCCTGCTGTAAAAATACACCTTGATTTACCATACACATATAGTATAAATGTGTATACTGTGCATGCTCACACACTCCAACAAATGTAGTGGATTTCATTCAGCATCACACTGAAAGGTCATACTGGGCATGCTCACATACTTAGGCTAAATACAGATGTGATAATAAGGGATCTATGGACAAATGTGTATAGTCATCTCTACTTCCAGAAACATATTCACAACGTGGTCTGAAAATCCTGCTATGTGTTCACACAAACTGCCAATGTCTGTGCATGTAGGTCAAAGGAGGGTGCCACTACTCAGCAGTCATCAGACCTGTCAGAGAGTACCACAACACACTTGCGATGAATGTGACTAGGCATGTTCAGCAGCTAGAAAGACCAGTGAAGCACCTTAACAAGAGGATTACTGGCCTCAAATAGTTGCCCCATGCAACAAGAATGAATGTAACCCAAGCTGTACTCTGCTGCATACTGTCTACGCAGGAGATCTCTGCCCAACAGACAGGTCCATGTCATGGTTACACTCAGATCTGTTCTGAGTTACAGCTCAATGGCACTAAATGTACAGAACCAACTGATATTGGCAACATCCTGGCAGATAAGATCAGTGTTAACTTTACCCCCCTCTCACCCATGAAAGAGCACATGTCTATAATGGAAGACAGCAAAGTTGCTGTCATCATGGCTGCACAGGTAAAAAACACTTTCCGAAGCCAGTATCACAGCAGCCATGGGACTAGATAATTTGCCAGGCTATGTAGTATCTACTTCCCTGAAGTAAACATTACCATGGAAGGTCTGTGGCTACTGAAGTTTACAGAGGACTGCAAACTAGGAGCCATCATTGTAAACACTAAAGATGTGGGCATCCTACAAAAGGGCCTCACTGAGACAGATGGCTGTTGTCCAAGCCATGGGCTGTAGCTCGATGCCAAAAGGTGCATTATCATCACCTTTGTTAAAATCTCTGTAGCCAAGAACTACAACATAGGTGGTAGTATACCTCACACTGTAAGTGTGACAAGAGACCCTGGGTCACAGGTGAACAATGGATACAACTGTGATAAGCACATTCCCACAGTAGTCAGGAAACCCTCTTATGGGGCACACCTCTTCACAAAATGTGTCTCATGCAGAATAAAAGAAGACACTGTTCTCCTCCACTCACCACTCACTAGAACTATAAAAGAGTACAACACCACTGTTGCTATGTACCTCACAAGACAACTACAACAATGGGAAAGCCAGCAGCAATACCTCACAAAGAGCAGTAGTGGCCTGAAATACATGCCATACACAGACCATTGCAAAATGCTCCATCTGTACTCCCTTGCATATCGTCTATTCAGAGGTGTTCACTGCTTAACATATAAAGCTATATCAAACATACAGCTGCTGGATATGATCCACGTAAAACACTCACAATCCCTCTGACCTTTGGACCCAAAACCATGAGTGAAATACAAAAGGAAGGGGTGTAGCCATTTACCTTATGGATATCCACACCTTCAGGTTACTGGCACAGCATGAGGCCTTGGAGACCATGCAAGTGCAACTAACATTGGGCAAAGCTGCCCATCAGATTGTAACCTGCTACAGATCACATACCTTGTCTCAGGAACCTCACTCAGTATTCCAGAGAATAATGGCAAATATAAAGGTTCTAACAAACACCATTATATGAGGAGATTACAACTATCCAAACATTGAGTGTGTGAATTACTCGTATACAACATCCTTTGCACAATGTGTCCTACAGTTAAGAAACTCTAACACCCTGGAACAGCTGGTCAGCATGCACACTACAGGTGACAACATACTGGACATGATCATCACCAACATGGGGTACCAGTGTTCCACAACAGAGATAAACCCCTCGCTGGGAATATCAGATCATGAAGTAATCACACTGGACATCCACATCCCGCCCCCACACCCAGTCAATGAAACCATCTTAATGACATTTGCAAAAGCAAACTGCACACTTCCCAAGACCAAAGTGGAAAGTTCTGAAGACCTCTTGCTATAGGATAATGGTATACAATCTGCAGAATCATTTACAAGTGCATCCTATGAGCATCTACAGGGATGCATGGAATGAGACATCACAAATAAAACCAAGATGCACTCCTCCAAAAATAGGAAAACAAGCAGGTGTTTGTTGTCCATAAATAAGCTAGACAGGAAAAGGAGGAAACAAACACATGATAGATCCAACTTCACTAAAGGAAAGGCATCACTGATCATTATCAGGAAGAAACAATGATCGCTCATAAAATAATCCAAGGATGGTTTCTAAAGACAAATAGCCAAGGAATGTAAGAATAACAACCACAAACCCTTTGGTAGCTATACCAGACATGTAGGTTTCAGCTTTCAAATATGCTGTCAGCTACTGAAAAAAGGAATGAAATACACCAAACCAACTTTCATTGCCCACATCCAGGGGGAAAAGTTGAGTGCAAACTCCCCCCATCACTCCCAAAAGGGCCTGTGTCCATCACAGAAGGATGCAGAGACCCAGACATCATGGACATGCAGGTAAGGACAGCCTTCACCAAAGCTAAGAACATAGCATCAATGTGACTGTATGTTGTCCCAGGCTGCGTCTTACACTAGGCCTATAAGGAACTACACACTCACCTACATTCACTGTCCAGACTCAACCCTACCACAGGCTATGTACCCAAAGAATGGCATACACCAACAGTCATCCAGCTCCACAAAGGGTGTGCCAAAACAGAACCTGGAAACCATTGCCCAATATGTCTGTTCAGCCGGGTCTACAGAGCTATTGAGCCAATTGTCATGGAACCCATACACTGAGACATTGGAGATCTCCAGACACTGGACTCTACACAACTTCACCTTGTTAAAGGCAGAGCCTTGCTCCCAAACCTAGTTGAGTTATTTAAAACAGTTACCATGAAAATAGATGGAGGTGAAAGTAGTCCACACAGACTACCTGGACCTCACTAAGGGCTTACTATACCATTCCCCACTCTGTCATCATGGACACGTGTACCAGCTTGAACATTAACAGCTATGTCACAGGATGGGTGGCCAAGTGGCTCACAGATCGAACACACATGTTCATAGTTGTGGGTGCCATGTCCAACTCTAAGCCAGTCACAAATGGCATCACAGAGGTCTTGGTCCTGGGACCTCTCCTGTTCAGTAGATACTGCTTAAAGGTATAGTGAAGCACAGCAGGTGTATGACTGAACAGGCTTGCAGATGAATGGTAACTGTGGTCCATAATCGACTGTACAGCTGACACAGACATCCTCCAGAAGTGTCTTACAGAGACAGATGCCTGGTGTCAAAACAATGCCCTCAAGCTGAATGGCAAAGAATGCATAGTCATCCCCTTTGGGTAAAACAAAGTGCACACAAATGACCACATAGGTGGTAATCCAGCATGTACGGAGAAAGTCATTATGGCCCTGGTGACACAGGTAGATAGTAAACTCACCTTTGATGATCACATGCCCAAAGTGTTTAGACATTCCTTCAATGCAGCCCTTCTAATGTCACCTAATGTAACCCACTTCGTATAGTCTGATGATGTCACCATCCTACAAATATACCTGTGGAAAGAATAATTCCCAGTAATGTGTACAGCACATAGTGTTAATGTGTACTCCTGTAGTATCATGAAGTAGTTAGGTATGTGTTTGATTCCTGCAGTGGACAACTGTGCGTGTGGATGTGTGTGGCCCCGTTGGGAAGGAGCAGCATTTTAGAAGAGTAGTAAGAGACCTCAACAGCGGTAAACTAACCTTTGTCAAGTCTGAGGATGTCACCATCCTACAAATATACCTGTGGAAAAAAGAACTCCCAGTAATGTGTATAGCGTGTTGTGTTAATGCATACTCCTGTAGTATCATAAAGTAGTTAGGTAGGGGTTTGGATCCTGCACTGGACAACTGTGTGTTTGTGTGCTGTCTCCTTGGGAAGTAGCAACATTTTAGGAGAGTAGTGAGAGACCTCAAGAGTGGTAAACTAACCTTTGTCAAGTCTGATGATGTAAACATCCTACAAATATACCTGTGGAAAAGAAAACTTCCAGTGATGTGCATAGAACACTGTGTTAATGCGTACTCCTCTAGTATCATGAAGTAGTTAGGTAGGGGTTTAAATCCTGCACTTGGTGAGTGTGTGTGCTGTATGAGACGTACCTCCCTTGACTACATGAAAAGAGACATAGAGGAGCTCTCTGAGCATGTAGCCCAGGCCGGTATGACCCTGACCTTGAGTAGCATCTTACCCTCACCAAGAATGATGCCACAGTATGAAGACAAGATGATCAATTTCAACAATTGGCTTAAGGACTGGTGTCATTCAAAGGGGAACCAATGCCTGTAAGCCTGGGATGATATGCTCGACAAGCCACGATGCTTCACTAGGGATGGCTTGCACCTGTCACCCCTGGGCTTTTGGATATTGGCAAAGGCTCTTACTACCCCCATAGTGCCTTTTTTAGGCAAGGCTCAAAAGACAAACCCACCTCCATAGGTATCACAAGGGATAAGAAACTAAGAGTAATGCTACTCAACGCCAGAAGTATAAACCTCAAGATGCATGCACTTGAAACTCTCCATAGCATGGAGAACATCGATATCTGTGCAGTAACAGAAACCTGGTTCAGGGCTCCTGAGAGAAGCCCAGCACTACCAGGTTATACCTCATACCATGCTTTTCGGCCCCAAAACTTGGACCGAACCACAAAAGGAGGGGGAGTATCGAGATTCATCAAAGATACCCACACCTCCAGGTTGGTGGCAAAGCACGAAGCATCAGAGACTATCCATGTGCAACAAACAGTGGGTAAAACTGCCTTTCAGTTTATATCCTGCTACAGACCACCCTCCCAAATCCAGGAACCCCACTCGGCCTTCCTGAGAACACTGGAAAATATGAAGGTCTCTGCAAACACCATTATATTGGGCGACTTCAACTACCCAAACATAGACTGGGAGCTAGCTCCAACACCCTAGCCCAAAGGTTCCTAGAATTCATAAACTCAAATGCAATGGAACAACTTGTTACCACTCCCACAAGAGGGGAAAACATACTGGACCTGATCATCACCAACATGGGGACTCTATGCTCCAGACCAGAAGTGTATCCCTCACTGGTCAGATCAGACCATAAACTGATCTCACTGGATATTCACATCCCAACCCCAGCCCCTTCCCAGAAAACCACAGTGAAAAACTTCTCTAAAGCAAATTTCACACTCCTCAAAACTGAGGTGGAATCCTTCATAGCCCCCGAGCCTGTGGAAAATATAAATGCATTCAATGAACACCTTCAGGAATGCATGGATCATGCAATCCCAAATAAAACCAAGAGCCAATCCTCCAAAGGCAGATGTCCTGTCTGGTGGACCCCAGCCATAAACAAATTATACAATAGAAGGAGGAAGCTACTACATGATAGAGCAAAATCCCAAAAAGGGAAGGCATCTCTGATCAGTATTATCAAAAAACTAAGGGCACTCATAAAATCGTCTAAGGCCAGCTTCCAGAGAACAATTGCACAGGACACTAAGGATAATCACAAGGCTTTCTTTAGTTATGTTAGGAACCTGGGTGGGAATTCCCAGATATGCTCAGAATTAGGCAAAAATGACAAAAAATACACCAAACCCACAGACATTGCCAACATCCTAGCTGACAGGTTCAGCGCAAACTTCTCCCCCCCCTCCCCACCAAAAGGGCAAATATCTATCCCAGCAGAGTGCTGCCCCCCTGACATCTCAGATGCTCAGGTAAGAGCCACCTTCTCCAAAGCAAAAAACACAGCATCAATGGGACCAGACAGTGTCCAGGCTGCATCCTACATGAACTCCTAGAAGAGCTAAACCCAAACATAAAACTACTGTTCAATCTTAGCCTTACTAGAGGATATGTACCCAAAGAGTGGCGTACAGCAAATGTGGTCCCTCTCCACAAAGGTGGTGCCTAAACAGACTCTGGAAACTATCGCCTCATAAGCCTGACTAGCTTGGTCTGCAAAGCTATGGAAAGGATCATCATGGACCTCATAAATAAAGATATCGGGTACCTACAGACACTGGATCCTACCCAGTTCCGCTTTGTTAAGGGCAGATCCTGCCTCTAAAACCTGGTCAACTTCTTTGAAACAGTCACCAAGGCCATTGACGAAGGGAAGGTGGTCCACACAGCCTACCTGGACCTCGCAAAAGCCTTCGATACAATACCCCACTCGGGCATTATAGATAAGCTCACCAGCTTAAATATAAACCCCTATGTCACTAGATGGGTTGCAAACTGGCTCAAGGACAGAACCCACATGGTTAGAATTGCTAGAGCCATGTCAGACTCCAAACCAGTTACAAGTGGCATCCCACAAGGCTCAGTCCTGGGACCTCTCTTGTTCGGTATATATTTTTCTGAGGTACAGGCCAAAACGAAAGGACTGTGGCTGACCAAGTTCGCAGATGACTGCAAACTGGGCACCATAATCGACTCTCCAGCTGACACAAGCATCCTCCAAAAGGGCCTCATAGAAACAGACAACAGGTGCCAGAGCCATGGGCTCAAGCTAAATGCCAAAAAGTGTATAGTCATCCCCTTTGGCAAAAACAAAGTGCCCACAAATTACCACATAGGTGGTAATCCATTAAGTACAGAAGAAGTAATTAGGGACCTGGAGACCCAAGTTGATAGCAATCTCTCATTTAAAAACCACATGGCCAAAGTGGTTAGAAAAACATTTTATATAGCCCACCTAATCATGAAGGGATTCACATCTAGATTAGGGGAGGTCATCATGCCTCTTTACTCATCCCTCATCAGGCCCACAATTGAGTACAATGCCCCTTTTGGGATGTACCTTACCAAACACCTGCAGCAACTGGAAAGACCACAAAAGTACCTCACCAAGAGGATCAAAGGGCTCAAACAGATGCCATATGCTGCCCAGTTAAAGAAACTCCAGCTCTACTCAGTGGCATACCGCCTGCTCAGAGGCGACCTGTGCCTGACGTATAAAGCCATGTCCTACTTGGAATTAAGGAATATGCTGCACCTCAAAAAATCCAAATCCCATCGAGCTACACGCTCAAGACACTTAAACCTCAGCATTGAAATAAACAGGACATGCTGGAGGGACAGATTCATAACCCAGAGGCTCCCTTCACTCTGGAATAAAATCCCAGTCCAGGTTAGGCAGAGTCCCTCTTTGACTCTCTTCAAGAGGAATCATGATGAGTGGATGGGAGATTGTGGGTTTACCCCGGGTATCACTTCTGTGTCACTGTTAGACAGAGGCACAGTATACTAACCTCGAAAAAGGGCATAGCAAAATTAATTTAAAATGGGTGGCGAAAGCCAAACATACTCTGGCTAGGCTTATAAATGCCCTAGGGCAGAAAGCCTAGTATGAACCTATGAACCTATGTGTGTGACACTGTTGGTCAATGTGTTGTGGGTTTTGCTTTTACCACTGTATGATATATCAGTATGCATTGCACATTTGAGCTAGCTGGGTGACAAATACATATCCATACATGTTACCTTAATGATTGCATGTGTGGGAACCCTGCTTTCTCCAAGAACACAGCTGTCATCCTTGCCAGACTGTGCTGCTGCTTCCCAGACCTTAGGTCACATTTGTATGCTTGTGACAAGCCCAGCCACTGCAGTGATCCCTGGTCTAGGTCATCTGTGTCACACAAAGTCATTACAGTTCCTATTGGAATGTGTGAGTGAGGGTCTATGGCCGAGGTATATGTCAGACTTGTTCAAACGCAGCAAAGTCTGTCAATGATGACTATTCATAACAGGTGTAGAACAACCTATGTGGATATGCATGCAGACCCCTTATTCCTTATGTGATCCACCAAGGGATTCCAAAATACCTTTGGCAATGTGATTAACAAAGGAGAGATGAGATAACACTTGGTTGCATGTACACATTGGTACCTGTTCATCATGTTGGTGACTACTACCTATATGGTACTGTGGGGATAATATGTTCTGTAAAGGGGGATGACTATGCATAGTTTGGCTTATAGCTTTACAGCATGGGTTTGACAACAGGCATCTGTCTGTATGATACCCTTGTAGAGGATGTGTGTGTCATCTGGAGAATGCATTATAGGTCACAGTATGCATTACCAGATGTGAACGGACATATCCCTACTGTGATTGCTTGTACCTAAGAGAGCTATATGCCAAACAAGAGTGGTCTCAGTAATGGGTGCAGGTGAATACCCGTGGTTACTGGCATTATATAGTTCCTGAAGGATCCAAATGTTGCTGTGTGCCCTACATCTGTGTGTCGGTTGCTAAGACATTATCTAATGATTGGTTATGGTCAGGATGTTGAAGTGATGTATACTACCAGAATGCAAAACAATGACAGATAGTAACAGTATCACTCACAGAACAGTGTCAAACCATGTCGTACACGCATGTGTAGTCAGGTTCCGGAATGTGTGTAGTAGAATGCATACTGGCCACCAACAGAAACTATGGAGTGTTACTGTGTAATACAGAGAATGTCACCCTGGCCATGTGTCCACTATGCACGTACATGCAGACAGTGCACCTCGACCATGTTCACAACTGTACACCTGCAAATCTGTGCTACACACATCCCACACATACTGTCCACTCTCTAACACAAGCTGTCAATACTGCACACATCAGCCAAGTGGCACATGGCTGGACAATACACAATTGGAACCAACACTGGTGTAAACAATACTACAATGACAATCATAGCTTTAATGCATTATGCCTGCTCAGCTACACCTTCAAGCATATCATTACACTCTACTGCTGACACCATGCTAACATTGCTATACCGCTATATAGACACCCTGTGCATCAGCACCATGGTAGCCTGTCCCTGCATCGATGTTACAGATGACAGGAGGTGGCACAGGTTTCATCATATGCACAGGGTGTGTTGTTGGTTTTCCAGAGGCATATAGTGAGCCATCCAATTGACGTGTGTGTGTGTGTGTGTGTGTGTGTGTGTGTGTGTGTGTGTGTGTGTGTGTGTGTGTGTGTGTGTGTGTGAGGGGCAAGAATACTGGAATCGGCCAATGTTGTTGTAATGTGTGTGGGTATGTGTTAGCCCTAGGTGTCTGGAGTATGTGTGTGTATGTGTCTGCATGCACACAGTTCCACCATGTCACTGCCATATATGGGTATTTGTGGGACAGCCACAGACTGTACCTGCGAGGCTTTACAGTTCACCGTCTATGGCCACGGATAAGGTACCTGTGCCTGGCAGGGGTGCTACTGACACTATCGGGTACTAAGCCAGACTAGGTACTATCCCCAGAGGTGGACGGATGTACACTGGACACAGGTCCTGCTGGGACTGTCCATAGCCATGTGCACGTGGTCTTCTAGGACGTTCTATGGACAGCCCACCCCCAGCATTGCTGGGGCTGGTACTGGCAGTACAGGAGTGGCTGTGGCTTGAGGGGCATCCATGGCAACTGCCAGCTGTTGATGTTGCTGGCATATGTCCATGTCCACGTCTCAACCATCCCGCACTGTCCTGACATATGGACATGACATTGCAGAGGATATCTAATGTCTCTCCCCAATGTCTGTTAGTGACCTCATGTAATGACGGCTGGCACCTGCTAGGTCACGGATACTGTCAATGAATGCAGTGTTATGTGCCCTCTGTGCCCTTAGTCCCTGTCTGGTGTACTGTTCCATACGTGCCTGTGCATCCATGACAGCCTGGAACATGTGTGACATTGTCAGACCTGTGGCACGTCTGCCAGTGGCATGATGAGCAGCAGTGCTCCTACGAAAACCCCTGGACATCTGCCTCTGTGGTACCCTTCCAGACATCTGGGTATGGCTGCTGTGTTGGGATGCATGTGCCATGGATACCACACTGTCCTGGCCAATGCCAACTGTACACTCTCTCTCAGCTATGGGCATTGGTGATGGATGTATTGGCAGTATGACTGTATGCATGGAAGGTGTGGACAGCTGTGTACTGTTGATTGGTGGGCCAATGACAGACCCTGGAAAACACACCTGTGCCTCAATACACCAATCTTCATTATCACTATGTGGCTCAGTGACATCAGTTTCCCTGCTGCAGTGAACCAGCCTTAACACAGCACCTGTGGGAGGAAGACAGGAAACACACTTTATGACCTGTACATGGTGTCGGCACACATGAACACATGCACACATGCACACATCCACACATGAACACATGCACACATGAACACATGCACACATGCACACAAATACACTCCTGACTACAGCATATACCCACACACACCACCAGCAATTCAAAACATACTCAATAGTGGTTGAAGGTGGGTTACAGTATCACAAGACAAGCAGTCATATCACACATGTCAGTATGCAGAAAATTTGTTGCTCAAGACTATGCAGTGCAAGTGTAGACAGCCCTTGTTAATAACAGTATACATGGCTTCGATGCATGTGTGTTGTTGTTCAGTGATTGGCCTCACCCTGGAACACAATGTGTACATGGACACAACATTGCTGTGCAAGTATTAAAAAGTCTGCAATGTCCTGTGCACCATCACTCACAGGTATACATACCATGGCTGGATGTGTATCTGTGTGTCACATAGTTATCCATTTCTGATTACAGTGTCTGTGTCTGTAGCAGATAATTGTGGACACAGGTTTAGCACATGCATGCTATGTATACACACAGGATGAGTGGTCGATGTATACGTGGTGGAATACCATTGCTCAACATGGCCATTGTACAGTGGTTATGGTGAGTGTAGGACATATTGTGGACATGCCAGTGCCAGCCATGACATGGCATGCTACAACATGACTGCAACATTGAACATCACACATACCCAATGTGTGTCATGTGACCTATACACTCAATAGCATTACAAGATATATATGTGTCACTTTGTACAAATGGTGATTGCTATGCATATTGTGTATAGGTGCATATGTTTGCACACACACAACATTGAGGTGCATAACAATGACTGCTATGTGGAGTACTGTGGTCACTGTAACTGGATGGGGTGTAGTACCATGAGCCATCATCATCATACATCATGTGGTCACTCAAGGCTATTAATGTGTGCCAGACTGCCACCTAGCATGCTGTACCTGAACTGCAGTACTGTGGCTACATTCACAATTACACAGCCACTTGTTACATGGGTGTGTAAGGTGCCCAATAGGGAGCATTGCCTAACATGGATGTGTTATGTGTTGAAGAGTGTTGCACAGCCTCATGATAGGCCTCTACCCCTTAGGTATATTATGTGTGCTGTGTGGATGACATGTGGGATACTGAAGTGTGACCTTACAGCGGTTGTCTGGATACACCATGTGTAGCATGTTAAGGTGCACTGCGTATGACAAAGTTGTGTATGTTGTGTACATGTGTATCAACTATGCCTATTCAATGTCCACTACGGTGTTGCCACAATTGTGTGCGATGCTCTGTGTATTGCATGTGATTGAGGCAGCTACTGAGATTACTGAGATGTGCATAGTCTCACAGCAAATATACACAGCATGCATTATGCGTAGGTGTGTTATGTGTACATGGCCTACACCTCACCTATGACATGCACATTTCATTAGCAATATTACATTTATAACACACTCACCAGCATTGACTGGCTGCCTTGCTGTCACACCAGAGGGACCTACAAGAAAATGAGACAGTTTGTCAGTGGCCACAGCTGTGGGATTGCTACTGTGAGTTTGCTAAACTGCAGTAGTACAACAGTCAACAGTCACAGGCGTGCAGATTATATTCCACATATCATTATTGCACAACACTAGGCAGCACACCTGCTAAACACACAGTACACATCTCACATATGCATAATCTACCAATACAGGTAAAAGTAGTCTACAGATAGGGCATGTTACCTGCACTCTCCATGTCAACATGCTGGGTGGCTCCGGCCTCCATGATGACACATGTATGTTGCTGTTCCTGTTGTTGGCCAGGTGTCACCACACTTATGAGCAGCTCCTCCACTCTGGTGAGGGGGTGATGAATGGCTACCCCACCACCTGTGGCAAGTTGTTGTCTACAGATGTCAGATGCATGCTGCCGGACATGTCTAATTAAATCACTGCAGTGATGGCGTACCTGCTCATATGTCCGGTTATGCATGCCTATGTCATTTAGCCGACGAACAAGATCTTAATACAGTGCAGTCCACTCATACTGGTCCTGGCTGGTTCTAGAGAACAACAGGGTGTAGTGCTGCACAAGGCTGCTGTGTATTTCCTGTTCCTCTGCAGCTGTATAACACGGGTTGCGTTGGTGGGCCATGCCCCTGGAAGACACTTAAACAACATGTGTGAGCAAGTTATGTGGCACACTTAACATTCTAAAGTACAGATATCAATTAACTGCCATATATAGCATCCGATTGGCTGTCAGAGGATACACATGTTCAATACCACATATTAGTGCTCAGGCCACAACTGGCTGACAGTGCCTGTCACACTCTATATATGAACCCATGTTCTGCACAAGAGAAGCCAATATGTAAGACTATACACCAGTACATGGCACACTGTATGTGACATAATGCACCACCTAGCCACAGGAGGTATATATCAAGCTAATGCATAAAGAAAGATATCATCCATTGCAATGAATGTAAAGTACAGTTACAGTATTACCAGTATACCACCCTAGCCATTGATGCCAAACCCCTGCCTAACATATGTGTGCAGTTGTTAATATAGGTGGCATACTGCTGTACCAGACTATACATGTTGCTAGATACACACGTATACCCTGTAACACACATATGATTGAGGGCATGGTACAGGCATAATTACACACACATCAGACATACATACAACACACAAAAGTATGCCAACCCAGATGAGCTTTACCTGTGTACCATACAGAACTGTGTGCCACTACTTACAGAACCTTATGCCTGAGGTATGTAATCTGTGAGGACTACAGAGAACACACAAAACAGTGTTTCCAAGCAATGTTAACATATACCATACTGTACTGTTTAGGCCTATCCCTTCAGGTAGTACTACAGTTCATATGGGAGTTGGATTCACCAGTAGTATCACTCACTAAGCATACATGTATTGCTTTAGCCTACAATGGGACACCACAGTCGACAACAAGGGACTACATCACACCATATGCCATACTTCTTTTTCTGCCTAGCAATAGCATACACATCTTTTGCTGGGATCACCGCTAGGACACAAACTACCATGACAGAAACAATTTCACACTAAGCTATCACACCTTTGCAGAC
This sequence comes from Protopterus annectens, assembly GCF_019279795.1. Lineage (NCBI taxonomy): Eukaryota > Metazoa > Chordata > Ceratodontiformes > Protopteridae > Protopterus > Protopterus annectens. The sequence continues at coordinate 120,913,860 of NC_056741.1, forward strand.
CTTGCACACATTCACCAACACATTCACCATCACACTCAGTCAACCTCACATAGCAATTATTACACTAAGTACATGTGTGTGTGCATCGTGTCATAGGTAGGTAATATACTATTGGCCCTAGGGCCTACAGCAGCCTAGCCATATGCTACCCTGGCCTTTGACACACATGTAATTTAATTTCACTTGCCCCTGTCAACCAGAGCCATGGAGGTGATTCCTGGGGTGTATTTCCTATCTCCTAACCAATCATCAGGAGTATTTATGACAACTGCTAATGAGGAGCTTTGTTTGCTACTGATAGGTGGTTTGTTCCAGAGTATGGCATGTCTCAGAGATGGGAATCTATCCCTCCAGCATGTGCTGTTTAGTGAGCTGACAAGGTTTAGGGCCCTAGAGCGTGTATCTCGGAGGGATTGTAATATGTTGAGTTGTAAGCCATATACACATGTAAAACACCTACACATAGTGCATGCTGTGCATGTTTTCTGTAGGACTATGCACATCCCAGTAACATGAGTAGCAGTCTCAAACAAATGCAATACACAGAGCATCCCAAACAAGTGTGGTACACTGTATTGGACATTGTATAGGCAGAGTCAATACAAATGCACACAACATACACCACATTGTCATACGTAGTACATGTTCATATGATACACATGGCGTATTTAGACACCTGCTGTAAGGTCAGACTCCAGTATCCCAAATGTCATCCACACAGCACACATACTATACCTGAGGGGTAAAGACCTATCATGGGGTGGTGCAACACTCTTCAACACACAACACATTCATGTTAGGCAATGCTCCTTATTGAACACCTTACATATCTATGTAACAACTGCCTGTGAAATGGTTAATGTAGCCACAGTGCTGCAGTTCAGGTACAGCAAGATAGTTGCCAGTGTGGCACACATTAGTGGCTTTGAGTCACCACATGATGCTGCCTGATGATGGCTCATGGTACTACACTACATCCAGTTATAGTAACTACAGTACTACACATAGCATTCATTGCTATACACCTGGAGATTGTGTGCATCCAGCCATGGTATGTATACCTGTGAGTGATGGTGCACAGGACATTGGAAAGCATTTAATACTTGCACAGCAATGTTGTGTCCATGTAGTGTTCCAGGATGAGGCCAATCATTGAACAACACACATGCATCAAAGACATGTATACTGTTATTAACAAGGACTCTCTACACTCGCACTGCATGCTGTTGAGCAACACACATTCTGCATGCTGACACGTGAAAGGACTCTTTTGCTTATGATACTGTACTCCACCATCAAACACTAATTAGTATGTTCTGCATTGCTGTTGGTGTGTGTGTGTGTGTGTGTGTGTGTGTGTGTGTGTGTGTGTGTGTGTGTGTGTGTGTGTGTGTGTGTGTGTGTCCACTTTAGTGAGTAGTGTATTTGTGTTCATGTGTGCATGTGTTCATGTGTGTATGTGTGCATGTGTTCATGTGTGCATGTGTGCTAACATCATGTACAGATTGTAAAGTGTGTTTCCTGTCTTCCTATCACAGGTGTTGAGGTGGGGTTGGTTGAGTGCAGCAGGCAACCTGAAGTCACTGCCACAAATAGTGGAAATGATGATACATGTGTTGTGGCACAGGCAAGTTTGACAGGGTCTGTTGTTGGGCCGCCAATCGACAGTACACAGCTTTCCACTCCATCTACGTGCACATTCATACTGCCAATACATCCCTCATCACCAATGGCCTTAGCTGAGGGACAGCATACAGTAGGCATTAACCAGGATAGTGTGGTATCTATAGCACATGCATCCCCTCACAGCAGCCATTCCCAGATTCTTGGAATGGTACCACATAGGCAGATGTCCAGGGGTTCTCGTGGGAGCACTGCTGGTCATAATGTCCCTGGCAGATGTGCCTCCACAGGTCTTACAACCTCAGGTATGTTCTGGGCTGTAATGCAGGCACAGGCACGTATGGAATGGTACACCAGACAGGGACTAAGGGCACAGAGGGCCCATAACACCGCTATCAAGGACAGTATCCGTGACCTTGCCGGTGTCATCTGTAATTACACCAAGGTTGTTGATAGACATTGGGGGGAGACATTAGATGTCCTCCGCAATGTCATGTCAATGTGCAAGGACAGTGCGGGATTGTTGAGTCGTCGACATGGATGTATGCCAGCAACATCATCAGCTGGCAGTCGTCACAGACGACCCACAAGTCACAGCCACTCTTTTAGTGGTGGAACCAGCCCCAGCAATGTTGGGGATGGGCTGTCAATAGACCATCCTAGAAGACCATGTGCACGTGGCACTGGACAGTCCCAGCAGGGACATGGGTCCAGTCGACATACCTCTGCCTCTGATGATAGTACCCAGTCTGGCTTAGTACCTGATACTGTCTGTAGCACCCCTGCTAGGCACAGGTACTGTGTCCGTGACCAGAGACGGTGATCTGTACAGCCTGGCAGGTACAGTCTGTGGCTGTCCCACAACCTCCCGTATATGGCAGCCACATGGTGGAACTGTGTGCATGCAGACACACACACACAAACCAAACACCTAGGGCTAACACATACACACACACACACACACATTACATCAACATTGGCCCATGCTGTACTGTTGTCCCACACACACACATACACACACACACACACACACACACACACACACACACACACACACACACACACATGTCGATTGGATGGGCAATGTCAAACCAGCAACACACCCTGTGCATATGATGAAACTGTGCCACCTCCTGTCATCTGTAACATTGATGCAGGAACAGGCTAACATGGTGCTGATGCACAGGCTGACTTTATAGCAGTGTAGCAATGTTAGCATGTTGTCAACAGTAAAGTGTAATGATATCCTTGTAGGTATATCTGAGCAGGCATGATGCATTAAAGCAATGATTGTCAATGTAGTATTGTTTACACAAGTGTTAATTCCAAAAATGTATTGTCCGCCCATGTGCCACTTGGCTGATGTGTGTAGTTTTGCCAGCATGTGTTAGTCAGTGGACAGTACATGTGTGATGTGTGCAGTACAGATTTGCAGGTGTACATTTGTGAACATGGTGGAGGTGCACTGTCTGCATGTACGTGCATAGTGGACACATGGGAAGGGTGGCATGCCCTGTATTACACAGTGTTAACATCTCATAGTTTCTATTGGTGGCCAGTATGCATTTTAGTACACATATGTTTTAACTTGGGTACACATGTGTGTATGACATGGTTTGACACTATGCTGTGGGTGATACTGTTACTATCTATCATTGGTTTGCATTCTGGTAGTATACCCAACCTCAACAGCCTGACTATAACCAATTGTTAGATGATGTCTTGACAACTGACACACAGATGTAGGAAACTCAGTAACGTTTGGATCCTTCCGCTACTATATATACTATACTATATGGTACTATACTATACCAGTAACCAGTGGTATTGACCGCCACCCACTCCTGGGACCACTCCTGTTTGGCATATAGCCCTCTTAGGTACAAGCAAACACACTAGGGATATGTCCGTCCACACCTGGAAATGCATACAGTGGCCTACAATGCATTCTCCAGATGAGACACGTATCCTCCACAAGAGTTTCATACAGACAGATACCTGTTGTTCAACCCATGCTGTAAAGCTACAAGCCAACTATAGCATAGTCATCCACATTTACTAAACATAGTATTCCGACAGTTCCACATAGGTAGTAGCCCCCAACATGTAGAACGGGTACGGATGTGTACATTCAGCCAAGTGTTATGTCATCTGTCCTTTGGTATTCACATTTACAAAGGTACTCTGACATCCCTCGGTGTATCACATAAGCAATAAGGGGTCTGTATGCATATCCACAAAGGTTGTTGTATACCTATAATGAATGCCCGTTATTGACAGACTGTGTTGTGTTTGAACATCTGAAATATATTCCAGGCATGAACCCTCACTCACACTATTCTATAGAAACTGTCATGTGTGTTTGTGACACAGATGACCTAGGCCATAGATCACTACAGTGGCTGGCCTTGTCACAAACATACATATGTGACCTAAGGTCTGAGAAGCAGCAGCACAACCTGTCAAAGGTAACAGATGTATTCATGTAGAAAGCAGGCTTCACACCTATGAACTAATTGAGGTCACATGTACATATATGTATTTGCCACACAGATACCTGAAGTGTGCATTGCACATACTGTTGTTATAGAGTAGTAAAAGCAAAACCCATAACACATTGACTAACAGTGTCACACACACTCAGCAATTGCAGGATTCAAACCGTTACCAAACTATATTATGATACTAGAGAAGTACGCATTAACATGACATGCTCTACACTTTACTGGAAGCTTTCATTTCCACTGCTATATTTGTAGGATGCTGACATCATCAGACTTGCCAAAGATGAATATACCACTTTTTAACATGTTTTCCTAGTCTCCATAAAAGGCACTCCACTCAAAGGAAATCACACAGAAACACCCCCCACACACTCAGCAATTGCAGGATTCAAGCCACTACCTAACTATATTATGATACTAGAAAAGCAGGCATTAACACGACGTGCTATATGCTTTACTGGAAACTTTCATTTCCACTGCTATATTTGTAGGATGCTGACATCATCAGACTTGCCAAAGATGAATATACCACTTTTAAGGTGTTTTCCTAGTCTCCATAAAAGGCACTCCTTTCAAAGGAAATCACACAGAAACACACACTCAGCAATTGTAAGATTCAAACCCCTACCTAATGATGTTATGATACTAGAAAAGTAAACATTAACATGACGCGCTATATGTTTTATTGGGAGTTTTCATTTCCAATACTATATTTGTAGGATGCTGACATCATCAGACTTGCCAAAGATGAATATACAAATCCAGGCAAGAAGGAAAAGGTAAACGAAATGATTAAAATGCCTTTAATGCACGAACCAGACAACAACTTCCAGGAGATACACTAAATCAAGCACTTTCGCCTGAGCAGTCTCTGGCTTTTTCAAGATAAAAGGCATAAAATCTATGCATCTTATACAGGTGTAACCAAATTAGTTAAATAACATAATTAGTATAATTATCCAATTAGTATTTCAAAGCTGCATGAGCAAGAAAATAAAATTCTTTAAAAAAATAGTAACTAAATAGTAACTAAATAGCAATTCATAACTAAAAAAAATACAATATTAAAGAACAATGACTAATAGATACATTAAATTCAACTAATGCATTTTAAATATGTGAATTCCACAATCTAAAAGACTATTAGTGCAATAATAAGAATATATACCTTATAGGTAGTAGAAAATACATACAATGAATACAGAATACATTAAAATTATGTCAAATGATTTGAACGTGTAAACAAGTACTAGGATGTGATAAAGTGTGTTAAAATATATGTATGACAGTGTCCAGATATCCCTAACTAATATGTGACAACAATAGCACAGAATGTGTGCAGTACTGAACAAGAAAGTACAAAAGTAAAGGGCACTCTAAACACAAATGTGGCTCCACTATCAAATAACAGTCCGCCAAATTGGAAGCAAGGGGAACACCCCGAGAATATAACATTACAATCTGGCTCTTCTTATTCTGAGAACACTGCTAAGACTAATGGTGTCATTCAAACCCAGTGACCTAGAAGCATCTAGTTTTAACTGCCACAGTAGTTCTCTGTATTCCAGGGATGTTTCCCAATCCCCCCCTCTTGGGTTGTGAACCACTTGTTCTAGGATCAAGAACTTTAAAGACATTTGTGGACAAACTAAAGAGTGTTTGAAAAATGCATTCAACTCTTTCTTTTTGTTGACATCATATAAATGTTCATAGATCCTCTTTCTTAGGCTCCTTTCTGTTTTCCCAACGTAGAATCCCAAGCAATGTAGGCAAAACCCAAGATAAACAACTCCCTTGGAGCCACAGTTAAAATAACCTGGTGAACTGACATAAATTCCCCTAGATTTGAGATAACATCCTTTGTCATTCAATACATACGGACATTGCTTGCAAGTTTTACATTTAAATGTACCTAACTCAACTCGGTTATGCAAGGACTTGGAAAAATATTGTCTTTCAAAATGATCTTTCAAATTCATATTTCTTCTCCTAACAAACCTAGGTTTATGGGCAATAACTTTGTTGATGTTGTCATTTAAAGACAAAACCGGCCAGTATCTAAGAATAGTTTTCTCAATTTGAGAAGTGTCGTTGTTAAATGAATGTACAAAAATATTGTATACATCTGTGTGGACATTTTGTTTCACTAACAAGTTCTGTTCTGGCCCTAACCCAAGTAGGGGAAAATATTTAACAGTTCTATTGATAGAGACCTCATGTGCCAAATTATTAATCATCTGAATAGGATAGCCTCTTTCTATAAAAAGAGTTTTTAAGAACCCAAGTTCTTCCTGATATAGTTGCTCTGAACTGCACATCCTTGAGGCTCTGATGAATTGGCCTTTCACAATACCTTTCTTTTGATACAGTGGATGTCCACTGTCAAAATAAAGGTAAGTGTTAGAAAAAGTTTCTTTTCTGAAAATACTAGATTGAAAGGATTCAGAGTCAAAATTTTTACTTAGATTCACATCCAGATAGTGTAATTTGTCCGGACTGACTTCATGTGTGAATTTCAAGAAGTCCGTGGACGAGTTAATGTATACCATGAAATCCCTGAGTTCTTCTAAATTGCCATTCCATAAAATACATATATCATCTAGGTAACGTTGGTAATGTGTAATATGTTTAGCCCAATGTGAGGGGAAGATGTATTTCAGCTCCCAATAGTGCAGCACAATGTTGGCATAAGCAGAGGCACAAGGGGTGCCCATCGCTACCCCTTTCCTCTGTTTAAAAAGCTCACCATTGAAATGGATAAAGTTGTTCTTCAGTATCGTGTCCATAAATTTAACTAATAGACCAATAGTGTTTGGACTTAAATCTGAGAACCTAGCCAGGACCCGGATGAACCACTTAAGACCTATTGTGTGGGATGCTAGGGAATAATTCAATAATGTCAATCATAACCATGTATTGTGTTGAGTTAAAACATTTTTGGTTAATACCTCTCAAAAATTCCCAAGAATCCTTACAGATGTAATTTAAACTAGAAACAGATTTCTTAACAGTGGTGTCAATGAACTTACCAAGTGGTTCAGTAATGCCTTTAGCACCTGCAACTATTGGTCTGAATTTCAAAGGGTTAAAGCCTTTATGTACTTTCGGTATATATATATAACTGGGGTGAGAGGTTTGTGCACAGTTAAATAGTTGAATAATTGTTTGTTAATTGCTCCTTGCATTAGATGGTCATAAAGCATGTATCTAATCTTAGAATAGGCAATGTTCAGTTCATTAACAGAACCTTCATTGTACTGTTCGACATCTTGTAGTAAGTTGTTTAAATGTGCCTCATATTCATGTTCATACATAAGCACTACCCCTCCCCCTTTGTCCGGCTTCATGACCCTAACACCCTCCCCTTTCAGAAGGCTAATCAATTGAAAAGACTCTGTGCTTAAATTAGTGGGTTTTAATTTACCCTTCCCTGCATATTGCTTTCTAATTTCAGCCTCAACCAGTTCCTCAAAGATTTTTAGTGCTGGGGTGTAGAAGTGGGTTCATAATGCTAGATCTAGTCAATGAGCCAGGTACAAATTCCTGTCCTTTAAAATAAATATTTAAGTTTAACTGTCGGGTAAATAATTTTAAATCTAAAATGGTTTTAGCAATGTCCAATGAGCTAGTGGGAACAAACTGTAAACCTTTAGTGAAAAGTTCAAAATGCAGATCACTCAACCTTGTCTCTGTATAGTTGTAGATCGTGAAATTATCCTTTTTAGCCACGAAACAAGGCAGTGAACATGAAAGGGATGGGGTCATGTCAATAGATTCACTGAACACTGGCTGTACTAAAACTATCTCTGGGGTTTGCCCCAATTCTGTTGGTGTTGCACAAACCCCCTGCCCCCCACCCTGCCTTGCGGATAGTGAAAAACCTGCTGAAAATTTTTGTTGTTTTTAGATTTTTGTGCAAGTCGCTCACTTCTCCTAGGCAAATCTACAAAAGGTGAGGCTGCAGAATCAGTAGCCTCATTATTAGAGGCAGTGCCATTAGAGTAATTATTGAACCATTTTCCTTTAGAAGTAAAATTATAAGCTGACCCATTCTTGTATTCTATAAGGTCTCTTTCAAGTTTTTTAATTTTCGTATTAACAATTCTACAACAATGCTCGTCCACTTCTCTAAATGTGTTGTCATAAACTCTCCTGACACTACCAAAATTGTTATCATTCACTATAGTATTGTTTAAAACATTTAAGTCTTGCAACAAAAATGCTGCTTTACTTTCATAGTCTTTGATCATCAGTTTTAACATTTCAAGCCCCATGTTGTCAAAGAGCTCAGTCAATTCATTGTACAAAGTGGAACCTGATGCGGCATTATTTGGAAATTTTGTAAAACGTAGCCCCTTAGGTATACGGTGTACATGCACACATTCAGTCAAATATTCCACTTCAAGTTGTGTTGACTTGTATGCGTATAGTTTATTGCTAAGTTCAGTGAAATTCTGGTCAATAGAATTGATTCCTGCATTAGAATTCAAAACAGTACCTTGATTAAAAGTAAATTGTTTTTTTTGTTCCTGTAGATCAGCGTGAACCAATCGGATCTCATCAGGAACCTCCAGAGTAGTTGAACCTTTCGGTTTACAGGCAGAACTTTTATTCTTACCCAAGTTTTGTTCCTGGTTGCCTGGCAATTGCCATGAACTGCCAGCATTATCCTTGGTAAGCAAACTACTAAGCTGAGTGAGCAGACAGATAACCTGTTTAAATTCAGCTCTCGTGACAGGGGCATCATCTGGTGTATCCAACTCATCAGGTAAAATCAAAGGAGTGTCTCCAAAGTCAGATTGCCCCAAACCTTCTGCCATGAAGCAACAGCCACAAAACCAAATAAAAACAAACTAGGTCCCAAGAAAAAATACCAACAAGGTAAAACATTATACCTATTATATATATATACCTGTTATATTCTCTGGGTGTTCCCCTTGCTTCCAATTTGGCAGGCTGTTATTTGATAGTGGAACCACATTTGTGTTTAGAGTTCCCTTTACTTTTATACTTTCTTGTTCAGCACTGCACACATTCTCTGCTATTGTTGTCACATATTAGTTAGGGATATCTGGACACTGTCATACATATATTTTAACACACTTTATCACATCCTAGTACTTGTTTACACTTTCAAATCATTTGACATAATTTTAATGTATTCTGTATTCATTGTATTTATTTTCTACTACCTATAAGGTATATATTCTTATTATTGCACTAATAGTCTTTTAGATTGTGGAATTGACATATTTAAAATGCATTAGTTGAATTTAATGTATCTATTAGTCATTGTTCTTTAATATTGTATTTTTTTTGTTATGAATTGCTATTTAGTTACTATTTAGTTACTGTTTTTTTAAAGAGTTTTATTTTCTTGCTCATGCAGCTTTGAAATACTAATTGGTTAATTATACTAATTATGTTATTTAACTAATTTGGTTACACCTATATAAGGTGCATAGATTTTATGCCTTTTATCTTGAAAAAGCCTGAGACTGCTCAGGCGCAAGTGCTTGATTTAGTGTATCTCCTGGAAGTTGTTGTCTGGTTCGTGCATTAAAGGCATTTTAATCATTTCATTTGCCTTTTCCTTCTTGCCTGGATTTGTTTTACCTTGTTGGTATTTTTTCTTGGGACCTAGCTCATTTTTATAAAGATGAATATACCACTTTTATGGTGTTTTCCTAGTCTCCAAAAAGGGCACTCTTCTCAAAGAGAATCACACACAAACATACACCCCCACACACACACACACACACTCAGCAATTGCAGGATTCAAACTCCTACCTAACTATGTTATGATACTAGAAAAGTACGCATTAACATGACATGCCACATGCTTTATTGTGAGTTTTTATTTCCACTGCTATATTTGTAGGATGCTGACATCATCAGACTTGCCAAAGATGAATATACCACTTTTAACTTGTTTTCCTAGTCTCCAAAAAGGGCACTGCATTCAAAGGAAATCACACAGAAACACACACTCAGTGATTGCAAGTTTCAAACCCCTACCTAACTATGTTATGATACTAGAGAAATACACATTAACACAACATGCTATATGCTTTATTGGGAGTTTTCATTTCCACTACTATATTTGTAGGATGCTGACATAATCAGACTTGCCAAAGATGAATATACCACTTTTAAGGTGTTTTCCTAGTCTCCAAAAAGGGCACTCTTCTCAAAGAGAATCACACACAAACATACACCCCCTCCCCCACAGACACACTCAGCAATTACAGGATTCAAACCCCTACCTAACTATGTTATGATACTAGCAAAGTATGCATTAACATGATGTGCTATATGTTTTACTGGGGGGGGGGGGTATTACCACTGTTATATTTGTAGGATGCTGACATCATCAGACTTGCCAAAGATGAATATACCGCTTTTAAGGTGTTTTCCTAGTCTCCATAAAAGGCACTCCTTTCAAAGGAAATCACACAGAAACACCCCCCACCCCACACACTCAGCAATTGCAGGATTCAAACCCCTACCTAACTATATTATGATACTAGAGAAGTACACATTAACATGATGCACTATATGCTTTATTGGGAGTTTTCATTTCCACTGTTATATTTGTAGGATGCTGACATCATCAGACTTGCCAAAGATGAATACACCACTTTTAATGTGTTTTCCTAGTCTCCAAAAAGGGCACTCCTTTCAAAGGAAATCACACAGAAACACCCCCCCCCCCGCATTAACATGACACACTATATGCTTTACTGCGGGTTTTTATTACCACTGCTATATTCGTAGGATGCTGACATCATAAGACTTGCCAAAGATGAATATACCACTTTTAAGATGTTTTCCTAGTCTTCAAAAAGGGCACTCCTCTCAAAGGAAATCACACACAAACATACACCCCCCTCCCACACTCAGCAATTGCAGGATTCAAACCCCTACCTAACTATGTTATATTAGAGAAATACACATTAACACGATGCGCTACATGCTTTACTGGGCATTTTCATTTCTCCTGCTATATTTATGGGATGCAGACATCATCAGACTAGACATGGTAATGTGTGTGCACTTTGCTTTATGCAATCCCAGGACTGAGCCATGGGGGCAGCAGGTGTTACCAGGATGAACAGGACTCCACAATTCTTACCTTGTGTGATTTATCTGTGGCTCAGTTGCCAATCCATCAGATGACTATACATATTTATGCACAGGTTGTTGATTTTGTGGATACGACATAAGTCTGGGATGTTGAAAAAGGGCTGTTCAAAGTCTATGTGGAATGTGTGTTGCTCATTTCATTGATATATGTCCTGGGTGACTGCCTAGCAAACAGTCTAGCAGGTTTGGGAACCATGATCTTCCCATGACCAAACCAAAGTTGGTAGAGTTGTGTGTTTGTAGGCTTCCAATAGCTCTGTTTATGACTTCAGTCATGATGGACTCCATGGCCTTGCAGATCAGACTTCATAGGCTTATAAGACTGTAATTCCCATCGTCTGTTGTGCACCAACACTTGTGTAGTGTGCCAAATGTTGCTGTAACCCATTCAATAGTTTCATATCCTGTAGAGAGGGTGAGGCTCAACAGAGTTCAGGTGCAGGGTCTGTTTGTTCTGCAGTTCAGTTATGACACATATAGGGAAACAATGTAATCCCATTAATGACATGTTTTCAGCTTTGGAAGAAGCTGTGTACCCATTCTACATGTGATATCTCCTGGTATGATGATAGGACCTTTTGTCAGTGGGAGGTGGGTATGTATGTATGGGCCTGTCTGACAGGATGTTGGCATTGTCAGTCATTTACAGTTGGCCCTGACTCAGGACATATATGAGAGTACATTGCTATTTATGACATAGCTGAAGGAAGTATCATGGCTCCGTATGGACTTCTTTGCAGATAATTTTTCCATAACCTGGACTGGATAATGTTTGGAGTGCACATTGTTTATTGGTGATACTGATTGCAGGTTTTTAATTTTCTTTGCTTTTCTACTTTCTACAAACAACCTACGTATCTGTAGTACATATTTGATTATGACAGGGTTCCAGTATATTATATATGTGTCTGTTTTCATATAACTGTGTGCACAAGGCAGGATTGGTGAATAGTGAGAGGTTGCTGGGTTAACACATGGAACTGCCAGATATGTGTGGCCCACTGCTGTACTCAGACATGGCCTAAGTGTGTGAGCATGCCCAGTTTGACCTTTCAGTATGTTGTTGCCTGACATTTGCCTCATTTATTCAAGTGTGTGAGCATACCCAGTAACCTTTCAGCATGTTGCTGTCTGAGGTTCACTACATTTGTTGATGTGTGTGAACACGCCCAATATTAACATGTATACTATATGTGTGTTGACAATCAAGTTGTATTTTTACTGCAAGGCTCACCTTTGTGTCATAAATCTACAGGGATTATGCTGTGCCTGCAGGGTTTACATGAGACACTTTGCATAGACGTATCAACATTTCTTCATACAGGCTGACTAGGGAAATACTGTCATGGTTTAGTGCTTCATTGCTGTGACTATAGTGCACAGTATCCTGGGTTTGAGGACTGTCACTGCATTTTTTTTCATACTGGGCAGACCAGACTGCTTAAGGACAAGTAAAGCAAATATGAGATTTTGCCCAGCATTGCTTAACGTTAACCAACATTGCTGAACGTTGCCAAATATTGCTCAACATTGCCCAAAGTTGTGCTAGTTGTGCATGAAATTTTGTTTACATATACTAAATAGTGGTAATAGCTGTTTAGCACTGCTTTATATTGCTTAAAACATGGCAATAATGTCTCAGGTGGTGCTGCAGGGGGTGCTGCAGGGTTGCCTATGTCGGATGCACATAGTACACTGTCTGTACATGTTTGAAAACAGGTAGTGTCAAGTTAGACATTCCTTTTACTATATGTGTGAGTCAGAGAGAGGTATCATTTCCAGGGTTCCTACTGAGCCAGTGTATGTGCTATGCGTTGCCTCTTTGCCAAGGCCAAGGCATACTGGGCACACCTCCTTCTGCCTACTGGGGCAGGCTCAGGTTGTTCCTCCTCTGAGTCACACTCTTCCTGTGATGGCCTTGGCAATGGTGGTGGGCTGTTTGGCCCGGCCCTATGCTACTCCTGCTGCAGCTATTTTCACAGGATCATATCATGTAGCATAGCACATACCATGACAATTTGGGTACATGCAGTTGGTGAGTACTGCAAGGCTCCATCAGATGTGTCCAGGCACTGGAAGCATGACTTGAGCAGCCCAAACACATGCTCAATTACATTTCATGTTTGTGCGTGTGCCTCATTATGGCATTCCTGTTCATATGTGTGTGTGCATTTCTGATGGGTGTCATCAGCCACGGCTCCAGTGCATATCCAGCATCCCCCACTAGGTGACCATGAGGGATGTCCCCATTGGCAAATGTCTGGGACAGCTGCATCAGATTCCAGATATGGGAATCGTGGTAGCTTCCAGGGCAGCCAGCACACACATTCAGTATTATGCCCTGGGCATCACACACAAACTGGCAGTTGATGGAGGGGGAAGCCCTTGTGGTTAAAGGAGGCCCTACCCCGCTCACCAGCTGGTGCTTTGATGCATATGTGTGTGCAGTCTATTGCACCCACTACCTCAGGGTATTCTGCTATTTGCTGGAAAACATGCATATTGCTGGCCTATACCTCACAGGAAATCTGGTAATATACATGATCACCGACATGTGCTGACATGGCATTCAGGAACTGGTGCAGTACCCTGTATGCTGATGCCTGTGAAATCCCCATCATATCACCAGTTAGTCTCTGGAAGATACCTGTTGCTAGTATTCTTAGGCCAACACATACCTTGGTTTCCACTGGGATGGGTTCCCCTCTGTTGGTTCTAAGTGTGAAGTGTGGCCTGCACAGCTCAACAATTTGCTGCATGAGGTCTCTGTCCACTCTATAGCACTCCACTATCTCCAGCTCATGTAGCCCCTGGTAGGTTACCCTGGGCCTGTACACTATTCTCTGTCTACTCACTGTGGGTTGCTCAGCAGCATTCGCATTGTTATCACCCTCAGCATGTTGCATATGTCACCTTATAACAGCAATGGCAGCCCCTAACATATTTTTTTTGTCTTAGTAAAGCTTTTTAAGTTGTTACTTCTCTTTTTATACTGCAGTGTTGCAGTGTCTCTGAGAAAAACATGGTGGAATGTTGTTTGCAGAGTTTTAAGTGTTGCGCGGGGCTAGTGTACTGCCTGTGTAATTGCCTGATTCTGATTGTTTTCACCTGCTAGCTCTGCTAGTTCTCCTTGGTTAACTTCCTATTATTTGTTGTGCTTCCTTTTCCCTTTCTGTTTCCACAGGTGGCAGCGCCACACAAACATGTGCACACCAGCTCACACGCACGCAAACATGCTTACACGGGTTTCCACAACCTAACACTTTCTTACTCCTGCGTAAATGCGTGCACACAGGCACAAATGCTCTTACACAGATGTCAACACCCTTACACTTGCTTACTCTGATTTAAATGCGCACACATGCATGCACACAGTCTTACTCGGATTTACAGGTGCGCACCCACGTGCAAACATGTTGCAGGCACTTTTACAAGAAACTTTAGTGATATCCACGGCATACACCTTCAATTTCTTGCCTTTAGCTAGGATACCTGTTGACACGCCTCTTCCAGTGATGAGTAACTGACAGCAAACACATAGTTTCATAGGTTCATACTAGGCTATCCGCCCTAGGGCATTTATAAGCGTAGCCAGAACGTGTTTGGCTATCGCCACCCATTTTAAATTAATTTTGCTATGCCCTTTTTCGAGGTTAGTATACTGTGCCTCTGTCTAACAGTGACACAGAAGTGATACCCGGGTTAAACCTACGATCTCCCATCCACTCATCAAGATTCCTCTTGAAGAGTGTCAATGAGGGACTCTGCCTAACCTGGACTGCGATTTTATTCCAGAGTGAAGGGAGCCTCTGGGTTATGAATCTGTCCCTCCATCATGTCCTATTTATTTCAGTGCTGAGGTTCAAGTCTCTTGAGCGTGTAGCTCGATGGGATTTGGATTTTCTGAGGTGCAGCATGTCCATTAATTCCGGGTTGGACATGGCTTTATACATCAGGCACAGATCGCCCCAAAACAGGCGGTATGCCACTGAGTAGAGCTGGAGTTTCTTTAACCGGGCAGCATATGGCATCTGTTTGAGCCCTTTGATCCTCTTGGTGAGGTACTTTTTGGGTCTTTCCAGTTGCTGCAGGTGTCTGGTAAGGTACATCCCAAAAGGGGCATTGTACTCATGAGGGATGAGTAAAGAGGCACGATGACCTCCCCTGATCTAGATGTGAATCCCTTCATGATTAGGTGGGCTATATAAAATATGTTTCTAACCACTTTGGCCACGTGGTTGTCAAATGAGAGACTGCTATCAACTTGGGCCCCAGGTTCCTAATTACTTCTTCTGTACTTAATAGATTACCACCTATGTGGTAATTTGTGGGCACTTTGTTTTTGCTGAAGGGGATGACTATACACTTTTTGGGATTTAGCTTGAGGCCATGGCTCTGGCACCAGTTGTCTGTTTCTATGAGGCCCTTTTGGTGGATGCTTGTGTTGGCTGGAGAGTCGATTATGGTGCCCAGTTTGCAGTCATCTGTGAACTTGGTCAGCCACAGTCCTTCTGTGTTGGCCTGTACCTCAGAGAAACATATACCGAACAAGAGAGGTCCCAGGACTGAGCCTTGTGGGACACCACTTGTAACTGGTTTGGAGTCTGACATGGCTCCAGCAATTCTAACCATGAGAGTTCTGTCCTTGAGCCAGTTTGCAACCCATCTAGTGACATAGGGGTTTATATTTAAGCTGGTGAGCTTATCTATAATGCCCGAGTGGGGTATTGTATCAAAGGTTTTTGCGAGGTCCAGGTAGGCTGTGTGGACCACCTTCCCCTCATCAATGGCCTTGGTGACTGTTTCAAAGAAATCAACCAGGTTTAAGAGGCTGGATCTGCCCTTACCAAAGCTGAACTGGGTAGGATCCAGTGTCTGTAGATCCCCAATATCTTTATTTATGAGGTCCATGATGATCCTTTCCATAGCTTTGCAGACAAAGCTAGTCAGGCTTATGAGGCGATAGTTTCCAGGATCCGTTGAGGCACCACCTTTGTGGAGAGGGACCAGTGTTGCTGTATGCCACTCTTTGGGTACATATCCTGTAGTAAGGCTGAGATTGAACAGTAGTTTTATGTTTGGGTTTAGATCTTCTTGTAGTTCATGTAGGATGCAGCCCGGGACACCGTCTGGTCCCATTGATGCTGTGTTTTTTGTTTTGGAGATGGCGGTCCTTACCTGAGCATCTGAGATGTCAGGGGGGCAGCACTCTGCTGGGATAGATATTTGCCCTTTTGGTGGGGAGGGGGGGGAGAAGTTTGCGCTGAACCTGTCAGCTAGGATGTTGGCAATGTCTGTGGGTTCAGTGTATTTTTTGTCATTTTGGACTAATTCTGAGCATATCTGGGAATTCCCACCCAGGTTCCTAACATAACTAAAGAAAGCCTTGTGATTATCCTTAGTGTCCTGTGCAATTTTTCTCTCGAAGCTGGCCTTAGACGATTTTATGAGTGCCCATAGTTTTTTGCTAATACTGATCAGAGATGCCTTCCCTTTTAGGGATTTTGCTCTATCATTTAGCAGCTTCCTCCTTCTATTGTATAGTTTGTTTATGGCTGGGGTCCACCAGACAGGACATCTGCCTTTGGAGGATAGGGTCTTGGTTTTATTTGGGATTGCATGATCCATGTATTCCTGAAGGTGTTCATAGAATGCATTTATAAAGGATTCTGCTGTCTGGGTTGTATTTTCCAGAGGCCCGGGGGCTTTGAAGGATTCCACCTCGGTTTTGAGGAGGGCCCCTTTTCGGCCCCAAAACCTGGGCTGAACCACAAGGGGAGGGGGAGTGTCCATATTCATCAAGGACACCCACGCCTCCAGGTTAGTAGCAACACATGAAGCATCAGAGACCATACAGGTGCAACTAACCATAGGCAAAACTGCTATGCAACTGGTAGCATGTTACAGACCACCCTCCAAATCTCAAAAACCCCACTCAGCCTTCCTGAAGACATTGGAGGATATGAATGTATCACAAAATACCATCATACTGGGAGACTTCAACTACCCAAACATAGATTGGGTACATTATTCTAGCCCTAATACCCTAGCCCAAAGGTTCCTGGAATTTATAAATTCAAATGCACTGGAACAACTTGTCACCTCTCCCACTAGGGGAGATAATATACTAGAACTGATCATCACAAACATGGGGACAAAATGCTCCACACCAGAAGTATACCCCTCACTAGTGAGATCTGACCACAAACTAATCACCCTGGGTATACATATCCCACCTCCACCCCCAGCACAAAAGACCACAGTGAAAAACTTCTCAAAAGCAGACTTCACTCTTCTTAAGACTGAGATGGTATCCTTTAAGCCCACTGTGCCAGTGGATACCACATCTCACAATGCCGAATCCTTCACAAATGCTTTCTATGGACATCTCCAAGAATGCATGGATCATGCAATCCCAAACAAATCCAAGTCCCTCTCCACCAAAGGTAAGCGTCCTGTCTGGTGGACCTCAGCCATAAACAAATTGTATAACAAAAGAAGGAAGCTACTGCACGTCAGAGCAAAATCCCATGAAGGGAAGACATCTCTGATCAACATTAGCAGAAAAGTACGTTCTCTCATAAAAACATCCAAGGCCAACTTTGAGAGAAAAATCGCTAAAGACACTAAAGATAACCACAAAGTCTTCTTCAGCTATATTAGAAACCTGGGCGGAAACCCTCAGATATGCTCAGAGTTGGTTCAAAACAACAAAAAATACACTGAACCCACAGATATTGCCAAAATTCTGGCTGACAGGTTCAGTGCAAATTTCTCCCCTCCTTCACCCCCAAAAGAAGAAATACTTACCCCAGCTGAATGTAATCTCCCTGTCATCTCAGATGTCCAAGTGAGAACCGCCCTAAACAAAGCAAAAAACACAGTATCAATGGGACCTGACGGTATCCCGGGTTGCGTGTTATGTGAACTCCAAGAGGAGCTAAACTCACACATAAAAATGCTATTTAACCTTAGCCTTACATCAGGATATGTACCTGAACACTGGAGTACAGCAACAGTGGTCCCAGTCCACAAGGGAGGTGCCTCTACAGACCCTGGAAACTACTGCCCCATAAGCTTAACCAGCCTGGTCTGCAAAGCTATGGAAAGAATCATTATGGAACTCATAAACAGAGACATAGGGAACCTACAGACACTTGACCCCACCCAGTTCGGCTTTGTAAAGGGCAGATCCTGCCTTTTAAACCTGGTTGACTTTTTCAAAACAGTCACTAGAGCCATTGATGAGGGCAAAGCAGTCCATACAGCATACCTGTACTTGGCTAAGGCCTTCGACACAATACCCAACTCAGGCATCATAGATAAGCTCAACAGCTTAAAAGTAAACCCTTATGTCACTAGATGGGTTGCAAACTGGCTAAAGGACAGAACCCATAAAGTTAAAATCGCTGGTGCAATGTCAGACTCAAAGCCAGTCACAAGTGGTGTCCCACAGGGATCTGTCCTGGAAACCCTCTTGTTCGGCATTTATTTTTCAGATGTTAAAGCAAACATGGGAGGGCTGTGGCTGACAAAGTTCGCAGATGACTGCAAACTAGGTGCCATTATTGATACACCAGCAGACACACACATCCTACAAAAAGGCCTCACAGAAACGGACAACTGGTGCCGGAGTCACGGCCTTAAACTAAATGCCAAAAAATGTATAGTCATCCCCTTTGGGAAAAACAAAGTACCCACAAATTATCACATAGACAGCAACCCACTGAGTATGGAAAAA
The DNA here is from genome assembly GCF_019279795.1 of Protopterus annectens. Classification (NCBI taxonomy): domain Eukaryota; kingdom Metazoa; phylum Chordata; order Ceratodontiformes; family Protopteridae; genus Protopterus; species Protopterus annectens. Next base: position 120,932,874 of record NC_056741.1, read on the forward strand.
GTAATCAGAGACCTAGGGACCCAAGTTGACATCGACCTCTCATTTGACACCCACATTGCCAAAGTGGTTAGAAAAACATTCTACCTTGAACACCTCATCATGAAGGGATTCACATCCAGATCCAAGGATGTCATTGTACCCCTATATTCCTCCCTCATCAGACCCATGATTGAGTACAATGCCCCATTTGGTATGTACCTCACCCGGAATTTGCAACAGCTGGAGAGACCACAAAAATACCTCACCAAGAGGATCAAGGGTCTCCAACATATGTCTTATTCTGCCAGACTAAAGAAACTTCAGCTCTATTCAGTAGCATACCGCCTGCTCATAGGTGATCTCTGCCTGATGTACAAGGCCATGTCCAAGCAGGATCTGATAGACATGCTCCACCTCAAAAAATCCAAATCCATCAGGACCACGAGAGCTAAAGACTTAAACCTCGGCACAAGTAGGAATAGGACATGCTGGAGGGATAGATTCATAACCCAGAGACTTCCCATGCTTTGAAACAAGATCCCAGTTCGTATTAGGCAGAGTCCCTCACTGACTCTCTTCAAGAGAAATCTTGATGAGTGGATGGGAGATTGTAAGTTTACCCCAGGGGTCACATCTGTGTCACTGCTAGACAGGGGCACAGTAAACAAATTCTATTATATAATGGGACCTTCATTGTGTCACTACTAGACAGAGGCACAGTATTCTAAATCTATTCTGTACATTTTTTGTACCATTTCATGGGGTGGCAAAAGCCACATCACTATGGCTAGGCTTACAAATGCCCCAGGGCAGATAGCCTAGTACTATACTATGAAACTGTGAAAGTATGAAATTTGCTTTAAAGAAGTTTTTCACTGTGGTTTTCTGGGCAGGAGGTGGGGTCGGGATGTGAATATCCAGTGAGATTAGTTTATGGTCTGATCTTACCAGTGAGGGATACACTTCTGGTCTGGAGCATAGAGTCCCCATGTTGGTGATGATCAGGTCCAATATGTTTTCCCCTCTTGTGGGAGTGGTAACAAGTTGTTCCATAGCATTTGAATTTATAAATTCTAGGAACCTTTGGGCTAGGGTGTTGGAGCTAGATTAATGCTCCCAGTCTATGTTTGGGTAGTTGAAGTCGCCCAATACAATGGTGTTTGGAGAGACCTTCATATTTTCCAGTGTTCTCAGGAAGGCCAAGTGGGGTTCCTGGGTTTGGGACTGTGGTCTGTAGCAGGCTATAAACTGGAAGGCTGTTTTACCCACTGTTAGTTGCACATGGATAGTCTCTGATGCTTCGTGCTTTGCCACCAACCTGGAGGTGTGGGTATCTTTGACAAATATTGATACTCCCCCTCCTTTTGTGGTTCAGTCCAAGTTTTGGGGCCGAAAAGCATGGTATGAGGTATAACCTGGTAGTGCTGGGGTGCTCCCGGGAGCCTTGAACCAGGTTTTTGTTACTGCACAGATATCGATGTTCTCCATGCTAAGGAGAGTTTTGAGTGTGTGCATCTTGAGGTTTAGACTTCTGGCGTTGAGTAGCATTACTCTTAGTTTCTTATCCCTTGTGATACCTATGGAGGTGGGTTTGTCTTTTGAGCCTTGCTTAAAAAAGGCACTATGGGGGTAGCAAGAGCCTTTGCCAATATCTGAAAGCCCAGGGGTGACAGGTGCAAGCTGTCCCTAGTGAAGCATCGTGGCTTGTTGAGCATGTCATCCCAGGCTGACAGGCATTGGATCCCCTGTGAATGACACCAATACTTAAGCCAATTGTTGAAATTGATCATCTTGTCTTCATATTGTGGCATCATTCTTGGTGAGGGTAAGATGCTACTCAAGGTCAGGGTCATACCGGCCTGGGCCACATGCTCAGAGAGCTCCTCTATGTCTCTTTTCATGTAGTCCAGGGAGGTACGTCTCAGGTCATTCACACCAGCATGGACAACGACTGAGTCATATTTGTACTTGCCTTGGAGTGACCTGAGTGCTTGTGTTATGTGGCGGATCCTAGCACCCGACAGGCAGCTCACCATGACCTTCTCCTTGTTCAGCCTGGTTAGAAGGACATCAGTGTGCCTGACGATAGAGTCACCTATTACAAGTGTATCAGGTGTGTTGTTTAGCCTTAAGGGCTGTGACTGTTCGGCACACTGGCTTTGTGAGCTATGTGTTGCACGTGTTTTGTTTTGGGGTAGCGGTTGCTTGGGTGTCTGTTTTGGAGGTCTCTGCTGCTTAGGCAGATTTTTATTTAGTGCCTCTGGGTATGTTTTTGTATGTTTATGTGTTTAGTTTGCTGTCGTGGTAGGTTTATGTGAGACTGGAATTGTAGTGAGTGTGTTTTCCTTCTCCTCCTGACTGGTTACGCCAGTACTGAGTTGAGAGAGGTTAGCCTCCAGTTTGGCTATATGGATGCATCTCTCACATGTGTTGGAATTTGTTGGGTGGAGGAGAGGGTTGTCTGTGTACATGAGGCAGTCGTAACATTGCCTCAAGTATCCCAGATTCACCAGCTGGACTGGAGAGGAGATTGACAACTGACCTTTGGACATGTTAGAATAGTATTGGGAATTCCTTTATAATTGAAAAAAAGGGCCAATGGGGAACAAGGTACTCAAGGGGAGTTTGTGAGGGTGTAGTGCTTTTAATTTTTTAGTGCTGACTTGTATAATTGCTTTAGTGAGCAAGTGTCAGGTAACTTAAATGCAATGTGTTACAGGTAACTTAAATGCAAAAATGACAAACAGTAACTTTCTTTTAAGTGAAACAAGGAAATAAGTAAAGTAAGCAATGCAGATATCACTAGAGATCCACAGAAGCACTGAAAATCCGCATTTTAGGTGGTATTAGTGTTTCAGGGAAATAACAAGCAAGCAAACAACAAGCATACAAACAAAGCTAGATTCAGCAGGCCTGGATCTAGTCTATGCTACAGCAAACAAGGTGTACCAATTTAAGTAAGAAACAGTTGAAATATGCAGGCACTATAAGCCTTTAACCAGAAATTCCCAGCTCAGAAGGGCAGAGTCCAGCCTCTCCTCCCACAAGAGTGCAGACCACAAACCTTCTTAATGTAAAATAACTGGCCTGAAGCCCAAGTGCTTAAACCAGAATTAATACACTTTTAGAATAATAGACACTGAGCCCTCAATCAGCAGTTCCCAACTTAGAAGGATGTGCCACCACAGTGCAGGCCACAAACCTTCCTAATGTAAAACAACTGGTCTGAAGCCCAAGTGCTTAATCCAAAAGACTTAGAATGATAGCTACACTTTAATCAAGTTACTACAAAGCAGTAGTAAATACAACTGAATACTTTAAAGAATGCCTGGATTAGTGCTCAAGTTATACAAACAAAGCTAGATTCAGCAGGCCTGGATCTAGTCTATGCTACAGCAAACAAGGTGTACCAATTTCAGTAAGAAGCAGTTAAAATATGCAGGCACTATAAGCCTTTAACCAGAAATTCCCAGGTCAGAAGGGCAGAGTCCAGCCTCTCCTCCCACAAGAGTGCAGACCACAAATCCTTTTAATGTAAAATAACTGGCCTGAAGCCCAGGTGCTTAAACCAGATATAATACACTTTTAGAACAACAGACACTGAGCCCTCAATCAGCAGTTCCCAACTTAGAAGGATGTAAGCTACCTGTTCTGCCACTACAGTGCAGACCACAAACCTTCCTAATGTAAAACAACTGGTCTGAAGCCCAAGTGCTTAAACTAAAAGGCTTAGAATGAGTTACACCAAGCAGTAATAAATACAACTGAGTACTTTTAAGATGACGCAAAAGCAAAATAAAGTAGGAAGAAACACAAATACAGTAAAAGCAAAAGCAGATTTTTGTTTCAGAAAAGTAGCAAAAACAGTAGTAAAAACAATTCACATGCAGTGCAAGCTGGCACACTTGAGTATGTAGCAATATTAGTCCACACACAGTTTGAAAAAATGTAATTAAATTAAAAAGGACTAAAAGCAAGTGCAGAAAGGGTTTATTAGTTAGAATGCGGTAAAGAGATGGGACTGGGGGAGTGTCCTAGATCAAATCTACAGTGGGGTGGGTACTGCAAAGGCCATCAAATTTAAAACTACAACCAAGGACAGGGAGGGGGGTTGGAGAAGACAGATTCAACAGAAATAGATATGAGGAATCACAGTGCAAATTATAACCAAAAGAATATATACTGATATCTGTATATTTGCAGAACAGTAAGACAACAAATATCTAAGTAACAATTTAGCTCTGTAATACAGAATAATACAAACAAAATATACTCATTTAGTTAGTTAGTAATTTTGTCCATCAGATTAAAAAAACATTTTTGCAACGCCCAACAATGGCTTCAAACCTGTTTTCACAATAACATGCCTTTGCTCATTATGTTAATACCCAGTTATCAGTAGAAACTATCAACATTTGATTGAAGTATTATTCATTAATAATTTCACCTTTGCCGATCAGTTATATACACTTCTTAGTCGACTTTAAAGATATATACATTGTAATTGTATATTTAGTGTTAATTTGACCTCGAATCAATTATTGCTATTGTGAATTATAACCTTGCACCGCATTGTTAAGCCAAAATTAAATTGGAATGCCCGCTTTTGTATTAAAATGTCGTTTTCTAACGTGCTGCCATTCAATCACAATTAGTATAACCGACATATCCAACAATATTTCCCATTTTTAGATCGTAAATCTTTCAACTGATAAGGTCTCTGAAAGAATCTAGATTGAATACATTATTTTAGATGAAATATCGACATAAAATTATTTTTTTTAACACCATTGAAATTTTATTAAAAATCTTTATAAAACCACATATTAGAATAATTCGTTTAATTTGCGTTCACAACTTTCCACCTAAAATTGAATTGCCAACAACCTAGGGTCAATCAGTCTTCATTTACCGATCCACCACCAATAATCAGTGTTTTAGTCATGCTTGTGTTCCTCGTAAATCAATGTAAGATGAACATGCAGTACCTGTTCGTTCGTGTTAAATAAGCGTTCAAAACATTTTTGTGTATATAAAGCATACCTTAGTATGTACTTCTTATTAAAAAGTTAAACGCAAGTTTAAGACCACATATATATAGCATCACCACAAATTAAACCGCCGTTAGTTCTTTTTTACAAAACATAAAACTTTCAGCCCATCACCAAAAAATTCCATAACAAGATTCTTCATATTAGCAAAAAGTCGCATTTACATTTCATAGATACCATATATTTTGGTCATGTTCACAGCCATAATGTAACAGGCGATTTTTGTAAATAAACTGCCCCTCTTTCGTTTCCTTATGTGTTTACTTATCCATCGATTTGCATGTGTCTAAAGTGCAAACTCAAAAAATCCGTTATGAATCTCCGCACATGGCAGCCATCGTTCCAGATTGTTCATCATTCTCTTTCTCAATTCACGCAGGTATTAATTTCATATTCCCTCTCTTTAATAAAACGATGCTTTAATTCCCGCTTTGATAGACAACATAGACTTCTTCATCAATCTTCAATCCACCATTCATTTTGCTCATGCGTACGTTTGCACACACGAATTGTACCTTCATTATTTTCAATACATCGGGTTTCACCAGCTCCTTGCTCATTTTCTATAATTTTCCATGGTTATTTGATTCAAACAGCCCTTCAATAAGAAACCAAACAGCGTTTTAAAGGCAACTTCTTATAACAAACATAATTATTCGCGTCAATGGCCTGTAGAGGCTCTATCAGTTGCCATTTTGCTTCCCCTTTCTTTGAATAGGGTGAAAGTTCATTCGTAAGCAACATACCGAAAACTTGTTTCATCCTAGATTCGCCAAAATTTCAATAATTATGAACACATTTTAAAGTTTTTCAAATATGTACTTACATTTTGATAGCTTTCACCCCCTATTCCAAAAGAAAGGGATTATCAAGGGGCAACTGATTAGAGCCTCTAGAATGTGTACAGATGAAAATATGTTTAATAAGGAAGTTGCCTTTTTAAAAACACTGTTTGTAGAAAGAGGCTACCCTGTACAATTGTTTGAATCAATAGCCATGGAGGTTTCAACTAGTAGAAAAGAAAAATTTTTTCCCCTGCTGGGTGAAGCCCACAGTCACAGAATGGTGACAATAGAGAGTACCAATAAGGAACAAACTAAGGCATTTGTACACACTAATTGTAATGAAAGTGGACTAGTTGAAAAGATTGTGGAAAAGTATTGGCCAATTTTGACATCTAACGAAGAGTTCAAAGAAATATTAGGGAATAAACCTCATTTTATTAAGAGAAGGAATATGAATCTAAAGGACTGCTTTGAGGCTAACCTGGTAGGGAAAGAGAATGATAGACAATCTAGGTGTGGTACGTTTAAATGTAAGGCCTGCAGGCAGTGTCCTTATATTATAAACACAAAAGGTTTATACCTTAAATCAAGGAAAAGATTTGTTGGATCACTAGCCTATTATAATTGTAAAACAAAAGGGGTAGTTTATTTAGGAATTTGCCAACACTGTTGGAGTTTCTATGTAGGCAAAACCGAAAGGACACTAGCCAAAAGGATTTATGAACATCTATATGAAATAAGCAAACAAAAGGAAACAAATGCATTTTACAAGCACTCTCTAGGTTGTACACAGATGGACCTTAGATTTTTAGTGCTGGAACAAGTGAAAAGTAACCCAAGAGGGGGGATTGGGAATCTTCCCTAGAATACAAAGAACTTCTTTGGCAGTTAACATTGGACGCCTCAAGACCCCCTGGCTTGAATGACGCTATAAGTCTGAGTAGTGCACTTAAACTCAGAAGGGCAAAATTATAATATGGGTTTACTAAAGTATTATACATATACACAAAAATGTTTTTAGGCAGCTATTTAACACACAATTTTCTAACATAACAATTTTTTGCTCTTTTTGCACATATTCTTCTTACACAATTAGTTTACAAGGAAGGGAGGCTATGGCAGTAAACATTTTGTTACCCTACTTACATAAACCTGTTGCAAGATGTGGATATTTTAATTTTAATTTCAATTTTTACTTCTTCATAGTTGGACTTGCACACAAATCACTTTTAACATGTGTATTCTAATATGTCCTTTTTATAGGTATTTTAACATGTATTTCAATATGGTTGTAGAGTCAAGGTTTTTTAGGTCAATGTATCTAAAATAATGTAATTATTCAATCTATTTATATTCATTTTTAAACTACCTTACATCAGTTGGAATATTACATTTTAAAATGGTTTGCATATTTATTGTATAATGAGTTTTTACTGCAATGCAATAATTTGAGGGTAGCTTTAGCACATTAGAACGCTAACATTTTAATAATTTAAAAGTTTTTTAAGCATTTATATACAGAATTTAATTTTAGCTTAACAAGTTTACATTGAAATTAAATATTGTATTCTAATAGCAGCTTTTGGTTCAGGTATTTAACATGATTAATATACAATACAATATATATCTTTAAAAAAGTAACCTAAGAAGTATATACTTCTTTGTCAACAAAGAGTTAATTAATTGTGATAATAGATCAATTAAATGTTTGATTGACCACATGATTATTTAAGATATTCTTGTATAAAAGAACAAAAGGCATGGCTTGTTATTTGTCTTGAAAAAGCATGGGAGAGCCTGGGTGAAAGCGTTTGATTTAATTGTGGTTTTTATCTGTTCTTCGTTGTGCTGAAATTAATTAAAGTTCTTTAAGGAAAACAAAGAGCCTGAATTTCGTGGATTTTTACAGTTGGTTACCAGTTGGTTTTGTGGTGCTTTGCGTTTGAACTTTATACTATAACATCTTATCCAAGGTTTGCTTATAGAAATCCCAGCAATTTAAAAAGCAAATTATGCTTTAAGGACATACGAACCAAGAAACAAAAGGGGATCGAGTCAAATAAAAAGGAGACATTTCCATGCATGCACTGCTCCATATGCGGTGTTATATGCAAAACCAACAAATTCACACATCCTATAACTAAGAAAGAATAGTGGTTTAATTGCACTGCTACTTGTAACTCCAGCAACATTGTATATTTAGGTACTTGTGATATATGTCCAAGTTTGTATGTTGGCAAGTCAAGTAGAAAGCTATGTGACTGGATTATTGAACATAGGTCTGATACAAAAAGGAATATTTCAACGAATGCAATTGCAAAGCACAATATTTATTTTGGTAATACACATACTTTTCCTTATAGGGTTATTGACATATGTTATGCTACTCAGAGAGGGGGCAGACAGGAATAATGACTTAGAAACTAAATAATTGGATTATTAGACTATAAGCAGATAGTAGTCCAGGCATTACTTCTACTGTTTCTATTAAACCCAAAATGCAGACATGTTTTAAAAATGATATTTAAATATTAGGCTACATATTATATAACCACGTTATAAATGCTTCTTTTAAAAAATGTATACATAATTAATTAATGATATAATTAATTAGATAATGATGTTGGTTGGCTGTTATCATCATGTGATGTTAAATTTTATATTCAAATAGTACTGTGTTTTATTATGGTTGTATCATAGGTTCATAGGTTGGTACTAGGCTATCGGCCATAGGGCTTATACACGCCTAGCCATAACAATTCCCTGGCTATTTCTTCCCACACTATTTACTTCCCTGGACCCCTGTCTAGCAGGGCAACTGATGTGATCCCTGGGGTGAATTTCTTTCTCCCATCCAGTCATCAAAGTTCCTTTTGAAGAGGGCCAAAGAGGTGTTCTGCTTGACATGTATGGGCAGTCTATTCCAGAGTCTGGGGAGTCTCTGGGTCAGGAACCTATCCCTCCAGCATGTTTGTTTATTGTGATGACAAGATTTAGATCTCTTGAGCATGTGGCTCTGAGGGATTGGGATTTTCTTTAAGTGTAGTATGTCCAACAGCTCTGAGTTTGACATGGCCTTGTATGTTAAGCAGACATTGCCTCTGAGTAGATGATATGTGACAGAGTATAGCTGGAGTTTTTTAAGGTGGTCAGCATAGGGCATCTGCTTTAGGCCTGTCATTCTTTTAGTGAGGTAATTCTGCAACTTTTCAAGTTGTTGCAGATGTCTTGAGAGGTACATACCAAATGGGGCATTGTATTCTATAATGGGTCTAATGAGGGATGAGTACAATGGGACAATGACCTCCTTTTTTCTGGATGAAAAGCCCTTAGTGATGAGGTGTGCCACATAGAAGAATTTCCTGACTGTTGTGGCGATGTGGTTATTGAAGATGAGACCACTGTCCACCTGTGTCACTAAGTCTCTTATTTTACTTTCAGTGTTTAGTGTACTGCCACCTATGTGGTAATTCATGGGTACATGTTTTTTCCCAAAGGGGATAACTATACATTTCTTGGCATTGAGCTTGAGCCCATGGCTCTGGCACCAAGCATATATTTCTGTAAGGCCCTTTTGTAGAGTATCGATATAATTTGGGGATTCAGTAATGGCTTCTAGTTTGCAGTCTTCTGCGAACTTTGTTAGCCAGAGTCCCTTAGTGTTGGCCTGTACTTCAAAGAAGTAGATGCCAAACAAGAGAGGTCCCAGGACTGAACCCTGAGGTACTCCACTTGTCACTTGTCTGGAGCTGAATTTGGAGTCAGCTACTTCTACAGTGTGGGTTCTGTCAGTAAGCCAGTTGGCAACCCATTGAGTGGTGTAGGGATTAATGCCCAGCTTAGTAAGTTTATCTATGATTCCAGAGTGGGGGATGGTGTCAAAGGCCTTGGCAAGGTTCAGATAGGCTGTGTGGACTGTCTTACCCTCGTCCACGGCTCTGGAGACTGTTTCGAAGAAGTCAATCAGGTTCAGGAGAAAAGATCGGTCCTTCATGAACCCAAACTGGGTGTGGTCCAGTGTTTTAAGGTTGCCAATGTCTTTGTTTATAAGTTTCATGATAATACATTCCATGGCCTTGCAGATCAGGCTCGTCAGACTGATGAGGCGATAGTTCCCGGGATTCAAGGTGGATCCCTCCTTGTGGAGTGGGATAACTGTAGCTGTACGCCACTCAGTGGGCATGAAGCCTGAGGTGAGGGTATGATTAAACATGACACTTAGGTGAGGTGCCAGTTCATTTTGTAGTTCATGTAGTACACAGCCCGGTATGTCATCTAGTCCCATGGATGCTGTATTCTTAGCTTTGGAGACTGCATTTTCTACCTGTGTGGCCGTTATTACCAGAATTTGGCAATCTTCCGGTATTGAGATGGGCCATTTAGAGGGTGAGAGGAGGGTGAAATTGGCACTGAATCGATCTGCCAGGATATTGGAAATATCCTTGGGATCGGTATATTTAATGCCATTCTGTTGTAGCTCAGAGCAGATCTGAGCATTGCCATTTAGATTCTTGACATAATTATAGAATGCCTTGTGGTTGTCTTTAGAATCTTTGGCAATTTTATTTTCCTAACTAGCTTTGGAGGATTTTATGAAGGATCTCAGCTTCTTACTGAGGCTGGTAAGGGAGTTTTTTGCATCCTGGGATTTTCCACTTTTCTGCAACAGTTTCTTCCTTTTGTTGTAAAGTTTGTTTAAGGCAGGGGACCACCAGATTGGCTTCCTTTTTTTGGAGGAGAGTATCTTGGTTCTATTTGGGATGGCACGATTCATGCAGGAGTGGATGTGCTTGTACAGTGCCTTAGTGTAGGACTCAGCAGTCGAACTTACAGTTCCCATCTGCATGGGTGTCATGAAGTTTGTAACTTCTAAATTGAGTAGCATGAAATTGGCTGTGGAGAAGTTTTTTATGGAAGTTTCCATACTGGGGGGTGTGGGGTGGGACGTGGATGTTAAGGGTAATTAGCTTATGGTCTGACCTGACCAAGGAGGGGGTGACTATAGGTGTGAGGCATCAATTTCCCATGTTGGTAATGACCAGGTCTAGGATATTGGAGCCCCTGGTGACACTATGGATTAGCTGATCCAGGGCATTGGATTTTATGAATTCCAAGAACCGTTGGGCAAAGGTGTTGGTACACGAGTAGTTTTCCCAGTTAATGGCAGGGTAGTTGAAATCACCCAGTATTAGGGTGTTTGGTTGTATATTAATATTTTCCAGTATGTTTAGAAAGGTGTAATGAGAATCTTGGGGCATAGTGGGGGATCTGTAGCAAGCTACAGTTTGGATTGCAGTCTTACCTAGTGTTAGTTGCACCTAGAGAATTTGAGATGCATTGTGTTGGGCAACTAACCTGGTGGTGTGAATATCCTTGGTGAATATGGACACTCCTCCACCTTTAGTGTTTCGATCCTGGTTTGGTGGTCGAAAAGTGTGGTAAGAGTTGTAGCCTGGTATTGCAGGGGTGCTCTCTGGAGCCTTGAACCAGGCCTCAGTTACTGCACAGATATCAATGTTCTCCATTTTTAGGAGTGCCTCGAGAGAGTTCATTTTGAGGTTTAGACTTCTAAACAGTTTAGACTTCACACTGAAGAAGGAGTAATCTGAAAGCTTTGTGTTCTTAGCTATGTTTTATTGGTATTTTATTAAACTTCTGGACATAACTTGTCCATTTTGTTTTGTGCTTATTGTAGACTTTTGTTTAAATGGCAAGTATATTGCAGGTTCCTCTTTTTTGGGGGATTTAAGCCATCTAACTAATGAGCTGAGCATTTTGATTGCTTGGATCATGTCGAGGAATTTCCTTTAACAAAAGGAATGAGTTTAGTCATACGTAATACTATTCATAAGTCAAGGTCTCCTAATTATATTTATTTTGCCTATATAGCATGTCCTTTTCATAATTCAAACACTTGGTAATGGAATGATGAAGACAGGTAAAAAGCAATAGCTATATGTGCTCTTTCAGTTTTGTCTTCAAAGTTTATGTCATCACTGAGGATTACTTTGCAAAATTTGTTCCAAAATCTTTCATATTGTTATTACCCTTCTTCTCTGGTACTTGAAACAACCTTATACTCTTCCTCCTTGATCTGTTTTGATACTCAGAGCCGGTTCATGGTCAAATGAGGCCCCAGGCAGGATAATAGGTTGGGACCCCCCAAAGCAGCCCTTCCTGCAGCAACCCCCCACCCACAGCAGTCCCCTCCCCAGTCATTCTAGTGTTCCATTACTTGGCTATTTCTCCCCAGTTACCATAAACACTGTTCAAATGTATCAGTGTGCACTCTGTTTTCTTATTTACTTCTAAAGTGATTACAAATATTGAAATAAAATAACAAAACACTGATAACCATTTGCTAAACAAACAATACAGTCTCAGAATGAAAACAGACTTAGCATGAGCAGTAAACGTCTCTATCATTGAAAAGGCATTAAAAGTCACATTCAAATAAAATGCATCTGGCCAGTGGAGAATTAAGTTTACCTTTGGGCTGCTTTCAAACCTTAGGCTTCTGACACACATTTTTAGGGCCATGCATACATGTATGTGTTCTTTGATTCACTTTCCTGATTGTATACATTATATTCCTTGTATAATACACCACCACATGTTACAGTGTCTTTCAAATGTGCAGTTTTGAACATTTTTCCTGTAAGCAATGAAACAAATTGTATGACCCAATAATGACAAAACCGCCCATTTCAGAACATTTTAATCATAAAAGGCCACTCAAACTTCTGTCACTACAATCCACCCATATCAGTCAATAAGCACAATTTCTGCAGAAGTAAATGTCATCCGGATATTTCCACATTAAAGAGATCTGTAACTAATGAAGAGATTGCTACTCGCAAGCAACTTTACATTTCAGCATCTTACCTACAAATTCAATACTCACTGCTTTTGAAGAATGAATTGCCTATGTTACATAAAAAAATCATAAGCTGGTAATATTGCAATAGGGAAGGTCTGACAAACTGACAACACATTCATAGTTACTAGGCATCTCATACAAGGGTGGTGATGGACATACATAGGAGTGCAGAACCCCTATCCCTTCTTAAAATGCACCAAATAATCTGCAATCAAAAGGGCACTGTAATATCAGCACTCCATATACATGGTGCAAGAGTAAATCCACAGCCTTCTGCAACAATAATAATTGTACAATTAATACTGCTTTCAAATTCTACAGCACAAACAGTAACTGACATTTGTTAAACAAAACCGTTAGTTGCACATTGAAAACAGACTTAGCATGAGCAACAATAAATTTCTATTCCATTGAAACTCAAAAATTCCATGAATATGCACTGAGACTCATAATTCCCTGAAAATGTACTGAAACTCAAATTCACAATTCCATCAGCAGTCTGGTAGTTGATGCAGAGGATTCAGGCTCTGCCTCCTGTAACCAAGTTAAAGGGTCAGTCCTAATCAAGTTAAACTGTCTCCTCTGCTTGGGCTTTACATACCATAAACCCATACCTCTCAACCTCTTAGCAAAAGAAATTTGGACAAAGCATAAAATAATGGGGTAACAAAGCCCCCAAAATAGGGACATATTATAAATATTGTTCTTATAGACTTAGAAAGTTGCTTAAATAACACCATTTGTCTTAGCATGCATTTTCTGAAGGAAATGATGTCTGATACACAAATGAATGACATTATTTAGTTATTTCAGTCCTCAATGATTTGCCAGAAAATCAAACATTTTATGAGGAATATGCCAAAAAAAGTATGTTTCAAGAGGTGGAAAAAAAGAAGAAAATATATACAAATGTATAAGGAGTTTCTAAAAGATTTTAAGTTGAAAAATTCACAAATTTTGTCATCCAAAGTGCTATATAGTACTTCAAATACCATTAACAGAAAATATACAAGCAATATCTATGGGCAGAAAAAAGAAAACGAATAAAGATGTAAATGTGTAAGGAGTTTAGTATAAACATTTCCACAAGAGTCCCACTTCTTTGGTTGTCTGGAGTACTGGACTGTACTTCTAATGTTAATGGTTAAAACTTAAGGATTATGTGCAATAGTGTATTATTCTTCTGAAGCACATCCTATCCCTAGCCCATAGTTTCTTTCATGATATATTTTGTTAATGGAATTAAATATTTTTATACATGCCAGAAAAAAGTCCATCTTTTTTCAAGGTCATCAGACATAAACTACTATTCTCTTTTTAAATACTAGAGTCACAACTTAGAAAACATTCTCCTTACATGGATATAAATACTTTTTACAGTCCATTAAATCCACAAACTTTCCCAACAGTTCAAATGTCTCAAATGTTAAA
>NC_056741.1:120947499-120974052 GCF_019279795.1 Protopterus annectens
CAAATAAATGTAAGTGCAGTGAGGCTGGGTAAGAAATGGGGATAGGGTAGGGGAGCAAAGGGAGCCTGATTGGAGTTCTAAGTCTGTACTAATTTCTTCATACAGCACTACAGACTGATTTATTTTACGTCTAGATGCAAGTCAAGCAAAATATATCAGAGATCTCCTATTATTGTCGTCTTTTGCTCTTAAGTAGCCCTTTTTGAACTAGTGGCACATAATCTCTCCCTGGATATACTGAGTTAAGGTTTAGATACCTGAACTGAAATAGAGTTAAGAAGCATTTATTTTATGGCATTTAGTATTGTTTCCACATTTAGAACTGAGAGGAGGGGGTGGGGTGGGGAGAAGACTAGCAGCTATCGACCCTGGTAATATGCACCCTTACAATTAAGTATAGAGGAGTGATTTTCAATTACAGCATCTCGTTAGTTTTAAGCAAAACTTTTCCTTGATTTTCTGTTCACGTGCACCCTTGTTTCACATATGATTTATTGTTAGAAGGGATAGCGTCGGTACATGTAGAGGTGGGAGGGGGGCCCAGTATGACTGGATATTCTGCAAAATTAGTTTTAGGCAAACTTTTCCTTGATTTTCTGTTCACATGCACCCTTGTTTTAGGTATGATTTATTGTTAAAAGGGATACTGTCAACACACTCGCAGAGGGAGACAACCCAGTAAGACTGGATATTCTGCAAAATTAGCTTTAAGCAAAATTTTCCTTGATTTTTTTGTTCACGTGCACCCTTGTTTCAGGTATGATTTATTGTTAGAAGGAATAGTGTCTGCACTCACAGAGGTGGGTGTGGTGACCCTGCAAGACTGGATATTCTGCAAAGTGTACAGGAGCATATTCCAGGGAAATGAATAACTGCATTGTTTTCTTAATTTTTTTAATTTTTTTGGATTATTATTATTTCTATTAAATAACTCATTGCCTTTCAATTCAAACACTGACATCTCTGTGTTAAAAGTCAAATTGTATGTCCCAGAAATGTCTAGCCTGAATCATAGTAGTTCAAGGTCATATGAGTCATACATGATGTCTCCAAAAGATAAGGTGGTTGAAGGTGTATGTCATCTTAAGAATGTGCTGTCATGTGAGATATATGGTTACTTGCCACAATATCATGACCTAGTTATCTTATAGACAGTGGTCTTACAGTGCTGTGGGACAAGGACCTCTAATGAGAGGTTCTTCTATGTGTAGATAACAACTGACATGCCCTGCGTGAAATCTTTTGTGTTTGTTCCCTCTACTGTCTCTACTACTTTCTTCAGAAGCATCTGTTGTACTATGTGATATGACCCCATGTGAGCTGACAGTACCCCATCCTCTTACCCTTTCAAACACTGACACCTAAGTTTGATAAGTTTTCACTAGTGGACAAATGGGGGCAGACAAGGATGCTTGGTGTGCCATCATACTCTGCATCAGTGTGATCATGGCATAGCCTTACCCTCTACTATTTCCATGTAGAGCTGGTAATGCTCATCTACATCCTAAAGAACTTTGATAATTTTTAGCTGACTCGGTGTGTCAATGCACTGAGCTTTAACAATGTTAAAGCACATTTGCAGCTGGGAAGCCAATGCTATATATGGTGCTGTGACTTATGCCTGCACCTGGCACCCCTTTGTAAAGGTGTCACTGTGGACACTGCTACCTCTGAATATCTCCCATCATCTAGAAGGTGTTTCTCCAGGTTTGGAGATACTGGTGTAGGAGTGCATGCTTTTTCCTCCCTGTGTAACACATTGGGTAATGTGACTCTGTGCTTGACTTTGTAACATAGTGCCACTTCCTGACGAACAAATAAAATTTTGTAGGGTGTGATATCCAGCCATTAAACTTGGCAAATGCATGCCATTTTACTCAGACTTTTCCATAAATATAACTATGTTATCATCAGCAGCTGCCTTTCTGCTGCTGATATCCTTTAAATTAATAGGTATAGGAGAACTGTTTGTTCCTGATGTTGGCACTGAATTAGTTTAATGCATTACAAATAAAATACTGTCATTTACTACTGTATGCACTTTAAGTTGGTGTGGGTGACAATTTTGCCTGCACACTCCCTTCATTGTTCATTGTCATTATGCACAGACGTGGAGTGTTCACCTGTTAAAAGTAATTGTCACGTGCAACATGTAATCATATCCTGATCACCTGACTAACATTACTCAGATTACTTTTCTCCACCTCTTACAGCCACTTTGCTTCCCATCCTTTGTGTACCTTAAAGCTCCTCCTCAGACTGCACTTATTTTACTTTTCCCCCTTCTCTCATAGCCACCACTAACTACAATTCTTCCTCTGTCCAGTTATCTTCCTCCTCATTTCTATAACTTCTTTCATATTTCTCATATCATTTTTAAGTTACATTCTACTTATCTGCCTGTAAATTATAATTAAACTAAAAAAAAAACAGTCTGAACTTTTCCCTACAACCATCATGCTATAAATACTTGAATTGCTATTGTGTACTTCTCTATTCAACAATTAGTCAATTAGTGCTAGTTTCTCTTGTTTTTTTGTGTTAAAATGCTATGTTGATGTAAGAAATATTTAAAAATATTTAAGAATATTTAAAAATCATGCAAATAAGCTCATGTATAAATGTTTTTACCCTGCAATTATAATTCATTATGTGTAACTTAAATCTGGAGCTTTTCCCACTGGGCCTTTGCTGGAAATAGGTTTTTGCCTAGTCAGACTTTTCCCTGTCAAAGACAAATCAATCACTCAATCAATCATTCCATTTCAGCATTCAATTTTCTATATAAGATATGTTATATTGTTAATCCAACCTTCCTTATCAGATGTCTGCTGATACTTCAGACTTAGGTAACATATGCCAGTTACATTGATATCTGTGCCACAATTATCCCCTTCATTGGGTGTTAAAAAGAGAATTGTAGGAGGTTCTTCCCCCAGCAATGCAAAAGGGAATTGCATTCTACATTGCCTTTGCTGTGGACTGGCATGTCCTACCATATCCTTACTCCTCTTCTTACATTGTGGTAATGTGAGGTTCCTTCCAATGACAGAGATTGTTTGTATAATCCCTTGGTTTCAGGCCTCTGCCCTCTCAGCTTTTGTGTGCCCTATTCCAAAAATGAGTTTTCCATCTGCCCTAAGGGAGACTATGGGGATGTAGTTTTCTTCATCTCTAAAACTGTACTTTCTTGGTCTAGATCCCTGCTGCGGCATCAATAATATACCTAAAAGAAAATGCCAGACTCATACATTGAAAATTTTGATGCAATTATCATCCCTAAAGCATAACAATGAAAGCATATCTGCTTTATCAGAAATAAATCAATGATATGAGTAAAAAAAAAACATGTTTTTGACACAATAACCGTATACACATGCAAATTCCCAGTCCAGCAAGTTAAAGTTGTGCTTCAGTAATCTTTCCAGCACTTTCAACACACTCATATGATTATTGCAAGCACTTTGCTAACAGAGTTTTATCATTTCCATAACACTTTGCTGTATTCATACTGTCATTTTTCATTAAAGACTGACACTCAGAAATCCCCAAGTAAAGCTGTATATATACAATAGAAAGAACAAAATGTCTCACAGGCAAACACAAACCCTTTATTTTAGCACTTTCGTCTGCTGTTAGCTTGACTTCATCAGAAAACATGACCAACTAGGTCATTTCCTTTATATACAAAATAATCATGATTTTTTATTTAATTAAACAATTAAGTTGAGAACTTGTTTTAAAATTTTAAAACCCAATACCAAATACATCATATTAGCAGCAGAGACACATAATTCTAACAAATAACATTAATACACCCAAAATTATAACCTAGCGTGAAAAATGCTAAAAACTCATATTAAAAAACATATACTTATTTGCATTCATATATGAAAATCTGCTTTCAGTTTAAGATAACTAGAGAGGCTAACAGTTTCATTAAGCCCTGGGGGGGGGGGGGGATTAGCATTACATTTTATCTGCCACATTAATTCTCGATACTCCAAAAAGGTGTCCAAAGGACCCCCTCTGCTATTATTCCTCACCTGTTCAACAGCACTGAATTTAAATTGATGCCCTGGATTAACTTTAATATGTTTAAATAGGGCATTATTAAGATTATTCTCATTAATGTCACATAGGTACTGATAAATTCACCTGTTTAAACTATTAATAGTTTTCCCTATATAGAAACTCTGGCACTGTTGACAAATCTCTATATAGATAATGCTTTTAGTGTGGCAGTTAAACCTTTGGTTTAAAACCACCCAACCAAACCCCTTGATAAACAAGGGGCACTGATAGCAGCATCCACATTTCATCATCCTCCCCTTAGTCTATCTTGTATTATCAGGCTCTAATAGATTTTTAATGGCTTTGTCCTTCTTGTATACTACAACAGGACAGTCACCTAATTTATTTTTGAATTGCTGCTCCATGTCAAATAGCATCCAATTCAGATTTAATATTTCTTTTATTTTTCCATAAATAGGACTAAATGTAAGTGCCATAGAATACGAGAAAGGGGGGTTTACTAACATCCATCATATTGTCACTATTGGCATTAAATACACCACCTAATATGGCTACAAAGTCCCTTCATCTCTCTTGTTTATAACTTCCTGAAAAATAGGCTCTATAAATGATAAAGGGTATCCTCTTGCCAATAACATACCCTTCAACGTGGCAATTTCCTTGAAAAACAAATCTTTCTCACTGACTATTCTAGCCAACCTAACTCCTTGTCCCTTTACCAATGATCTTTTCTGATAAACTGGGTGAGCATTAGAGAAGGGTAGTAAGGTATTGGAGTAGGTTGGCTTCCTGTAGAGTGTAGAAATAAATTTATCATTAACCTTGTCCTTAACGACAGTAATATCCAAAAAATGAATAACACTGTCATTAATACTAATAGTAAACTGCAGAAAAGATGTACACCAATTGAAATAATCAAAAAATTCATACAATGATTCTTGAGTTTCTTGCCATAGGATGAGAATATCATCCAAAGAGCGGCCATAAAAAATACACCGGTCATATAATTCTGAGGTAAAAACCTTGGAAATTTCCTATTCCACAAGGACAATTTTAGCAAATGGGGCGCACATGAAGCCCTCATGGCTACCTCTATGTCCTTCGAAAAATATAAAGTTATTACTTAGGATCATTTTCATGACTGTCTGAAACATCAAAATTCTAGTATGTGTAAACCCAGAATATTTGCAAAGGAAATCGTAAAACATACTAAGCCCCTCCTCATGGGGGATCACCGTGAACAAATCGCAAACATCAATAGTTGCAAAAATTACTTGTTCACTATACATACCTTGGTGAATTTTTTTTCAGACAATCCCATGAATCCTGTAATATATGTGGAAATTGTTTTAGAATTCCCTTAAGTTTTAAATCAATAAATTTAGTCATAGAAAATGTTTTTGATGCTTTTGCTTCAACTATGGGTCTTAGGGTGGGATCAACTATAGACTTATGTGTCTTTGGTATTCTAAAGATGATGGGAACTCGTGGATTAGTCTGTTCCAAGTAATTCAACTCAGCAAGTTTTATTTGGTTGTCTAGCAATAGGTCCAATAATATTATATCTATTTGGCTATATGCTATATTGAGTTGATTAATGGATGTTTCCTCATAAGTTTCACTGTACAGGTGTTGAAGCATCTTCTGTACATACACCTCTTGATCTATGGCTACCAAGCCCCCCCCCCCCTTATCCGGTTTCATCAGGACTAAGGGGAGGATGGTGAAATGTGGACGCTGCAATCAGTGCCCCTATATGTTGCAAATGTAGTCCTTGTTTATCAAGGGGTTTGGTTAGGTGGTTTTAAAGCAAAGGTTTAACTGCCACACTGAAAGCATTAGCTGCATAGCGATTTGTCAACAGTGCCAGAGTTTCTACATAGGGAAAACTATTAATAGTTTAAACAGGCGAGTTTATCAGCACCTATATGACATTAGTAAGAATAATCTTAATGCCCTATTTAAACATATTAAAGTTAATCCAGGGTATCAATTTAAATTCAGTGCTGATGAACAGGTGAGGAATAATAGCAGGGGGGTCCTTTGGACACCTTTTTGGAGTATTGAAAATTAATGTCGCCGCTAAAATGTAATGTTAATTTCCCTCCAGGGCTTAATGAAACTGTTAGCCTCTCTAGTTATTTTAAACTGAAAGCAGATTTGCATATATGAATCAAATAAGTATATGTTTTTTTTTTAATATGAGTTTTTAGCATTTTTCACGATTAGTTATAATTGATGTTAGTTTGCTTTAGGAGTAAATGGTTGTCAGTATACATGAAGCTAAAGTAGCTGTGAACAGTGGGAGACCACAGAGATCACCTCCCACAGAGGATTCCAAACCATAGAAGTCTGCTTTCATGAAAGCACAGGGAACTGCATTTGTGTGAGGCTTTATTAACAGCAGGATAAAAGGTCCCCACAGAGTCAAACCCTCAGGCCAATCAGATAACGACACAACAAGCTTTCAACCAGTAGTTCCCAATTTGAATTGGTTGAATTCAGCTCTCTGCTACCACCAGAGTGCAAAAGAATCTTCCTAATGTAAAAAGAAATTGGTTTTGAGCTCATGTACAACAGCAAAAGCTTTATAAGAGAAGTCAGAATTCCTGTAATATCAGGAAAACTTAGAAATAAGTTCACTAACCCTAAGAAATGTTTACAGCACACAAAAACTTTGCAAAACTTAGAAATATTTTGTCAGATTCAGGAGAACTTTGGCAAACTCAGAACAGCTTTTGCTGTATCAGAGGAGGTTGGGAGATATCAGAATACTGTTAAAAACAATCTAAGATCAATACATTAACAAACAGATGGAGTTTCTTTACCAAGTGTAGGCTGAAAAACAGTGATAAATTCAAACAAATCAATAAAATGTAGCACAAACATGTTAAATAGCACTGAAACAGAACAAGTACAAAAATGCTTTCTAGGTTCAGATGGTTTAGAAGCAATCTAAGTCTTGTAGTCACAGCTGTTCAAGCCAAGCATAAGGAAGATCTGAATAAGTGAAACAACACATAAGCATATCTTTGCACCATTTCATAATCAGAAAACATCTTCAGGATGTATGTATTTTTCATGGTAGTAATTGCAAATTAATGTAGGTAGGTCATGCATACAGTTGTAGACAGACAACAATGTTTGTACAATGTATACCAGCATGTCATCTGTCACAGGCTGTGAACATGTTATAACTGAACATCATTACTAGTTGTTAGTGTTGTATTCCTTATATTGATGAATGGTCAGCCAATGAGCATGCTTCCTGGCTCAACTGTTTTTTTCATATAGCTTGCATATTTTCCACGGTAGTCTCATCCCGATTTGTCTTCATTATAACAATGTTAATTAGTGGCTGTTCATATGATTCATTAAATGTACAGACACATGGACTACAATTTAAATTCACACACAGACATAACTGCTCAGTGAACACATGCAAGGGAAAAAATAATGGAAATATTGATATCCTGTCAGATACTCAGCTGGACAGTTTACTGAGGCAGACATCATTATTAAATAGTTGAGGTCCCAGTAATAATGTTATGTTGTCATTTTCAGAATATTCTTTTGTCAATTTACAGTTATAGGACTATTGCATGAGGCAGTGTAAGGGCACGACTCCTTTCAAATATCAGGATGTTACGTGTGCTTGCTTTGCATATGCTTGCCATGCTTAATGTGAGCTAATAAACAACGGTTCAGGTCATGTCATGATTTCCACTGGTAAGATGTATTATGCATGCCACTGCATGGTCTTGATTAAGCTGCTCTCATTGTGTGGTGGATACAATGACCCTGACATATACTGTTATTGGATATGTGCATAGGTATAGATAATGTGACACAGGGAAGGTGTTGTGTACATGAGGAGCTGAGCATCCATTAGCAGCAAATCTGTTGATTATAATTGTGCTACTTGCTAATGTTTACACCATTTCATCTTTAACTGTGTTTTAAATGAGACCTTCAATGTATGGTAATACAACTTCATTCTACAGAACCCTATGTGGTGTATACATGCATTTGCCATGCTTAAATGTACTTTGCTGAACTGATTTACCATTGTTTTCTTTGATGTGGACTCAGGTGGGCCACATAGGTTCATAGATGGATAGGTTCATAGATTAGTACTAGGCTAACTGTCCTTGTGGACCACTTTAAGCCTAGCAAGTTACCCCATGTGAGTACTAATCTATGAACCTATGAATCTAGGAACATGGAGGCATCAGCAGGCAGGTGGTATGCTCAATGCTGTAGGCATTCATACATGCATCAAAGTGTCTTATAGATGTTACATGGGCACAGCTGGCCGCCCATACAAGGACTCCACACCAAAGTAAAAACAAATTATATTATATAAATAGAAAGTAAATATGGTGATAGAGTAGCCAGAAATGTGGAAGGCTAAGAAGAAGGGGCATAAGGAGAACAACAGAATGGGGACAGTGGCATAGGGTAGGGGAAGAAGGGAAGTTTTATATAGAATAGATGTCTTTTTTACTGAATATGGTAGAGGGGAAAGTAAAAATGGGAACATGTGGGTAGGCAGGATGTTATAAGGAAGGAAACATGACTGACATACGTGCAAGGTATAAATAGTGTGGCATGATCCTCCGACGTAGTCCGACAAGGAGGCTAGTGACATAAACAATGGAGAATCTGCAGCTTGGGATCATCCTGGCAGATGGAAGCAGAGCAGGATCATGGCAAAATGGGACTCTAGGTAAGGGAATGAACTAACCCCCCCACCCCACACACACACTCACACACACACACACACACACACACACACACACACACACACACACACACACACACACACAGACACACACACACACATACTGTAGCCAATCCAGTGACCCATTACTTGGTTCCCTCTCCTCAGTTACCATAAACACTGTATAACCTGCTTAGTGTACATACTATTTTCTTGCTTACTTTTATGATTAGAGATTTTGATTTAATTTAAAACTTTTATTTCAAATTTCATAGCACATACACTCATTGCCACTTCCTAAACAGAACAAAACAGCCGCAGATTGAAAACAGACAGGAAGAGAGACAGCAAATTTTCCTTCCCTTAAAACTTACATTCATTGAAATGGCATCTGGCCAGTGGTGGATTTTGTCCACCCTGCACCCTAGGCTGTTTTTAAAACATGTCCCCAACACATTTTTAGGATCATGTGTAAATGCATGTGTTGTTGGATTCCATTTCTTGATTGTTTTAAATTATATTTCTTGTTTAGTATAGAAACATTTGTCAGTGTATTTTAAATTTGTACTTTTGAACATTTTTCAGTAATCAGTGAAACAAAATATATGAACCAATAAGTGCAAAAGTACCCATTTCAGAACATTTCAGCCATAAAAGGCCTCTCAGACTATTGTCATTATAACCAACCAATATCTGTACTTAGCAATTACAGACATTTTATTGACTGTGTACACATTACATCTGATTGTGCTAAAAATGGCTACATTAAAGTATCCAAGCTTGCTCTACTCATGTATGCACTGGTCTTGTAAAGACAGACTAATGACTTTTTAACTTTGTCAGCTCATCAGGATTAGTAATGTTTATCTATAGGCACCACCCCAACCTAGCAATTACAGACATTTTATTGACTGTGTACACATTACATCTGATTGTGCTAAAAATGGCCTAGCCAGTTACCCCATGTGAGTACTAATCTATGAACCTATGAATCTAGGAACATGGAGGCATCAGCAGGCAGGTGGTATGCTCAATGCTGTAGGCATTCATACATGCATCAAAGTGTCTTATAGATGTTACATGGGCCCAGCTGGGTGCCCATACAAGGGCTTCACCTTTGTAGTTACATAATATATTTTGCAGGTATGTTTGTCTTTGCTGCAATTGTTGTCCATCATCATGTATTAGTTTATTTACAAGGAATCGTTATGCCAAATCAATGGGCATTATACAGATACAGGACATCTGCACACAGGTCACTGGCTGCTACTTGCAGTACATCCTTGTTCTCATTATACTTGTGTGTTAACCACTGTACACTATTGAAATTCATGTGTACAACATGATACATTTTGATCTGTACTGTTAGACTTGTAAACATATATTGTTCATATGTATCATTTGTGCAGGTATGTGTACTGACATTGCTTTCATGTACATTACATTTAGGCCACTGACAGTTACACATGTATGCCTACACCTGTGTGTTGCATGGCATATGCGTGTCACATATATACATTCCATTACACATTTGTTTGTGCTGTGTACACCTACTTGTGTATGTATCAACCAGTTTGCTACTTTACTGCCATACTGCTGTTTGGCACTGTGCTTGGTTGTTTGCATTTCACCTGTATAGTCAGAAGTTCTGTTCTGTCCTCCACTAGAATTATCCAGCATTTCAAGATTTGCATTTGCTCACCTGTGTTGTTGCTTGGCTTACACTTGCACTGCTGACAGAATATTTGGATATGTGTTCATTGATCCAAGGGGTACTGTAATCCTTATTTATTACCCTTCAACACACACCTACCATGGGTCATACATACCCAGGTATGACTGCTACACAGGTGCAATATGTCATAACATGATAGTGCATAGGTAGATATCTTCTCCATTTCACTATGGCTGGCATGCATCCCCACGCTGTTTGACAACTTTCTATTGCCTGTGTTTTGCACTGTACTTTCTGTATACGTTATCTGTCCTTACTATTTTTTCCATCCTTTGTCTACGTGTTGTGATATTTGTGCATTGAATATACCGTTTGTGATTTTCTTCTTTTCCTCTCTCACTATTTTTACCTTTTCTTCTATTCTTAAAAAAAATAAAAAAATGGGGCCTATTTCCAGAAAAAAAACATTGCCCATGTCCCTCTGACTTTACTTCGGATTTTCCTGTTTCAACATATCTCTTTATGTGTCCCTCTTCTTCAGCCATACCCCACATCTGCTTTTCTATCTCCCAGTTTCCTTGTGTGTGTGCTTCACCTGTGTCCCCACACATATCTTGCACTGATTGTTAGTTAATGTTAGCTGTGGCAATGTGGCCCTGATTGCCTTTTGCTTTTATTATTTTTTTTATTAGAAAATTTATGGCTTCTGTCAAAATCCATAAGTGATAGCATATGTTAATAATAACGGCTATATGGAGGCATTCTGTAGTTATCTGTAAGTTTACTGAAGAGATTCTGCTATACATATGTATTTATGAATGTCAGGCAGCTTAGATTGTGAGATTCTTTCTGTAACTTTGTTAATGCACATCATGCTTTGACAGTGATTTTTCATTACTTATAGATATACTATGAGCTGTTACTACTGAAATATTCAGTTGTGCGCCAGGTTATTCTGAGTTAACTGTGGCATATTCACATATTACATAGTTATCCACAACTTTTCCATTGATATCAGCATAATGTGCCATATTCTGCAAACTGTTATGGTGCCCAGTCATATATGTTCAGCATCACATATGAAAACATTTTTTAACACTCACCTGACCTATAAACAATAAATTTTTGAGTCATTGCCTTACAATACATAGGAGCAGACCATTGTATATAATAAGCTAGTCGTCAGTGATATGGATTTATAAAAATGAAATTCACCTTAAAATAAAAGTGATGTTTGCATTAAATACTGGAAAAAAATCTTTGACCATCATGTTTCATCTGGTAGTTAGTGCAGAGGACCGAGACTATGAATTGTAAATGGGAGGTTTCCTGTAGTCTTGGGTTTGACTCTTTTGGCCTCTGTTTGCCTAAAGTGTGACTCATTTAAACAGTGCTCCAGAACTGAGGCAAAACGACTATGCAGGTCAGTGATAAGTCTAAACAAAAAAAAAAACAATCCCATTGCAAAGACTGTGCTGGATTTACTTGGCATTGGACATTGCTGGTATTTTTAAACTATTTAACTGCTAGTATTTAAAAGAAATAAACATTAATGATTCTCTTTCACTTAAAAGAAAGAAAAAAAAAATAATGATTCTCATTAACTAAGCTTCTCTCTAGACAAAATGGCAGTTACAAAAGAATGGCATGTAGTAAATCTATAATGTGTTTAGCATTTTCTGGTAAAGCATAATAAAGGGCTACTATCTTGTTTTCTTTTTTATTATTACTATTACTAAGCGTTATTGGAAAGGCTCACCCAGACTCTGCTACACTTTGCTGTGAGGGAAAGGTTGGTTCTTCACAAACATCTGTGACAAAACACTCTGATCTACTAACTTGCTTCAATCCATGAGCACATGTTCTCACTTACCTGTCTCATTTCCATCACATCTCCAGAATTGCTATATATGCAAGAAAAAAATTCTCTGAGGTCTGCTTTGGTTATAAAATATTCAAACCCTTCAAAGCCAAAATCCTTTACTTCCTTGATTTTGTTGCACACTTGGGAGCCGTACAGATGTCTTTCCACTGACGTTCAACATTAGATTAGGTTTTCAGCAGCCTAAGCTCTTTGGAATATATTCTGCCTGGGATGTGACCAACCAGACAGTTTTCAAAGCTTAAGGGCACCATCAAATAGCTTCATCTCCCAAAAGGTCAACCACAGCTTCATAAAACAGGCAGTTCCAGTGGCTAAAGCTTCAGAGCTTTCTTGCCATGGAAGTACCATCTTGTTGGTTTCATGCAACTAATAATCAGCTAGCAATCCTTCAAAGCTGGGCTGATAAGTTCCCTTTTGGGGAAAACTTTTACTTTTATGAGGAACAACACTGATGTTCTAAATCTAGGAAATGTATTTTATTTTATTTTATTTGGACTGTCTGTCTTGTTTTCTATGTGAATGCTTGTGTGACCAGACTTTAAAACTCTGTTTCTTGATTTATTTTCTAGATATCTGATAGGAGAAGGACTTTGTACTCTTGGGGGCTGTCAGCTGGTTTCTTACCTCAAAATCACTTCAATACTGAGAGATAATTTAGTGACTTTTACGTAATTTGGTTTCCATCTTTCAAGCTTTTTTGTCAGCTAAATCATGGAACAATTACTGGTCCACTTAGTTCTTCTTTGCCTTGTCCACAAAAAGAAAAAGACAGTTTCTTGGGAGTCTTGGTGTAAGGTCAACTCCTTCATTGCCTCAGCTGTAAATGGGAGACTCTGTTGTGGTTGGACTTGGTTCCTTGGACTGCTGCCTCAGCTGTAAATGGGAGACTCTGTTGTGGTTGGACTTGGTTCCTTGGACTGCTGCCTCAGCTGTAAATGGGAGACTCTGTTGTGGTTGGACTTGGTTCCTTGGACTGCTGCCTCAGCTGTAAATGGGAGACTCTGTTGTGGTTGGACTTGGTTCCTTGGACCGCTCATCATTGTCTCTCAGTCCTACAGGTACAATTCTTCCAGACAATAAGAGTAAAGGCTAGATACATTCTCTGCAGTTGAAGTGATGCTCATATTGGGCAAGGAGGACCACACTTGTTGGTCTCTGGGGAAGGAGCAGGTGAAGGCTTACCGCATAGCTGAGGTGGGATACCTGAAGCTCAGGATAGTACCCCTGCTATGAGTCAACATTTTTCTAGGGAGTTTCCTAAGAAATCTAAACAAAAAGTAAATAATATTACTTCTCCTGATTACTTAACTATTGAAAGTAAAGTTTTACTGGATTTTATTTGAGCAATTATTTAATATTTTAATTGTTGTTTCTTACTGACTATCAATTGTGAAAGGAAGATTTCCCTCACTTTCTGGCACTAATATACAGTCAAAAGGGGTGGGGGGAGGGGGTTCTTTATTGTTTTCTCCGCTAACCGAAGATTTTAATTCTGATGAAGATTGTGTTTTTGTTTTCCCTGCAGAACAGCTATCTTTCTCAGAGAACTTACTAAGTTTGGAAGATATCCTTCAATGAAAGCTGATTAACAACATTTTCCAACAAAAAGTATTCATAGGTTCATAGGTAAGTTTTTGACTAGCTACCCTTGTGGGCCAGAATATACCTAGTCAGTTTTTCTTTTGGTACTTGACTTAACCTATCCTGTTTGGTGTTAGATTGGTTTTACCCATTACATGGTCAATAATAGGTTCATAGGTTAGTACTAGGCTATCGGCCCTAGGGCCTATACAAGCCTAGCCATAACAATTACCTGGCTATTTCTTCCCACACTATTTACTTCCCTGGTCCCCTGTCTAGCAGGGTGACTGACGTGATCCCTGGGGTGAATTTCCTTTCTCCAATCCAATTGTCAAGGTTCCTTTTGAAGCGGGCCAAGGAGACACTCTGCTTGATATGTATGGGCAGTCTATTCCAGAGTCTGGGGAGTCTCTGGGTCAGGGACCTATCCCTTCAGCATGTTTTGTTTATTGTGATGACAAGGTTGAGATCCCTGGAGCATGTGGCTCAGAGGGATTGGGATTTCTTTAAGTGTAGCATGTCCAACAGCTTTGGTTTGACATGGCCTTGTATGTTAAGTGGAGATCACCTCTGAGTAGATGATATGCGACAGAGTATAGCTGGAGTTTTATAAGGCAGTCAGCATAGGGCATCTGCTTTAGGCCTGTGATTTTTTTAGTGAGGTATTTCTGCAGCCTTTCCAGTTGTTGCAGATGTCTTGAGAGGTACATACCAAATTGGGCATTGTATTCTATAATGGGTCTAATGAGGGATGAGTACAGTGGGACAATGACCTCCTTTTTTCTGGATCGAAAGCCCTTACTGATGAGGTGTGCCACATAGAAGGATTTCCTGACTGTTGTGGCGGTATGGTTATTGAAGGTGAGACCACTGTCCGCCTGTGTCCCTAAGTCTCTTATCACACTTTCAGTGTTTAGTGTACTGCCGCCTATGTGGTAATTCATGGGTACATGTTTTTTCCCAAAAAAAATAACTATACATTTCTTGGCATTGAGCTTGAGTCCATGGCTCTGGCACCAAGCATCTGTTTCTGTAAGGCCCTTTTGTAGAGTATCCACATCATTTGGGGATTCTATAATGGCTCCCAGTTTGCAGTCATCTGCGAACTTTGTTAGCCAGAGTCCCTTAGTGTTGGCCTGCACTTCAGAGAAGTAGATGCCAAACAAGAGTGGTCTAAGGGCTGAATCCTAAGGTACTCCACTTGTCACTTGTCTGGAGCTGGATTTAGAGTCAGCTACTTTTACAGTGTGGGTTCTGTCAGTAAGCCAGTCAGCAGCCCATTGAATGAAGTAGGGATTAATGCCAAGCTTAGTAAGTTTATCTATGATTCCAGAGTGGGCGATGGTGTCAAAGGTCTTGGTGAGGTCCAGATAGGCTGTGTGGTCTGCCTTGACCTCATCCACAGCTCTGGAGACTGATTTGAAGAAGTCAATCAGGTTCAGGAGACAAGATTGGCCCTTCATGAACCCAAACTGGGTGGGGTCCAGTGTTTGAAGGTTGCCAATATCTTTGTTTATAAGTTCCATGATAATACGTTCCATGGCCTTGCAGATCAGGCTTGTCAGACTGATGGGGCGGTAGTTCCTGGGATCCAAGTTGGATCCCCCCTTGTGGAGTGGAATAACTGTAGCTGTACGCCACTCAGTGGGCATGAAGCCTGAGGTGAGGGTATGATTAAACATGACACTTAGTTGAGGTGCCAGTTCATTTTGTAGTTCATGTAGTACAAAGCACAGGATTTCATCTGGTCCCATGGATGCTGTTCTTAGCTTTGGAGAGTGTGTTTTATACCTGTGTGGCCATTATTACCGGAATTTGGCAATCTTTCGGTATTGAGATGGGTCGTTTCGGGGGTGAGACGGGGGTGAAGTTGGCATTGAATCGATCTGCCAGGATACTGGCAATATCCTTGGGATCAGTATATTTAGATTCTTGACATAGTTATAGAATGTCTTGTGGTTGTCTTTGGAATCTTTGGCAATTTTATTTTCTTAACTAGCTTTGGAGGATTTTACGAGGGATTTCAGCTTCTTACTGAGGCTGGAAAGGAATTTTTTTTGCATCGTGGGATATTCCTGTTTTCTGCAACAGTTTCTTCCTTTTGTTGTAAAGTTTGTTTATGGCAGGGGACCACCAGGTTGGCTTCCTTTTTTTGGAGGCAAGCATCTTGGTTCTATTTGGGATGGCACAATTCATGCACGAGTGGATGTGCTTGTACAGCGCCTTACTGTTGGACTCAGCAGTCAACATTCAGTTCCCGCCTGCATGGGTGTCATGAAGTTTGTCACTTGTGACTTGAGTAGCATGAAGTTGGCTTTGAAGTTTTTTATGGAGGTTTCCTTACTGGGGAGTGGGGGTGGGATGTGTATGTTAAGGGTGATTAGCTTATAGTCTAACCTAACCAACGAGGGGGTGACCATAGGTGTGGAGCATCGATTTCCCATGTTGGTAATTACCAGGTCTAGGATATTGAAGCCCCTGGTGGGACTATGGATTAGTTGATTCAGGGCACTGGAATTTATGAATTCCAAGAACCGTTGAGCAAAGATGTTGGTACATGAGTAGTTTTCCCAGTTAATGGCAGGGTAGTTGAAATCACCCAGTATTAGGGTGTTTGGTTGTATTTTAATATTTTCCAGAATGTTTAGAAAGGTGCAGTGAGAATCTTGGGGCATGGTGGGGGATCTGTAGCAAGCTACAATTTGGATTGCAGTCCTACCTAGTGTTACTTGCACCTGGAGAATTTCAGATGCATTGTGTTGGGCAACTTGCCTGGTGGTGTGAATATCCTTGGTGAATATGGACACTCCTCCACCTTTAGTGTTTCGATCCTGGTTTGGTAGCTGGAAAGTCTGGTAAGAGTTGTAGCCTGGTATTGCAGGGGTGCTCTCTGAAGCCTTGAACCAGGTCTCAGTTACTGCACAGATATCAATGTTCTCCATTTTTAGGAGTGCCTCGAGAGTGTGAATTTTGAGGTTTAGACTTCTAGCATTTAGTAGCATTACCTTCAGATTTTGCATAACTGTGTATTATTCCTACTGATTATAAATGGGATAATACCATAGAGAATTTGCGACAACCCATGCATGGGATACATTATTTAGGAGCTGCCCCTACACATTAGTATTACAGAAGGCATTCCTGGGATAAACTTTCTCTTACCCAACCAAAAATATGGACAGGGATGAGCTTTATTTTACATGGATGGGGACTCTGTTCTAGAGCAATGATATCCTCTTTGAGCTATACCTGTCCTATTACAGAACAGGGTTAGATCCCCAAACTGAATATTTCTGGTGCCATTTGACTTGCTGATGTGCAGTAGGTCTATCAATATTAGGTTGGAGGATGCCTTGTATGTCAGACACAGATCACCTCTTATCAATCTGTAGGATACCAAGTATAGTGATAGGGCTTTTTGTCACTCCACATAGGGCATGTCGTTTAGGCCTTGTATCCTTTAAGTAAAGTATCTCTTTTGAGCATTCTAGTTGATACATGTGTCTGGACAGATACATGCCAAAGGGGGCATTATGCTCAAATGATTGGCCTAATGAGGTCTGAGTAAAGTAGGGCAATGACATATTTAAATCTAGACACAATCCCTTTATTTATAAGCTGCACAATATGGAAGGACTTTCTTGAAAAAGTGTGCAGATGGTGGCCAAGGTTTAGGCCACTTTCCAAATAAGTTCCTGTATCCCAAAACAACTGGGTCAACTCTTGGTGGCATGTTGTCAATGTGGTAGTTTCCCAGGGGAGCTGACTTTGCAGAGGAGATGATAATGCACTTCTTGGCATTTAGCTTAATCCATGAGTCCGGCACCAGTTATTTGTTTGGAACAAGCCTTCCTGTAAGATGATTGAGTCTTTCTGGATTTTATCACTGCTTCCAGCTTGCAACTTAGTCAGAGCCCTTTACAATTAGCTTTTACTTCTGAAAAGTAGATGCTGAACAGAAATGGTCCCAGCACAGAACCCTGAAGGGCTCGACTCATAACTGGCTTTCTGTGATTGCCTGCATTATATCTGTGAACCAGTTGGCAATCCAGCAGGTGACAAATGGGTTTATTCCTAGTTTATTAAGCTTTTCTACTATGCGTAAGTGTGAGATAGTGTCAAAGGCCTCAGCCAAGTCTGGTTAGACAATATGAAATGTTTTATCTTCATCCATCGCCTTGGTGGCCTTTTCAGAAATGTCCACCACATTGAGCAAGCATGATCTGTCTCTGACAAATCCAAACTGAGATGGGTCCAGTGTTTGAAGGTTCCCTGTGCTTTTATTTATCAATTCCATGATAATTCTTTCCCTGGCTTTGGATTAGGCTGTTCAGATCTGTAATATCCTGGATCTGTAGAAGATCTTCCCTTAAGCAACTGTTGTTGTTCTCCATTTACTTGGAACAAAACTTATACAGAGGCTAGGGTTGAACAATGTAGTTAGGGGTGTGGCATAATCATTCTTCACAATGAGTCCTGAATATTGTCAGGATCCATTGATGCAGAATTTTTTGTTTTGGCTAGTGGTTTCAGGACTTGGTCTTGTATGATTGCTGGTGGTGAGATATTTCATGTAAGGTAAACAGAGAGGGAAAGAGGACTAAAGTTTCAAATTAATTTATTGGAGAGTAGATTAGCGATATCTTCATCATCGGTGTTGGTAACATTGTTTACAATCAGCTCAGTGCATTGTCGAGTTGTGCTCCTGAGATTACAAACATGACTAAAAAAGCCTTGTGATTGTCCTTTGCTTGGGTGGCTATTTTCACCCCAAATTTGGCTATTGTAGATTTAATCAAGCACCTGAATTTATTGTTTAATTTAATGACAAGGGCTCTATCATGTTGTGTATTGCTTTTCTTTCCTTTTGTCAACAATCTGTTTTAAACACCTTCATTATGTTATTACTTAAGACATAGGCAAACATACATTCATATAAAAGAAAACAAACCATGTTAACATGTTGACAGATACAAACATTATACATCACACACATGCTTTGATACAGTTATCACCAATCCAGTATTATGTGAATTGCTCAATTCATACCTTCCCTAAAACCTCATTCCTTCTCTAAAACATTAATCTCTTATTTTATTTATAAAGCTAGTTGATATTAAAGTCCACTGGTGAGGTGTTTTAGCATACCCTTTACCTGTTCCTACAGGGTACACCTGCCTATATGGAGCTGTTTACATGCTGGTATAGTATAGTGGTATATGTTTTCACATATTTAGTAGAAACAACTGAATTTGGAGGGGACTTGCAGCTTAACTAAGTGTCACTTAGGAGTATTTATCTTGTCCTGGAGACATTTTAATAGGTACCCGTGGTGGAAGTGGTCCTTGGAATCACCTTTTTTTCGAATGTGATAGCATTATGGTCAGAACTAACAAGTGATGTAGATACACAAGGGATGGTGCAATATGCCCCCACATTAGCAAGGACAGGTCTAAGATGTTATTCCCTCCTAATGGGTAATGTAACTTGTAGTTACAGGGCACCTGCATTGACAAAGTCAGGAATCCATGTGTTTGTGCACTACTGGTTGTATAGCCCAGTCTATACTTGTATAATTAAGATCACCTCTGAAAATAGTATTGGATTTAATCCTGAGTGACTCTAGTTCTTGTAGACAGGTATTGTAGCTTCTTGGGTCGTAGATGGAGTTGTCTAGCTAGCTAGTATATGGCATGTGACCTTAGTGGCGGTGATTTGAACATGAAGGTCATAGACGGAGTTGTCTAGCTAGCTAGTATATGGCATGTGACCTTTGTGACGGTGATTTGAACATGAAGAAGCTCAAGTGCATCATGCTGCTTTACCAGTCTTGATGCGCGTCTCTTCTGAATAAAGACTGAGGCACCATCACTTTTTCTCCCTCCTGTACAGTGGCTGGCCTGAAAGTGTGGAAGGCATTATAGCCCTGCACAGCTGGAGTGCTCTCTCTGCTGTATTTAAGTCATGGCATGGTCACTGTACAGACATCTACTTCCTGCAGGCTAAGTTTGGCTTTAGGGGGGTGGGTTTCATGTTTAGGCTCCTAGCATTGACCAACAATATCATCAATGTTTCCTTTGTTTCATTATATTGGTAGGTGTATTTAATATAAACTACAACCCAGTACCCCTTGTCTATGTCCAAGATAATGTAATTTTGTCTCTGACTACTCTAAATGGCACTGTATTTATTACTTAAGTAAATTTGTTTGGCTAGCATACAAAAGTTCCAGGAGTATTACCTGTCATAACAATTTAAGACACAAGATGGCAGTAGAACTCCATTCTGACCCACGACAAAGAGCTAGCTGGACCATATGTTTAAACCATTTCAACTACTTAACCTAACACACAGGTGGGTTACTTTTTGCATGCTCACTATATTCTTTATATAAAAAATATGGGGGAGCAGAAGAAATATTACTAATGTATAGTCATTTTTATGTCTCTTCCTCTTCTGAGAAATTGCATAAAGCAGCAACAGAACTTGTAAACCGTAGGCTCTCACAGTTTGCATAACAGCTAAGCAAATGCAAGAGGGATAAATCTTGACATGAAAAGACAGTAGACCCCTTCCTCTCAAGCAGGAACACCTCTATTATCGACAGTCATCACTATCTGAAGTGCTGCAGCTCCATCTTGGGATTTTTCAAGTTGTTCCAGGTCTGCTGTCAGGAGCCTAATTTTGTTCTTGCTAGTGTGTAAATGACAGTCATCACTAAATACAATCCTGGGTATTAACAAGAGTATCTATGGTATTACGTTGGGATGAAATGGCTAGGCTTGAAATGACCTCCGGGTCGATAGCCTAGTAAACTCCTGTGATACTATGATAAGTTTGATTTAGAGGTTGCAGGATGAAATAAAGCTTGTCATTCCCCAAGCAGGGGGAAAGAAAGCTGGTTTAAGAATTGGTATAGGTTTTATCTTTTTCTCTGGCTGAGATTTGATAGGTGACTGAAGAAGATGTATCTTTTCACTTGTTTGCTGCCCTTCTGTGTTTGTTCCACCTCCATCTCCTGGGAGCAGGCCATCTATGCTCTTCCTGCTTTTTGTATATAAAGTGTATTATTATTAAAGGTGTCTGGTTCCTCAGTCAGCTCAAAGATGTTGAGGAGTCTGCACAGTAGATATGCTGTGAGTCTTTTAACTAAATAGATTTTTCTGGTTCTTTTAGTTTGTTTTAACACACAGGGCCATCATTCTGCCTTTAGAAACAGTGTGTTGGTGTATTGTGTGGAGATCTTTATCTTAAAAAGGTCCCAAACTACCTACATTTCATAAGAACCAGCTCGCTATCTTAGATGACCAATCTGATTATAAAATATCTGGGTGCATATGGGAACGTATTTCTTGAAGATATTCTCTGTTCACTTTCTATTATTATTTTGTTATTCATTATTAGTAAATAAATTATTTCCTTTTTAATGAAGCTCCAGGTCATTACCTTCTTTCCCTTCCAGTTAGCCAATAATTTCTAAATTATTTTATCGCCTTCAGTTCTCCAAATCATCTAGTTTTAATCTATATTACGTGTCCTTGCTTGTATATCTATCTGTTATTTGGTGGTGTGTGTGTGCGTGCGTGCGTGTGTGTGTGTGTGTGTGTGTGTGTATGTGTGTATGCATGTGTGTGTGCATGTGTGTGTCAGTGCGTGTGTGCATGCGTGTGTGTGTGTGTGTGTGTGTGTGTGTGTGTGTGTGTGTGTGTGTGTGTGTGTGTGTGTGTGTGTGTGTGTGTGCATGTGTGTGTGTGTGTGTGTGCGTGGGTGCGTGCGCATGCGTATTTGTGTGTGTGTGTGTGTGTGTGTGTGTGTTTGTGTGTGTGTGTGTGTGTTTGTGTGTGTGTGTGCCATCTTGTTGTCAATTTTTGTGCATCTATTTTTGCTGCTTTTCTAGCATATCAGACATCATTTGCTTGTGCAATTCCTGTTTTGAGTTAGCTGCTTTGATAATTATTGTATGATTCAATACACCTTGTATCAATGAGGTTAAGCAAGCAATTATACCTGGTAAGTATTATATATCTGTTTCTGTCTGAGATACAATGGTGATCATGCTACTGCAAATCTACTGTGAAAATTTGTAAGGCAATTTTATCAAGTACCAGATTCTGCCACAAAACAAGATTTCGTATGCATTCCTGGGGTTAGAAATAAATGAAAAGAATGTAGTATTAACTTTATGGTAATTTATGACTGAATATCAATGTGAACATTCTGGGGAACACCTTGAGTGGTATGAAGGCATGTTGTTTCCAAACATTCTTGCGCACACTCCTCAAGAAATATCATTAAATTTTAGTGGCCCAATGTCATATGTGTAACATAATCTCTTATCTTCCCGGTCTCTGGACACTGCAACATTTTCCCTTTATCCTGCTCACTTCAGGCATGCATAGCCCATCCATCTATTGGCTCATTTGTTCCTCCTTAAGTACAAGGCTTAGCCCATGCCTTCCCTAGCCAGGATGACAGACCTATGATCCATTCATTTCCTGGATGATCATTCTTTTAATTCCACTTTGGAAGCAAGATTTGGGTGCCAGGCAAGTTGTCATTCAGGTGGGGATCCCTCCGTCCCCACTTAGTGTCCTCCACATAGTGCTTGATGGCTTTGTCTGAATGTCATTGGCTCTGAGGAGTACCTTTATCCATGCTTCTGTCTTATGACATACACTGTGGATCCCCCAATCCCATACCTGTTGACAGCAGGACTCAACACCCCTTTTCAGGCTGCTGATGCAGTGGGTCACATGATCTCATTCTCCCCAATGATGGGTGAGTTGGCAACAGAAATTTATTTTCACTTTACCTTATCTGTCTCTTCCTGGATTCAGACATGTAATCATTTCCAGTATGTCTTGATTAGAATCAAACTTGGATTCATCTTTGTAACTGATTAAGAAGAGAGTAATCTTAAATATCTTCTAGAATAGATTGCAGAATTGTATAACTTGTTCTGTAAACTGTTCATTCTTGAATGTTGTCTGAAGCATTTTGAATGATCATATTAGAGAGATCTAAGTCTTAACAGGATTTGCACCCAGAATCAACAAAGTATTCATCATCAAAAGCAATGAAAAATAAAATGAGTTCCCCTTTCTGAATATCAGTTTACTACATTAAGCCTATTTATGATGTATATACCGCCATGTATTGAAATTTATAATTATATTCTCAGTTTTTTTTCTTTCTTTTTAATGTGGTTAAGTTCATTGGGATTCAACTCAGTTGCTATGAATTGTATTTACATATTACCAGTAATCTAGAAAGGCAAAAAAATATTTCTAGTGAGATTATGAATGCCAGAATCCATTCTATACACCTTCTTATTCATTTGCACTGCATATCAATGTGATTTGAAGCCTTTCTGTAGACTTTGACCATATCTAACTTGACTCTTTCTATCATATACAAAACAGTCTTTTTTCCCTAGAGCTAAAGGTTATTATCAGATTTTATCTTTATTCAATTTGTGCCAATTTTCTAATGAACACTGGAACCCTGGCTAAGCTCTCATCTCTATAGCTGTGCCAATGGGGAGTCTTACTGGGGATCTGGAGAAAGGTAGAAGAAAGATCCCGGGACTCTCTGTGGTCTCTGTGCACTCTTAAGGGAAATTGCACTTGATGCAGAGAGATGCATCTGGAAATACTGTGTGCATACCTGTCATCCTGTCAGTGAAAGTGCCCTACTGTTGCCAGTGGTGAGGGTTGAGGCTCCTTGATTACTGGTCCACTGGAGGATTGTCACACTTGGTTGCCAGTGAAGGGATCACTATATCACATATTCAGATTCAGTGGTATGGATATTGAACTCCTGTAGCCTGTCAACAGCGGTCACTAAAGAAAGTGTCTGTACTCTCAAGCAGCCACTCAGCAGACATTCAGAGTTTCATATCACAATAGCTTTATTTATTTGTTGTTAGCTTAGTTAGCTAGGGAGAGGAGGCAAGGGTGTCAGCAGAGGATTATGGTAAGCTGACAAGGAGTCAGTTGGCTGAGATGTGCCAAGCCAAAGGACTGATGCATGCCAACCTGACTAAAGCAGAAATGATTGCAGCCTTTACCACAGCTGCATCACAGACCAGCAACCAGGAAGGCAACCAGACTGGCCTTATGGATGTACAACTCTCAGAAAATGGACAGATCAACTTTGTCTCAGTGGACTTAAACATCTGTCTGGAGTTAAAGAGCCTTGAACTGGAGGCCAAACATTTGGAAATAGAATCAGCAGAGTGACTGTGGCATTTGGAGGCTGAAGAAAATGAGAAACTGTGGCGTTTGGAGGCCATAGAAAATGAGAGACTGAAATGTCTGGAGGATGAAGAAAAGGAGAAACAGACATAAACTTATTTAGAATCAGCAGAGAGACTGTGAGTCTGAAAGCCGAAGAAAATGAGAGGCAGAGGCAATATGAAAAGGAAATGCTGACTCTTCTTCAGGGTAATGGAGGTAATGGGAAGGGAGTAACCGAACCCAGAAGCTATAAAGGTCAGTAAATTTCTTCCACAATTTACAGAGGGTGATAATTTTGATAGTTGCATTCATATGTTTCAAAGGATATGTAAAGAGTATAATGTTGATCAAGGACTCTGGGTACATTTCCTGACCCCGTTACTCCATGGTAAAGCTGTAACTGCTGTTTCTAAATTGTCTGATACTGATTGCTTAAATTATAATGCAGTTAAAATTGTTTATATGAGTGTTTGACTTTCACACCTGAAGCTTGTAAAAAAAAGTTTTGTGAGCATACACGCAAGGCAGATGAAGATGTGTATGAATATATTGCTGAGTTAAGCACTTATTTTCATAGGTGGGTGAGTGGGTGTCAGGTCACCAGTTTTGTAGGGGTAGCAAACCTTTTGTTGAGGAAACAAGCCCTTAGCAATTTGTCTGAGGACATGAGAGTCAGTTTGGCAGATAGAGAATGTAACATCACAGATGAGTTGGGGAAAAAGGGAGACCTATACTTAGCGAGCAGGGCATCACTGCACAGGAAATGGACACCCAGTGCTGCACATTGGTCTAAGGGAACTCATGGTAGACAGGCTAAACCACCCCAACAG
This sequence comes from Protopterus annectens, assembly GCF_019279795.1. NCBI lineage: Eukaryota > Metazoa > Chordata > Ceratodontiformes > Protopteridae > Protopterus > Protopterus annectens. The sequence goes on from NC_056741.1 coordinate 120,972,467, forward strand.
AGGAAACCACTAGTTCTGATATACAGCCAGGATCAAGGGTTAAATGTTTTAAATGTAACCAGTGGGGCCATGTAGCATGTAGATGCCCACGGAGGCAAGGTGGGGAACAAAAGGTAGGTGAGCCAGAAAATGTGAATGCCAGAATGCCAGAGGTAAGTTGTCTGTAGACAATGATACCAAACTACCACAAGAGGATATATCCTGCCTTAGTAGATAGGAAACAGGTCTCTGCTAAAAGAGACACAGCCATTGAGCTAATCATTGTGAAGCCTGCAATGGTTAAAGAAGAGCACTACTTGTTTGGGCAATCTACTCCAGTCAGAGCTTTAAGATTAACCCCATTCCAAATGCCTTTGGCTAGGGTTAACCTTGACTGGGAGGGGGGGAAAGGAAGCAAGGAAGTAGGTGTGTTTGAGGATATTGCTGCAGATATCCTGATAGGGAATGATTTTGATAATGCAGTACCTTGTGTGCATGCAGTTACATGTAGTCAGACTTGGAGACAAGCATGTGGGTCTGGTAGTCTGGGGGGACCCAGACAGATTACACACTTGAAGCCAGGATTGGTGAGGTGGCTACTTTAGAGAGGGAGCTGCCCTGTAGCAGTGAGACTGACGGTGAGCCACAGCTGCTTGTGGGTACTGATGTTCTCTTGGATAGAGTGACTGCAAGGGCAGAAGTGAACAGTAGTACCCAGACTGACAGTGAGGAACCACTGTCCGAGGATACCAGACTTCCTGTGGAAGGGGAGTTGGGAAGGGTTACAAAGAGAAAGTTGAGACAGGCTCAGCTCTCAAGACCCTACATTACAAGGCTTGACAGAGGTAGCCAGGGAGGTGCCTGATTCTCAAGGAAAGGGGGACTATGTATACTGGGACAAAGGGTTTCTGTATAGAGAGTGGACCCACTAAGAGAGGACTAAGGGGTGAATATAATACAGCAGTTGGTAGTGCCAAGAGTCTACTGTCTGGCCCTTCTAGCCATAGCCCATGACATTCCTTTGCAAGTCATATGGGCAAAAGTGTACAAAGAGATGTATTATGCAGAACATTTATTGGTCTGGGATTTCCAGGGATGTAACAGGGTACTGCAGGACCTGTGAGCACTGCAAAAAGTAGGCAAGGCAGGAGACAAGGTGAAAGCTCCTTTGATGCCTTTGCCTGTACTTGAGGAGCCATTTCAGAGGGTAGCTATGGATATTGTGAGTCCTCTGAGTACCCCAAGTTCCAGAGGGAAGAAGTATATCCTAGTGGTAGTAGATTATGCTACCAAATACCCTGAGGTGATGGTTCTGTCCTGCATTGAGGCAGAAAAAGTAGAAAATGCTTTGTTAGAGATTTTTAGCACGGTAGGTTTCCCAAAGGAAATACTGACTGATAGAGGTGCCAATTTTATGTCAGACCTACTGGCTTGTCTGTGGGAGCAAAGTGGGGTGAAGCACCTAAAGACCACCCCCTAACATCCCCAGACTAATGGTCTGGTGGAGAGGTTAAACTCTACACTAAAGACCATGCTACAGGCATTTGCAGACCAGTTTAAGAGGGAGTGAGACAAATATTTGCCCCATCTGTTTGTTTACAGAGAGT
>NC_056741.1:120974552-121019915 GCF_019279795.1 Protopterus annectens
TCTATAATAGATTATCTTAAGCAGCAAAACATTAGAGTGATAAAACTGGACAAGGGGGTGGGTTAGGAATAATGAATGTGAAAACATATAACAATAAGATGCTGAACATCCTTCAGACTGAAACATACAAGATGATCTGCAAGATCTAACTCAGTAGAGCATATACACAAATAAATTCTCAGATTCAGGACATGTTTATAGATAGGAGAATTGACTTGGATGCTTATAACTATTTAAGTATGGCAGCCCCAATTATGGCCAAATGAGGGGTTGTCATCATTGAACTTACAACTGTCTGTTCTACTTTTAACTTTACTGATATTTGGTTTAATAACTGCCACCTTAATGGTGTAAACAAAGGGTTCACCTATATTCCTACCTAATGGGTAGATGTAGATGTAAGTTATTAGAGTTAAGACTGTATATAAGAAAACTTAACTTGAAATATATTTTTAATGAAATAGATGTACATGATTCTATTGATGATTATAAATTAAGAAATAGCACCTTCAATCCAGCACTACACAGCACTTTGAATACTTTTTTTGCAAATTTGTGAACGAGATTTTTGTGAGACCCTAGAATGTAAAAATAATAAGTGGTTTAATTTTACTAGAGAGGAAAATGTGCATTAAGGGAGCTTTGTAATGATTCTACTAGTAGAATCATGAAAGCAGATAAAGGGATGGGTATAGTTGTAATGTTATAGTATGAATATGTGGATAAAATGGAAAAATACTTACAATATAATCAGTTATATGAGGTTATTTCTTTTGTTGAGGTTCAGAAGAGATTTAATGAGATTGATTTACGTCTTTTAAAGTTATTGCAAAAAAAACTCATTGACTTGACAGATTACATTTTTTTTACTAACTGAACATCCTTCTTTGGAGATACATTTTGGTATCCCCAAACTTCAAAAGATGACAAAAACCCACCCTTTTGACATATAGTGACCTCCAAGAAGACTAAGACTGAAAATATCTCTCCTTTTGTAGACAAACAGTTAATGATAGTTCAAATACCTATTTACATTATTCATGGGTCTTTCTACATTTAATGCATATGTATAAAGTCTATTCTAGAGAGATCATCTTAGTTACTTTAGGCATCAGCTCTTTATATACTACCATTCCTCGTGACATAGGTCTTCAATATTTAAGGAATTTCTTAGAAAAGTATACTTTTATGGATAAAAATAAGATAGACGTTATTTTGAACTTACAGATAAAGTTTTGAATAATAATTTCTTCACTTGCAATAACTCTATATGCCATCAGAAGTGAGGAGTAGTGATCAGGTCAAAAATGGCTCCATACTATGCTAATGTAGTCATACGTTATTGGGAAATGGTGACATTTTCTAAGTTAAAAGGATTTTTGACTGTAAAGTTGTATAGAAAATTTATTGATGACATTTTCTTCATACGGCAAGGTAGTAGTTCTGATGTGGACATTTTTTTTTTAAATTTTAGGAGTGGTATTGATTTTTTGGAATTTACTGTTTCAGGAACTGGCCCTACAGTTCAATTTCTTGACGTGGAATTAAGTTTAGATTTATAATATCTTAGTTTTCCGTCTTCCATTTACAGAAAGAAAACATAAAGAAATAATGTTTTTACATTTTGAGAGTTGACATCCCTATTTTATGAAACATAATGTTGTTAAAGGTCAATATATTAGATTGTTATGACTTATTAGTAATGAAATTCTTTTTTTTTTGCAGGAATGTTTGCTCCTTTAGAAACTTTTTTCGATCATACTGATCCAGAAAGTTTGATAGGCAGATGCATTTTAGAGATTTCACAGAACAGGTACATTACTCTTTTTCCCCATTTAAAAGTATGGTTTTATTTCTAAGAAGAAAGAAAAGAAAGTGGAGATGAGTTGTATTTTTTGCTGCCCATTTGTAATGATATGTATAGATTAAAGTCTATTTTAAATCAGAATTGATGCATAGTTGAGGGCAACAGTGATCTTGCCTCCATTATTGCTAAAGCATCACAGTTTTGTTATAAAAAATGTTGAGCTCTTAAGTTTTTCTTTGAGAAAGGGTCACATTTAGGTCAAAACCAAAGTTGCATTAAAAAGGTATATTTAAATGTTATAATTGTTCAGTACGCAGGTACATTCACACTTGTGATGAGCTTGTTTTTTAAAACACAATAATTTCAAATTTTATTTTAAATGATAATATTCTTGTAAGAACCACAATGCTGTTTATTTGAGTCTCTGTGATAGATGTAATGCATTAATTTTTCTGATGAAATTTATTGTAAATTAAAGTTGAACAAAAGCACTCAACATCGATTCAGAGTGAGGTAGTCTCTGTTTGCCTGGACAAAGAGTTTTATTTAGTTAATTTATGTTTATTCTTCTTTTGTGTTTTTTATCCAGATATTCTATTATATTTAAATAAGTCTTAACACTGTAGGTTTTGATCTCATTTTAAGTTGTTTTAATGTTATTTCAACACTTATATGCATTAGGTGAAGTAAATGTTTTTGTGTTATAACTTTTTAGGTAGGATGTTTGTTTAAGATGAAAGTGATTATCGGCTGATTTGTCACATGATTCTTTAGTGAGTTATTCAAACTAGTTATTTGTGCTTTTTAGTTATCTGATGAAGTCCACAATATAAATAATGGATACAAGTGCTTATTATGTGTCTGCAATAAACAGCTTTGATATTTTAACCTTTTTTGTGGTGAACTTCCATGCTTCCACAACCTTTTTTTGTTTTATTTTAAAAAGTGTCCTTGATTGTTTCTGGAGGCAAGATGTTGAGTGTTGGGTGATAATTTAGAACACTGGACTGATTGTAACTCATGTTTCTATTCATATACATCAATTATGTGCAGTCCCGTGTTCTCCATTATTACCACTAGGCTACCACAGCAGTGAGAAATCCAGACATTTGCTATAATAATTAATGCAACTTACAGAACTGCAGATTTTTTGCAGGACCTCAGGTAACTGTACACACCCTCACTTTCATAAGGAGCATACATTATCACTTCACATTGTACCTTGCTAAACTGAGCAAAGCCAAAATCCCACCCAATCCTTAGCCTCATTAATTAACCTTCTTCCACCCCCACAAAGCCTAGTCAAAGAACAAATGAAAACATCACTGCTTGGAGTTTTATTGTTAAATCAGTACTGTACTGATTTAGCCTTCTTTGTCAAACGTGCCTTATGCAATGCTTACTGTTAACATTTCTTTCCAAACCATATAGAAGTCAGTCTTCTGAATTGTCAGTGTATTTGGAAGAAACATACTTTTTCTTCCTACTCTACAAAGAAAATGTTTAAGTTTTCTTCCTAATTAAAAAAAAATTCTGCTTTGCACAACTCCTCAGTAAGATGTTCTTCTTTCTTTCTTTAAGCATCTGATAATGAAATTAGTACAAAGTTAATATTTTGTTTACAAACATCTTTATTACATCACAACTAAAACAGTAACAGGTACACATACATTATTATAAAAAAACAAAACAAAAAAAAACACAGTGACATAATTCTATTGCAGAATACATACATTGTTCCTGCAGATTCCATTTACGTCTATGCAATTTGCTCTTTTTCCCCCAAGGATTCCTCCTCAAGTTCTTTTATCTCCTTACAATATTTAGTACTTCAGTTAGAGTTGGTTTGTATTTTGATTTCCATTTTTTAGTAATTGCTTTTGTGGCAAACAATAGCATTAGAATTAGGCTCTGAATTGCCCTAATCACTATGTTCCAACTCAAAAGAATCAGTTCTTCACAATCATCTGTGACAACACACTTTGATCTGCTAACTTGCTTCAATCCATGAGCACATGTTTTCAGTTACCTGTCTCATTTCCATCACATCTCCAGAATTTGCTATATACCTGAGAAAAAAATTCTCTGAAGTCTGCTTGGGTTATAAAATATTCAAACCCTTCAAAGCCAAAATCCTTTACTTCTTTGATTTTGTTGCACACTTGGGAGCCGTACAGATGTCTTTCCACTGACGTTCAACATTAGATTATTTTTTCAGCAGCCTAAGCTCTTTGGGATATATTCTGCCTGGGATGTGGCTAACCAGACAGTTTTCAAGGCTTAAGGGCACCATCAAATAGCTTCATCTCCCAAAAGGTCAACCACAGCTTCATAAAACAGGCAGTTCCAGTGGCAAAAGCTTCAGAGCTTTCTTGCCATGGAAGTACCATCTTGTTGGTTTCATGCAACTAATAATCAGCTAGCAATCCTTCAAAGCTGGGCTGATAAGTTCCCTTTTGGGGAAAACCTTTTACTTTTGCTTTTATGAGGAACAACACTGATGTTCTAAATCTAGGAAATTTATTTTATTTTATTTTATTTGGACTGTCTGTCTTGTTTTCTATGTGAATGCTTGTGTGACCAGACTTTAAAACTCTTTTTCTTGACTTGTTTTCTAGATATCTGATAGGAGAAGGAGTTTGTATTTTTAGGGGCTGTCAGCTGGTTTCTTACCTCAAAATTACTTCAGTACTGAGAGATAATTTAGTGACTTTCACGTAATTTGCTTTCCATCTTTCAAGCTTTTTTGTCAGCTAAATCATGGAACAATTACTGGTTCACTTAGTTCTTCTTTGACTTGCCCACAAGAAGAAAAAGACAGTTTCTTGGGAGTCTTGGTGTGAGGTCAACTCCTTCATTGCCTCAGCTGTAAATGGGAGACTCTGTTGTGGTTGGACTTGGTTCCTTGGACTGCTGCCTCAGCTGTAAATGGGAGACTCTCTTGTGGTTGGACTTGGTTCCTTGGACTGCTCATCATTGTCTCGCAGTCCTACAGGTACAATTCTTCCAGCCAATAAGAGTGAAGGCTAGATACATTCTCTGCAGTTGAAGTGTTGCTCATATTGGGCAAGGAGGACCACACTTGTTGGTCTCTGGGGAAGGAGCAGGTGAAGGCTTAACGCATAGCTGAGGTGGGATACCTGAAGCTCAGGATAGTACCCCTGCTATGAGTCAACATTTTTTCTAGGGAGTTTCCCAAGAAATCTAAACAAAAGGTGAATAATGTTACTTCTGATTATTTAACTATTGAAAGAAAAGTTTCACTGGATTTTATTTGAGCAATTATATAATATTTTAATTGTTGTTTCTTACTGACTATCAATTGTGAAAGAAAGATCTCCCTCACTTTCTGGCACTAATATACAGTCAAAATGGGTGGGGGAGGGGGGTTCTTTAGTGTTTTCTCCGCTAACTGAAGATGTTAATTCTGATGAAGATTGTGTTTTAGTTTTCCCTCCAGAACAGCTATCTTTCTCAGAGAACTTACTAAGTTTGGAAGATATCCTTCAATGAGAGCTGATTAACAAAATTTTCCAACAAAAGGTATTCATAGGTTCATAGGTAAATATTTGACTAGCTACCCTTGTGGACCAGTATATACCTAGTCAGTTTTCCTTTTGGTACTTGATTTAACCTATCCTGTTTGGTGTTAGATTGGCTTTACCCATTATATGGTCAATAATAGGTTCATAGGTTCATAGGCTGGTACTAGGGTATGGGCTCTAGGGCCTATACAAGCCTAGCCATAACAATTCCCTGGCTATTTCTTCCCACACTATTTACTTCCCTGGTCCCCTGTCTAGCAGGGCGACTGACGTGATCACTGGGGTGAATTTCCTTTCTCCCATCCAATCATCAAGGTTCCTTTTGAAGAGGGCCAAGGAGGCACGCTGCTTGACATGTATGGGCAGTCTATTCCAGAGTCTGGGGAGTCTCTGGGTCAGGAACCTATCCCTTCAGCATGTTTTGTTTATTGTGATGACAAGGTTTAGATGCCTGGAGCATGTGGCACTGAGGGATTGGGATTTCTTTAAGTGTAGCATGTCAAACAGCTCTGGGTTTGACATGACCTTGTATCTTAAGCAGAGATTGCCTCTGAGTAGACGATATGCGACAGAGTATAGCTGGAGTTTTTTAAGGTGGTCAGCATAGGACATCTGCTTTAGGCCTGTGATTATTTTAGTGAGGTATTTCTGCGAGCTTTCCAGTTGTTGCAGATGTCTTGAGAGGTACATACCAAATGGGCCGTTGTATTCTATAATGGGTCTAATGAGGGATGAGTACAGTGGGACAATGACCTCCTTTTTTCTGGATGAAAAGCCCTTACTGATGAGGTGTGCCACATAGAAGGATTTCCTGACTGTTGTGGCAATGTGGTTATTGAAGGTGAGACCACTGTCCACCTGTGTCCCTAAGTCTCTTATCATACTTTCAGTGTTTAGTGTGCTGCCACCTATGTGGTAATTCATGGGTACATGTCTTTTTCCCAAAGGGGATAACTATACATTTCTTGGCATTGAGCTTGAGCCCATGGCTCTGGCACCAAGCATCTGTTTCTGTAAGGTCCTTTTGTAGACTATCCACATAATTTGGGGATTCAATAATGGTCCCAGTTTGCAGTCGTCTGCGAACTTTGTTAGCCAGAGTCCTTTAGTTCTGACCTGTACTTCAGAGAAGTAAATGCCAGACAAGAGTGGACCCAGGACTGAACCCTGAGGTACTCTGCTTGTCACTGGTCTGGAGCTGGATTCAGAGTCAGCTACTTTTACAGTGTGGGTTCTGTCAGTAAGCCAGTTGGCAGCCAATCAAGTGATGTAGGGACTAATGCCAAGCTTAGTAAGTTTATCTATGATTCCAGATTGGGGGATGGTGTCAAAGGCCTTGGCGAAGTCCAGATAGGCTGTGTGGTCTGCCTTACCCTCATCCACGGCTCTGGAGACTGGTTCGAAGAAGTCAGTCAGGTTCAGGAGACAAGATCGGCCCTTCACGAACCCAAACTGGGTGGGGTCCTGTGTTTGAAGGTTGACAGTATCTTTGTTTATAAGTTCGATGATAATACGTTCCATGGCCTTGCAGATCAGGCTCGTCAAACTGATGTGGCGGTAGTTCCCGGGATCCAAGGTGGATCCCCCTAGTGGAGTGGGATAACTGTAGCTGTGCACCACTCAGTGGGCACAAAGCTTGAGGTGAGGGTATGATTAAACATGACACTTAGGTGAGGTGCCAGTTCATTTTGTAATTCATGTAGTACACTGCCCATGATGTCATCTGGTCCTATGGATGCTGTATTCTTAGCTTTGGAGAGTGCGTTTTTTACCTGTGTGGCCGTTATTACCGGAATTTGGCAATCTTCCGGTATTGAGATGGACCGTTTAGGGGGCGAGTGGTGAGTGAAGTTGGCACTGAATCAATCTGCCAGGATACTGGCAATATCCTTGGGATCAGTATATTTAATGCCATTCTGCTGTAGCTCATAGCAGATCTGAGCATTGCCATTTAGATTCTTGACATAGTTATAGAATGCCTTGTGGTTGTCTTTGGAATCTTTGGCAATTTTATTTTCGTAACTAGCTTTGAAGGATTTTACGAGGGATCTCAGCTTCTTACTGAGGCTGGTAAGGAAATTTTTTGCATCGTGGGATTTTCCTCTTTTCTGCAACAGTTTCTTCCTTTAGTTGTAAAGTTTGTTTATGGCAGGGGACCAGCAGATTGGCTTCCGTTTTTTGGAGGAGAGCATCTTAGTTCTATTTGGGATGGCACAATTCATGCACAAGTGGATGCGCTCATACAGTGCCTTAGTGTAGGACTCAGCAGTCGAACTTTCAGTTCCCTTCTGCATGGGTGTCATGAAGTTTGTCACTTCTGACTTGAGTAGCATGAAGTTGGCTTTGGAGAATTTTTTTATGGAGGTTTCCTCACTAGGGAGTGGGGGTGGGATGTGGATGTTAAGGGTGATTAGCTTATGGTCTGACCTGACCAACGAGGGGGTGACCATAGGTGTGGAGCATTGATTTCCCATGTTGGTAATTACCAGGTCTAGGATATTGGAGCCCCTGCTGAGACTATGGATTAGTTGATCCAGGGCATTGAAATTTATGAATTCCATGAACCGTTGGGCAAAGGTGTTGTTATACGAGTAGTTTTCACAGTTAATGGCAGGGTAGTTGAAATCACCCAGTATTAGGGTGTTTGATTGTATCTTAATATTTTCCTGTATGTTTAGAAAGGTGTAGTGAGAATCTTGGGGCATGGTGGGGGATCTGTAGCAAGCTACACTTTGAATTGCAGTCTTACCTAGTGTTAGTTGCACCTGGAGAATTTCAGACACATTGTGTTGGGCAACTAGCCTGGTGGTATGAATATCCTTGGTGAATATGGACACTCCTCCACCTTTAGTGTTTCGATCCTGGTTTGGTGAACAAAAAGTCTGGTAAGAGTTGTAGCCTGGTATTGTAGGGGTGCTCTCTGGAGCCTTGAACCAGGTCTCAGTTACTGCACAGATATTGATGTTCTCCATTTTTAGGAGTGCCTCGAGAGTGTGCATTTTGAGGTTTAGACTTCTAGCATTGAGTAGCATAACCTTCAGATTTTGCATCACTGTGTATTATTCCTACTGATTATAAATGGGATAATACCATAGAGAATTTGCGGCAACCCATGCATGGGATACATTATTTAGGAGCTGCCCCTACACATTAGTATTACAGAAGGCATTCCTGGGATAAACTTTCTCTTACCCAACCAAAAATATGGACAGGGATGAGCTTTATTTTACATGGATGGGGACTCTGTTCTAGAGCAATGCTATCCTCTTTGAGCTATACCTGTCCTATTACAGAACAGGGTTAGATCCCCAAGCTGAATATTTCTGGTTCCATTTGACTTGTTGATGTGCAGTAGGTCTATCAATATTAGGTTTTGAGGGTGCCTTGTATGTCAGACACAGATCACCTCTTATCAATCTGTAGGATACCAAGTATAGTGATAGGGCTTTTTGTCACTCCACATAGGGCATGTTGTTTAGGCTTTGTATCCTTTTAGTAAAGTATCTCTTTTGAGCATTCTAGTTGATACATGTGTCTGGACAGATACATGTCAAAGGGGGCATTATGCTCAAATGATTGGCCTAATGAGGTCTGAGTAAAGTAGGGCAATGACATATTTAAATCTAGACACAATCCCTTTATTTATAAGCTGCACAATATGGAAGGACTTTCTTGAAAAAGTGGACATATGGTGGCTAAGGTTTAGGCCACTTTCCAAATAAGTTCCTGTATCCCAAAACAACTTGGTTAACTCTTGGGGGCATATTGTCAATGTGGTAGTTTCCCAGTGGAGTTGACTTTGCAGAGGAGATGATAATGCACTTCTTGGCATTTAGCTTAATCAATGAGTCCGGCACCAATTATTTGTTTGGAACAAGCCTTCCTGTAAGATGAATGAGTCTTTCTGGATTCTATCACTGCTTCCAGCTTGCAGCTTAGTTAGAGCCCTCTACAATTAGCTTTTACTTCTGAGAAGTAGATGCTGAACAGAAATGGTCCCAGCACAGAACCCTGAAGGGCTCGACTCATAACTGGCCTTCTGTGATTGCCTGCATTATATCTGTGAGCCAGTTGGCAATCCATCAGGTGACAAATGGGTTTATTCCTAGTTTATTAAGCTTTTCTACTATGCATAAGTATGAGATAGAGTCAAAGGCCTCGGCCAAGTCTGGTTAGACAATATGAAATGTTTTATCTTCATCCATTGCTTTGGTGGCCTTTTCAAAAATGTCCACCACATTGAGCAAGCATGATCTGTCTTTGACAAATCCAAACTGAGATGGGTCCATTGTTTGAAGGTTCCCTGTGCTTTTATTTATTAATTACATGATAATTCTTTCCCTGGCTTTGGATATGAGGCTGTTCAGATCTGTAATATCCTGGATCTGTAGAAGATCTTCCCTTAAGCAACTGTTGCTGTTCTCCATTTACTTGGAATAAAACTTATACAGAGGCGAGGCTAGGGTTGAACAATGTAGTTAGGGGTGTGGCATAATCATTCTTCACAATGAGTCCTGAATATTGTCAGGATTCACTGATGCAGAATTTTTTGTTTTTGCTAGTGGTTTCAGGACTTGGTCTTGTATGATTGCTGGTGGTGGGATATTTCATGTATGATAAACGGAGAGGGAAAGAGGACTAACATTTAGATTCATTTATTGGACAGTCGATTAGCGATATCTTCATCGTCGGTGTTGGTAACATTGTTTACAATCAGCTCAGTGCATTGTCGAGTTGTGCTCCTCAGATTACAAGCACGACTACAAAAGCCTTGTGATTGTCCTTTGCTTTGGTGGCTATTTTCACCTCAAATTTGGCTTTTGTAGATTTAATCAAGCACCTGAATTGCTTGCTTAATTTAATGACAAGGGCTCTATCATTTTGTGTATTGCTCTTCTTTCCTTTTGTCAACAATCTGTTTTAACCACCTTCATTGAGTTATTACTTAAGACACAGGCAAACATACATTCATATAAAAGAAAACAAACCATGTTAACATGTTCACAGATACAAACATTATACATCACACACATGCTTTGATACAGTTATCGCCAATCCAGTATTACGTGAATTGCTCAATTCATACCTTCCCTAAAACCTCATTCCTTCTCTAAAACATTAATCTCTTATTTTTATTATAAAGCTAGTTGATATTAAAGTCCACTGGTGAGGTGTTTAAGCATACCCTTTACCTGTTCCTGCAGGGTACACCTGCCTATATGGAGCTGTTTACATGCTGGTATAGTATAGTGGTGTATGTTTTCACATATTTAGTAGAAACAACTGAATTTGGTGGGGACTTGCAGCTTAACTAAGTGTCACTTAGGAGTATGTAGCTTGTCTTGGGGACATTTTAATAGGTACCAGTAGTGGAAGTGGTCCTTGGAATCACCTTTTTTACGAAGGTGATAGCATTATGGTCAGAACTAACAAGTGATGTAGATACACAAGGGATGGTGCAATGTGCCCCCACATTAGCAAGGACAGGTCTAAGATGTTATTCCCTCCCAATGGGTAATGTAACTTGTAGTTACAGGGCACCTGCATTGACAAAGTCAGGAATCCCTGTGCTTGTGCATTAGTGGTTGTATAGCCCAGTCTATACTTGTATAATTAAAATCATCTCTGAAAATAGTATTGGGTATAATCCTGAGTGACTCTAGTTCTTGCAGACAGGCATTGTAGCTTATTGGGTCATAGACGGAGTTGTCTAGCTAACTAGTATATGGCATGTGACCTTTGTGATGGTGATTTGAACATGAAAAAGCTCAAGTCCATCATGCTGCTTTACCAGTCTTGATGCGAGTCTCTTCTGAATAAAGACTGAGGCACCATCACTTTTTCTCCCTCCTGTACAGTGGCTGGCCTAAAAGTGTGGAAGGCATTATAACCCTGCACAGCTGGAGTGCTCTCTCTGTTGTATTTAAACCATGTCATGGTCACTGTACAGACGTCTACTCCCTCTAAGCTAAGGAGGGCTTGTAGGGAATGGGGTTTCATGTTTAGGCTCCTAGCATTGACCAGCAATATCGTCAATGTTTTCCTTTGTTTCATTATATTGGTAGGTGCATTTAATATAAACTACAATCCAATACCCCTTCTCTATATCAAAGCTAATGCAATTCTGTCTCTGACCACTCTAAATGGCACTGTATTTATTACTTAGGTAAATTTGTTTAGCTAGCATACAGAAGTTCCAAGAGTATTACCTGTCATAGCAATTTAAGACACAGGATGGCAGTAGAACTCCATTCTGACCCACGGCAAAGAGCTAGCTGGACCATGTGTTTAAACCATTTCAACTACTTAACCTAATATACAGATAAGCTACCTTTTCATGCTCACTATATTCTTTATATAAAAACATGGGGGAGCAGAAGAAATATAGCTAATTGGGAGGTTGGCACAATGTTTAAGGTGTTTACTTTGTAAACACAAGGTGCAGAGTTCGATTATCATGTGGGGTAACTGGCTAGGCTTAAAATAGTCCACAAGGGCAGTTAGCCTAGTACTAACCTATGACCCTATGTATAGTCATTTTAAACTGCACTGTATATCTCTTCCTCTTCTGAGAAATTGCATAAAGCAGTAACAGAGCTTGTAAACCTTAAGCTTTCACAGTTTGTATAACAGCTAAACAAATGCAGGAGGGAGAAATCTTGACATGAAAAGACAGTAGACCCCTTCCTCTCAAGCAGGAACACTTCCATTATCGACAGTCATCACTATCTGAAGTGCTGCAGCTCCATCTTGGAATTTTTCAAGTTGTTCCAGGTCGGCTGTCAGGAGCCTAATTTTGTTCTTGCTAGTGTGTAAATGGGCAGTCATCACTAAATACAGTCCTGGGTATTCATAGGTTCATAGGTAGGTACTAGGCTATTGGCCCTAGAGCCAACATAAGCGTAGCCAAACAGTACCCTGGCTTTTGCCACCCAAGAAAATTATTTTCCTGTGCCCCTGTCAAGCAGAGCCACAGAAGTGATCCCTGGGGTGAATTTTTTTATCTCCCATCCAATCATCAAGATTTTTCTTGAAGAGTGCTAATGAGGAGCTTTGATATAGATAGGTGGTTTGTTCCAGAGTATGAGAAGTCTCTGGGACAGGAATCTATCCCTCCAGCATGTTCTATTTATTGAGGTGACAAGGTTTAGGTCCCTAGAGCATGTGGCTCGGAGGGGTTGGGATTTATTTAAGTGGAGCATGTCCAACAGCTCTGGGTTTCACATAGCGTTGTATGTTAAGCAGAGATCACCTCTGAGTAGGCGATAAGCGACAGAGTAAAGCTGGAGTTGTTTTGAGATGGTCTGCATAGGGCATCTGTTTGAGGCTGATAATCCTCTTTGTAAGGTATTTATGTGGCCTTTCCAGTTGTTGTAGATGTCTTGTGAGGTACATACCAAAAGGGGCATTGTACTCTATAATGGGTCTAATGAGTGATGAGTAGAGGGGAACAATGACCTTTTTTTTCCTGGATGAGAAACCTTTTGTGATGAGGTTTGCCACATAGAAGGATTTTCTGATTACTGTGGACTGCCCATACATGTCAAGCAGAGCCCCTCTTTGGCCCTCTTCAAAAGGAACCTTGATGATTGGATGGGAGAAAGGAAATTCACCCCAGGGATCACGTCAGTTGCCCTGCTAGACAGGGGTCCAGGGAAGTAAATAGTGTGGGAAGAAATAGCCAGAGAATTGATATGTCTAGGCTTGTATAGGTCCTAGGGCCGATAGCCTAGTACCAACCTATGAACCTATGTGATTATCAAAGGTGAGACCGCTGTCCACCTCTGTCCCAAGGTCTCTTATCACACTTTCGGTGTTAAGTAGACTACTGCCTATGTGGTAGTTCATGGGTACAGAGTTTTTAACAAAAGGGATGACAATGCACTTTTTGACATTGAGCTTGAGGGCATGTCTTTGAAACCAGGCATCTGTCTCAGTGAGGCCCTTTTGTAGGATGTCCACATCGTTAGGAGTTTTGATTATGGCTCCTAGTTTGCAGTCATCTGCAAACTTTGTTAGCCAAAGACCTTCTGTGTTAGCCTGTACTTCAGAGAAGTAGATACCAAACAGGAGATGACCTAAGGCTGAACCCTGTGGTACTCCACTTGTCACTGGTCTGAAGTTGGATTTAGAGTCTGCTACTTTCACAGTGTGGGTTCTGTCAGTGAACCAGTTGGCAACCCATCTTGTGACATAGGGGTTTATACCTAGTTTAGTGAGTTTATCTATAATTCCAGAGTGGGGGATGGTGTTGAAAGCCTCGGCGAGATCTAGATAGGCTGTGTGAACCACCTATCCCTCATCTATGCCTTTGCTGACCGCTTCAAAGAAGTCTATCAGGTTTAGGAGATATGATCTGCCTTTTACAAACCCGAACTGAGTAGGGTCCAGAGTTTGGAGATTACCAATGTCATTGTTTATAAGTTCCATGATGATACGTTCCATAGCCTTGCAGACCAGGCTCATCAGGCTAATGGGGCAGTAGTTCCCGGGGTTTGTGGTGGCTCCCCCTTTGTGGAGTGGAATAACCGTTGCTGTGTGCCATTCAGTGGGCACAAAGCCTGAGGTGAGGCTATGATTGAACATGATACTTAGGTGGGGTGCCAGTTCATTTTGTAGTTCATGTAGAACGCAGCCTGGGACGTTGTCAGGTCCCATGGATACTGTGATCTTGGCTTTGCATAGTGTGTTTTTTACCTGTGCAGCTGTGATTACAGGAAGTTTGCTTTTTTCTGGTATAGAGATGGGCCCTTTAGAGGGTGAGAGAGGGGTAAAGTTAGCACTGAACCTATCTGCCAGGATGTTGGCAATATCAGTTGGTTCTGTATATTTAGTGCCATTGTGCTGTAACTCAGAGCGGATCTGAGTGTTGCCATTGAGATTCTTGACATAGCTATAGAATGCTTTGTGGTTGTCTTTAGAATCAGTGGTGATTTTGTTTTCATAACTAGCTTTGGAGGATTTTATGAGGAATCTCAGGTTCTTACTGAGGCTGACCACAGAGTTCCTCCATTCATGGGATTTTACTCTTTTTTTGCAACAGTTTCTTTCTTCTGCTGTAGAATTTGTTTATGGCAGCGGACAACCAGATTGGCTTCTTTTTTGGAGGATAGCATATTGATTCTGTTAGGGATTGCACAATCCATGCACTCGTGTAAGTGCTTATAAAGTGCATTTGTATAGTTTTCAGCAGTCATACCTCTATTGTCCGTCAGCATGGGTGTTGTGAAGTTTGCCACTTCTGTCTTAAGAAGCATGAAGTTGGCTTTGGAGAATTTTTTTACAGTGGTTTCCCTAATGGGGGTGGGAGTGGGATGTGGATGCCTAGGGTGATTTGCTTGTGGTCGGATCTAACCAATGAGGAACTGACCTCTGGTGTGGAACACCGGTTGCCCATGTTGGTAATGACCAGGTCTAGGATATTGCTGCCCCTGGTGGGGGTGGGGATAAGTTGATCCAAGGCGTTGGAATTTATGAATTCCAGAAAACATTGAGCACAAGAGTTGGTACATGAGTAGTTTTCACAGTTAATGGTGGGGTAGTTGATATCACCCATTATTAGGGTGTAAGGTTGTACCCTAATATTTTCCAGTATATCAAGAAATGAAAAGTGGGAATCCTGGGGCATGGTGGGGGATCTGTAGCAAGCTACAATTTGGATTGCGGTCTTGCCCAGAGTTAGTTGCACTTGGATAATCTTGGATGCATTATGCTGAACAACTAGCCTGGAGGTGTGGATATCCTTAATGAATATGGACACACCTTCGCTTTTAGTGCTTCGGTCCAGGTTAGGTGCCGGAAAGGTGTGGTATGAATTATAGCCTGGTAATGCAGGGGTGCTCTCTGGAGACTTGAACCAGGTCTCTGTCACTGCACAGATGTTGATGTTCTCCATTTTAAGGAGTGCCTCAAGTGAGTCCATTTTGAGGTTTAAACTTCTAGCATTAAGTAGCATTACCCTCAGATTTTGCTTGCTTGTACCTGTTACAGTGGTGAATTTGTCATTTGAATCTTGCCTAAAAAAGGCACTATAGGGGTGGAAAGAGCCTTAGCCAGTATCTGGAATCCCAGGGGTGACAGGTGTAGGCCATCTCTGGCAAAGCATTGTGGTTTGTCGATCATGTCATCCCAGGTAGACAGATACTGGATCCCCTTAAATGACACCAGAAGCTTAGCCAATTGTTGAAGTCAATCATTTTGTCCTTGTACTGTGGTATCATTCTGGGTGATGACAGGATGCTACTCAGGGCTAGGGTCATACCTGCCTGGACTACAAGATCAGACAACTCCTCCATGACTCTTTTCATGTAGTCCAGGGAAGTATGTCTCAGGCCATTCACACCAACATGGACAAGGACAGAGTCATATTTGTACTTGTGGAGTGACCTGAGTGCATGCGTTATGTGGTGGATCCTGGCACCTGACAGGCAGCTGACCGTAAATTTCTCCTTGTTTAGCCTGGTGAGTGGAACATCAGTGTGCCTGACTATAGAGTCACCTATGACTAGAGTGTTGGGTACGTTGTTATGCCTTATGCGCTGTGGTTAAATGGCACACTGAGTTTGTGGGCTATGTGTCATTTGGATTGTGTTCGGGGGTGGAGGTTGCTTGCATTTCTGCTTTGGAGGTCCCTGTTGCTTGGGTAGATTTTTTGTTGAGAGCCTCCATGAATGTAGGTGTGTGTTTTGTGTTTCTATGTGTGTGCTTTGGTGATGCAGGTTTTGAGGGACTATGTGATGAGTGTGGTGTGGTGCAAGTGTTTACCTTCTCCTCTTGACTGTCTAGTCTAGTCTTGGGTGAAGAGAGCTTTGCTTCCAGTTTGAAAACTGGATCTCTCACAGGCTATAGTGTTGGGTGGTAGGAGGAGAGGGTTGTCTATGTACATGAGGCAATTGCTGCATTGCCCCAGATTCATCAGGTAGACAGGAGAAAACATTGGGAGCTGACCGTTAGACATGCCCGGATAGGTGATTATTTATTAAGTACTAAAAACTGTTTTCCTCTAGACAAGTGAGGAAAATTGAGTGCTGTAGTAATTTGTAGCTTATTTAGTGCTTACAATGAGTTCTGAACAAGTGCTGAGCTCAAAGAAACAGATTTGAGTGCTGAAACTAGAAAACTGGCTAGTTCTAAGAAACAAAATTAAGCTATAAGGCTTCTCTCCAACACAGGAAGACTTGGGGGCTCAGAAGCTTACAAACAGTCCTGGACACAGCAAATCTGTACCTGGCCTAGATGACTTACAGGAAAGGCAGGAAACAAGCTTAGAATATTTTTTATTGTATTGTACTGAGAAGAGTATCTATGGTATTACTTTGGGATGAAACGGCTAGGCTTGAAATGACCTCGGGGTCGATAGCCTAGTAAACTCTTGTGATCATATGATAAGTTTGATTTAGAGGTTGCAGGATGAAATAAAGCTTGTCTTTCCCCAAGTAGGGGGAAAGAAAGCTGGTTTAAGACCTGGTATGGTTTTGTCTTTTTCTCTGGCTGAGATTTGATAGGTGACTGAAGAAGATGTATCTTTTCACTCGTTTGCTTCCCTTCTGTGTTTGTTCCACCTCCATCTCCTGGGAGCAGGCCATCTATGTTCTTCCTGCTTTTTGTATATAAAGTGTATTATTATTAAAGATGTCTGGTTCCTCAGTCAGTTCAAAGATGCTGACCAGCCTGCACAGTAGATATGCTGTGAGTCTTTAAACTGAATAGATTTTTCTGGTTCTTTTAGTTTTTTTTTTAACACACAGGGCCATCATTCTGCCCTTTAGAAACCGTGTTGGTATAATGTGTGGAGATCTTCATCTTAAGAAGGTCCCAAGCTACCTACATTTCATAAGGACCAGCTTGCTATCTTAGAAGACCAATCTGACTATAAAATATCTGGGTGCATATGGGAATGTATTTCCTGAAGATATTCTCTGTTCACTTTCTATTATTATTCTGTTATTCATTATTAGTAAATAAATTATTTCCTTTTTAATGAAACTCCAGGTCATTACCTTCTTTCCCTTCCAGTTAGCCAATAATTTCTAAATTATTTTATCGCCTTCAGTTCTCCAAGTCATCTAGTTTTAATCTATATTACATGTCCTTGCTTGTATATCTATCTGTTATTTGGTGGTGTGTGTGCGTGCGTGCGTGTGTGTGTGTGTGTGTGTGTGTGTGTGTGTGTGTGTGTGTGTGTGTGTGTGTGTGTGTGTGTGTGTGCGTGTGTGTGTGTGTGTGCGTGTGCATGTGTGTGTGTGTGTGTGTGTGTGTGTGTGTGTGTGTGTGTGTGTGTGTGTGTGTGTGTGTGTGTGTGTGTGTGTGTGTGTGTGTGTGTGTGTGTGTGTGTGTGTGTGTGTGTGTGTGTGTGTGTGTGTGTGTGTGTGTGTGTGTGTGTGTGTGTGTGTGTGTGTGTGTGTGTGTGTGTGTGTGTGTGTGTGTGTGTGTGTGTGTGTGTGTGTGTGTATGTGTGTGTGTGTGTGTGTGTGTGTGTGTGTGTGTGTGTGTGTGTGTGTGTGTGTGCCATCTTGTTGTAGCTTTTTGTGCATCTATTTTTGCTGCTCTTCTAGCATATCAGACATCATTTGCTTGTGCAATTCCTGTTTTGAGTTAGCTGCTTTGATGATTATTGTATTATTCAATACACCTTGTATCAATGAGGTTAAGCAAGCAATTATACCTGGTAAGTATTATATATCTGTTTCTGTCTGAGATACAATGGTGATCATGCTACTGCAAATCTGCAGTGAAAATTTGTAAGGCAAATTTATCAAGTACCAGATTCTGCCACAAAACAAAATTTCCTATGCATTCCTGGGGGTAGAAATAAATTAAAAGAATGTAGTATTAACTTTGTGGTAATTTATGACTGAATATCAATGTGAACATTCTGGGGAACACCTTGAGTGGTTTGAAGGCATGTTGTTTCCGAACATTCTTGTGCACACTCCTCAAGAAATATCATAAAATTTTAGTGGCCCAACCTCATATATGTAACATAATCTCTCATCTTCTCTGTCTCTGGACACTGCAACATTTTCCCTTTATCCTGCTGACTTCAGGCATGCCTAGCCCATCCCTCTATTGGCTCATTTGTTCCTCCTTAAGGACAAGGCTTAGCCCATGCCTTCCCTAGCTAGGATGACAGACCTATGATCCATTCATTTCCTGGCTGATCATTCTATTTGTTCCACTTTGGAAGCAAGATTTCTGTGCCAGGCAAGTTGTCATTCAGGTGGGGAGCCCTCGGTCCCCACTTAGTGTCCTCCACATAGTGCTTGGTGACTTTGTCTGAATGTCACTGGCTCTGAGGGGTATCTTTATCCATGCTTCTGTCTTATGACATACACCGTGGGTCCCCCAGTCCCATACTTGTTGACAGCAGGAGTCAACACTCCTTTTCAGGCTGCTGATGCAATGGGTCACATGACCTCATTCTCCTCAATGATGGGTGAGTTGGCAACAGAAATTTATTTTCACTTTGCCTTACATGGCTCTTCCTGGATTCAGACATGTAATCATTTCCAGTATGTCTTGATTAGAATCAAACTTGGATTCATCTTTGTAACTGATTAAGAAGAGAGTAATCTTAAATATCTTCTAGAATAGATTGCAGAATTGTATAACTTGTTCTGTAAACTGTTCATTCTTGAATGTTGTCTGAAGTATTTTGAATGATAATATTAGAGAGATCTCATTCTTACCGGGATTTACACCCAGAATCAACAAAGTATTCATCATCAAAAGCAATGAAAAATAAAACGAGTTCCCCTTTCTGAATATCAGTTTACTACATTAAGCCTATTTATGATGTATATATCGCCATGTATTGAAATTTATAATTATATTCTCAGTTTTTTTTCTTTCTTTTTAATGTGGTTAAGTTCAATTTATAATTATATTCTCAGTTTTTGTCTTTCTTTTTAATGTGGTTAAGTTCATTGGGATTCAACTCAGTTGCTCTGAATTGTATTTACATATTACCAGTAATCTAGAAAGGTGCAAAAATATTTCTAGTGAGATAATGAATGCCAGAATCCATCCTATATACCGTCTTGTTCATTTGCACTGCATATCAATGTGATTTGAAGCCTTTCTGTAGACTTTTACCATATCTAACTTGACTATTTCTATCATATACAAAACAGTCTTTTTTCCCTAGAGTTAATTGTTATTATCAGATTTTATCCTTATTCAAGTTGTGCCAATTTTCTAATGAACACTGGAACCCTGACTAAGCTCTCATCTCTATAGCTGTGCCAATGGGGAGTCTTACTGGGGATCTGGAGAAAGGTAGAAGAAAGAGCCCGGGACTGACTGTGGTCTCTGTGCACTCTTAAGGGAAATTGCACTTGATGCAGAGAGATGCATCTGGAAATACTGTGTGCATACCTGTCATCCTGTCAGTGAAAGTGTCCCTACTGTTGCCAGTGGTGAGGGTTGAGGCTCCTTGATTACTGGTCCACTGGAGGGTTGTCACACTTGGTTGGCAGTGAGGGGATCACTATATCACATATTCAGATTCAGTGGCATGGATATTGAACTCCTGTAGCCTGTAAACAGCGGCCACTAAAGAAAGTGTCTGTACTCTCAAGCAGCCATTCAGCAGACATTCAGAGTTTCATATCACAATAGCTTTATTTTTTTTGTTAGCTTAGTTAGCTAGGGAGAGGAGGCAAAGGTGTCAGCAGAGAATTATGGTAAGCTGACAGGGAGCCAGTTGGCTGAGATGTGCCAAGCCAAAGGACTAGTGCATGCCAACCTGACTAAAGCAGAAATGATTGCAGCCTTTACCACAGCTGCATCACAGACCAGCAACCAGGAAGGCAACCAGACTGGCCTTATGGATGTACAACTCTCAGAAAATGGACAGATCAACTTTGTCTCAGTGGACTTAAAAATCTGTCTGTAGTTAAAATGACTTGAACTGGAGGCCAAACATTTGGAAATAAAATCAGCAGAGAGACTGTGGCATTTGGAGGCTGAAGAAAATGAGAAACTGTGGTGTTTGGAGGCTGTAGAAAATGAGAGACTGAAATGTTTGGAGGCTAAAGAAAAGGAGAAACAGAAATAAACTGATTTAGAATCAGTAGAGAGACTGAGAATCTGAAAGCCGAAGAAAATGAGAAGCAGAGGCAATATGAAAAGGAAATGCTGACTCTTCATCAGGGTCATGGAGGTAATGGGAAGGGAGTAACCGAACCCAGAAGCTATAAAAGTCAGTAAATTTCTTCCACAATTTACAGAGGGTGATAATTTTGATAGTTGCATTCATATGTTTCAAAGGGTATGTAAAGAGTATAATGTTGACCAAGGACTCTGGGTACATTTCCTGACCCCGTTACTCCATGGTAAAGCTGTAACTGCTGTTTCTAAATTGTCTGATACTGATTGCTTAAATTATAATGCAGTTAAAATTGTTTATATGAGTGTTTGAATTTCACACCTGAAGCTTGTAAAAAAAGTTTCTTGAGCATAAACGCAAGGCAGATGAAGGTGTGTATGAATATATTGCTGAGTTAAGCACTTATTTTCATAGGTGGGTGAGCGGGTGTCAGATCACCACTTTTATAGGGGTGGCAGACCTTTTGGTGAGGGAATAAGCCCTTAGCAATTTGTCTGAGGACATGAGAGTCTGTTTGGTAGATAGAGAATGTAACATCACAGATGAGTTGGGGAAAAAGGGAGACATATGCCTAGCGAGCAGGGCATCACTGCACAGGAAATGGATACCCAGTGCTGCACATTGGTCTAAGGGAACTCATGGTAGGCAGGCTAAACCACTCCAACAGAGACACCAGTAACAGAGGAAACCACTAGTTCTGGTATACAGTCAGGATCAAGGGCTAAATGTTTTAAATGTAACCAGTGGGGCCATGTAGCATATAGATGTCCATGGAGGCAAGGTGGGGAACAAAAGGTAGGGGAGCCAGAAAATGTGAATGCCAGAATGCCAGAGGTAAGTTGTCTGTAGACAAGGATACCAAATTACCACAAGAGGATATATCCTGCCTTAGTAGATAGGAAACAGGCCTCTGCTAAAAGAGACACAGCCTCTTACCTAATCATTGTGAAGCCTGCAATGGTTAAAGAAGAGCACTACTTGTTTGGGCAGTCTACTCCAGTCAGAGCTTTAGGATTAACCCCATTCCAAATGCCTTTGGCTAGGTTTAACCTTGACTGGGAGGGTGGAAAAGGAAGCAAGGAAGTAGGTGTGTTTGAGGATATTGCTGCAGATATCCTGACAGGAAATGATTTTGATAATGCAGTACCTTGTGTGCATGCCATTACATTTAGTCAGACTTGGAGACAAGCATGTGGGTCTGGCAGTCTGGGGGGACCCAGACAGACTACACACTTGAAGCCAGGATTGGTGCGGTGGCTACTTCAGAGAGGGAGCTACCCTGTAGCAGTGAGACTGACGGTGAGCCACAGCTGCTTTTGGGTACTGATGTTCTCTTGGACAGAGTGACTGCAAGGGCAGAAGTGAGCAGTAGTATCCAGACTGACAGTGAGGAACCACTGTCAAAGGATACCAGACTTCCTGTGGAAGGGGAGTTGGGAAGGGTTACAAAGAGAAAGTGGAGACAGGCTCAGCTTTCAGACCCTACAATACAAGGCTTGAGGGAGGTAGCCAGGGAGGAACCTGATTCTCAAGGAAAAGGGAAATCTGTATATTGGGACAAAGGGTTACTGTATAGAGAGTGGACCTCTGAGGGAGGGCTAGAAGGTGAGGTAATACAGCCATTGGTAGTGCCCAGAGCCTACCATCTGGCACTTCTAGCCATAGCCCATGATATTCCATTTGCTGGTCATATGAGCATAAAGCATACAAAGAGACATATTATGCAGAACTTTAATTGGCCTGGGAGTTCCATGGATGTAACTGGGTACTGCAGGACCTGTGAGCAGTGCCAAAAGGTAGGCAAGGCAGGAGAAAAGGTCAAAGCTCATTTGATGCTTTTGCTTGTGATTGTGGAGCCATTTCAGAGGGTAGCTAAGGATATTGTGGGGTCTCTGAGTACCCTAAGTTCCACAGGGAAGAAGTATATTCTAGTGGTAGTAGATTATGGGACCAGATACCCCGAGGAGGTGGCTCTTTCCTCCATTGAGGCAGAAAAGTTGGAAAATCCTTTGTTAGAGATTTTCAGCTGGGTAGGTTCCCCAAACGAAATACTGACAGACAGAGGTGCCAATTTTATGTCAGACCTGCTGGCTTGTCTGTGGAAGCACTGTGGGGTGAAGCACCTAAAGACCACCCCCTACCATCCCCAGAGTAATGGTCTGGTGGAGAGGTTAAACTCTACACTAAAGACCATGCTATGGACATTTACATACCAGTTCAAGAGAGAGTGGGACAAATATTTGCCTCACCTGTTGTTTGCTTATAGAGAGGTGCCTCAGGAATCCACAGGTTTCTCACCTTTTGAGTTCCTGTATGGGAATATCATAAGGGGACTTCTAGATTTGATTTGTGAAGTGTGAGAGGGTGAGTGTGAATCCCACAAGGAGTCTGTTTTGGCATATGTTTTAATCCTCAGGACAAGACTCATTGAACTCATGGGCTTGGCCGAGAAGAACCTGGCAGAAGCCCAACAGCAGAAAAAGGTCTGGTATGACAGGAATGCTCAAGCTAGAGAGTATGCTGTGGGGCAGCAGGCTATGGTTCTCATTCCTGTAAGACACAACAAGCTGCAGGCAGCTTGGAAGGGACCCTTCAAAGTGGTAAGGAAGGTCAGTGATGTTAACTACATGGTGGAACTGCTAGGCAGGAGACAGGGGCACAAACTGTTCCATGTTATCATGATGAAACCCTACCATGATAGGGAGGCCCTGGTGCTAAGTATTTGCAGTAGAAGGCAGGAGGACACTGAAGGAGATCTATGGCTCTAGGAAGCCAGCCAACAGAATCCCAAGTTACTATGGTGGAGCCTAGGGTTGCAGGTATATGATATGACAGTGCAGCACTGCAGTGGGGTTAGTAATGACAAAGCATATGAGCTCTCAAGACAAGGAATGGGGTAAGGTATTCCCAGATAGGCTCATTCCTCTCAAGCAATATTCCTCAAGGGTCACTTGAAAAACTAGCTTGAGTCTTCAAAGGGGGGAAGAAGTGTGACAAAAGGAGATACTGCCAGCACAGCTACCTGAAATTTTGTAAATAATTATACGTGGTTGGTGAAAATCAAAATGATTTATACAAGATCAGAATCACATTTATTGGCCAAGTATGCACACATATAAGGAATTTGACTCCAGTTTCACTGACTCTCCAAGCATGAATTACATAAATGGTATACATACAACTATTAAAAACAAGACAGATGACATTCATGCAACTATAAAGAACAAGATGAAAAAGCAAATATACATTTACATAGATGTATATGACACTTGTGTTACAAATGTATTAATACTGTATGTCATGTATATCAAACTGCTTGTACTGACATGTGTGCTGAAAAGGTATTTGCAAAGTGCTGTGTTTGAAATGTGAATACAGTCTGCCCTACTAAACTTAATCCAATTAGGATGGCTTGAGCTACAAAACCTGATTTTATTTCACCAACTCTCCATAGCCCATAAAATCCTGTACAAACCCTTTAATACTCCCATACCCACTACACTTCTTACTTCTTACTGCAATCTTAAAAGCCTATGTTCTTCTAATAAACTTCTTATTTCCACTTGTAAATCCTATAACATGGCCGGAAACTCCTTGCTCTCAAACACAGTAGGAAAAATCTGGAACTCCCTTCCTGACAATCTCACTGCACTCTCCTCTCCTCCCTGCTTTAAATCCCAACTCAAATCTCACCTCAAACCCCACTGGCTCTGCCCATGTACTAAGCCTGACTAGCTTTCTATATCCTCTCAAGTACTTCCTATTTTTCTGATTACAGAACTTTAACTAACACTTCCCTGTTTCTTCTATCTTGCTCAATTCATACACCTTTAATTTATAGTTTTTTGTAGTTAATTTCTAATATTTCTTCTGCAAATATATGCTAATGAATAGTCTCATAGCTAATTGCTTTTCTCTGTTATTAATGTATGCATTTGGAGCTTTTCTCCCAGGGCCTCTGCTGAAAATGGACATATATCCAGTTGGACCAGCCCGGTCAACAAATGTAAAATAAAATAAATAAAATAAAATAAAATACTGGAAGAAAACAAAAATATACATGCACTATTGTAACTGTTTAAATGTACATATTTTAACAGTGGAAACTGGAATACAGGAGGTTAACCTCAGACCAGTAAACATTAGAAACATGTCTGCAATTAAATTACTTTATAGGATGCAATAAAGAGGCTTCCTCTCAAGTTTTCACTGGAGCTGGAGACACAAGGTCTGTACTAGGAAGCTTTCTGTATTGTCCTTGGAGTGATCTAATTTCTACTTTTGTAGCATGAAGGAATGCAATTATTTTATGACTTCCACCACCTGCCAAAGATCAGAGGAAAAGCCCTTATCTGTATATTTTACAGGTAGATGCTAAATGTTGCCAGCCTCTAGCAATGGGGGGTTTGGCCTGGGAGCTATAAGTCAGATGACCAGAAATTATGTCATTCTGCAAGCTATATCAGCAGTAATATTTAAAATATTAATTTGAGAAGTGTCTAGTGAGACAGAGCATTCTGTATTTAGTCTTGGACCTGACAAAAACCATTCAGCACACATTTGCCTTGCTCTAATGAAGTAAGTTTCTAGGGAACAATATAGTTTTCTTAGATTCAGTCAGGAATATAATAAAGCTTAGTTTAGATGTTTTTCTTTATTTGTGTGTGCCTGTACTGCAGTGTTGTTTTAAATATTTCCTGTGGTTTTGAACTATGATGTCACTGTGAATATATATTTAGTATTGGCTTGTTCTTTTATTCTTTACTATTAAATGTATTTAAACCTTTCACTGTGGCTGATCTGTGTAGAGACATTTAAGTTTTGAGAGTGCTTGCATATTTATGGTGACACTGTGTTGGTCACTTCTAATAGCCTTGCTCTTGGTCAAACTACAATTTGCATTGATATTAATATTACAGATTAAAATTGGACATTCTTTGTTAAGGGCCCTAAAGTAGATGATAAGGGTTCAGGTGGCAGTGGTAACTACCTTATAGTCTGCAGAAGGGGGCATAGCTAGTAAGCCTCTGCCAGCCTTTCACAGATGTGTATATGTGTAAAACCAATCTCCAAGAGTGTGTGCGTCAGCTACTTGGGCAGGGATACAAAGCAGTGGTTGGACAGAGAGAGTGTTGGTGGACTTGGTTTGGAACCCTGGCTAAGCACTGAACTCTATAGCTGTGCCACTGTGGAGACTTACTGGGGATCTGGAGAAAGATAGAGGAACCAGCCCCGGACTGACTCTGGTCTCTGTGTGCTGTTAAGGGAAATTGCACTTGATGTAGAGAGCTGCATCTGGAAATACTGTATGTGTGCCTGTAATCTCCTCAGTGAACTTCCCCCACCGTTGCCAGTGGTGAGGATTGATGCTCCTTGATTACTAGTCCAGTGAAGCATTGTCACATATGGTTGGCAGCGATGGGATCACCACATCACCTATTGGGATTCACTGGTGTGGATATCGAACTTCAATAACCTATAAACAGTGGTCACTAAAAAGGTGTTTGTACTCTCAAGCAGCCACATGGTAGACATTCAGAGTTTCATATCACAATAGTTTTATTTATTTTTTGTTAGCTTAGTTAGTCAGGGAGAGCAGACAAGGATGTCAGCAGAAGGTTATGGCAAGCTGACAAGGAACCGGTTGGCTTAGATGTGCCAAGCCAAAGGACTGAGGCATGCCAACCTGATGAAAGGGGAAAGGATTGCAACCTTAACCACAGCTGCATTACAGACCAGCAACCAGGAGGACAACCAGACTGGCTTTGGCGATGTACAACTCTCAGAAAAATGACAGTTCCCTTTTGCCACAGAGGACTTAAACATCTGTCTGGAGTTAAAGAGACTTGAACCAAATGTTTGGAGCTAGAATCAGCAGAGAGACTGCAGCAGGAAAAGGAAATGGAATTAGAAGCAGCAATGAGACTGAGATATCTGGAAGCTGAAGAAAATGAGAGGCAGAGGCAACATGAAAAGGAGATGCTCACTCTTTCCCAGGGTCATAGAGGTAATGGGAAGGGAGTAACTGAAACCCAGAAACAATAAAGCTCAGTATATTTCTTCCACAATTTACAGAGGGTGATAATTTTGATAGTTTTATGTTGACCAAGGGCTCTGGGTATGGATCCTGACCCTTTATGGTAAAGCTGTAACTGTTGCTTCTAAATTTCCTGATACTGATTTCTTAAATTATAATACAGTTACAAATTGTTTATTTGAATGTTTTAATTTAACACCTGAAGGTTATAGAAAAAGGTTTTGTGAGCATAGATGCAAAGCAGATGAAAGTGGCTGTGATGATGTTGCTGAGTTAAACACTTATTTTCATAGGTGGGTGAGTGGGTGTCAGGTCACCACTTTTTAAGGGCTGTCACACCTTTTAGTGAGGAAACAATCCCTTAGCACTTTGCCTGAGGGCATGAGAATCTGGTTGGTAGATAGAGAATGCAACACTGCAGATGTGTTGAGGAAAAAGGGAGACCTATACCTAGCAAGCAGGGCATCACTGCACAGGAAAGGGATACCCAGTGCTGCACATTGGTCTAAGGGAACCCATGGTGGGCAGGTTAAATTGCCCTAAAAATGTCTGCCAGTAACAGGGGAAGCCACTAGTTCAGGTGCACACCCAGGATCAAGGGTTAAATATTTTAAATGTAACCAGTGGGCCATTTTAGCATACAGATTTCCATAGAGGTAAGGTGGGGAACAAAAGGTAGGGGAGCCAGTAAGTGGGGATGATGGAATGCCAGTGGTAAGTTGTCTGGAGACAACAAGGTTACCAAACTGCTAAAAGAGATTATATATTATCCTAGTAGATGGGAAACAAACCACTGCTAAGAGAGACACAGCCTCTGAGCTAACCATTGTGGAGCCTGCAATGGTTAAACAGGAGCACTACTTGCTTGGGCAGTCTACTCCAGTCAAAGGTCTAGGAGGAACCCCATTCCAAATACCTTTGTCTAGGGTTCACATTGACTGGGAGGGTGGAAACAGAAGCAAGCAAGTAGGCGTGTTTAAAGATATGACTGCAGATGTCCTAATGGGGAATGATTTTGATAATGCTGTACCTTGTGTGCATGAAGTGACATGCAGTCAGGCTTGGAGATAGGCATGTGGGTCTGCTAGCCTGGTGAGAACCCAGAAAGACCTCACACCTCTAGCCAGGACTGGTGATCTGGCTACTTCAGGGAGGGAGCCATTCTGTAGCAGTAAGACTGAAGGTGAGCCACAGCTGCTGGTGGGTACTGATGTTCCCTTGAACAGAGTGACTGCAAGGGTAGAGTGAATTAGTCATACCCAGGCTGACAGTGAGACACCACTATCAGAGGATACCAGACTTACTGTGGAAGGGGAGCTGGGAGGGGTTCCAAAGAGAAGGCTGAGACAGGCTAAGCTCTCAGACCCTACATTACAAGGCTTGATGGAGGTAGCCAGGGAGGTGCCTGATTCTCAAGGAAAAGGGGAATCTGCATACTGGGACAAAGGGTTTCTGTATAGAGAGTGGACCCACTAAGAGAGGACTAGGGGGTGAATGTAATACAGCAGTTGGTAGTGCCAAGAGTCTACTGTCTGGCCATTCTAGCCATAGCCCATACATTCCTTTGCAGGTCATATGGGCAAAAGTGTACAAACAGATGTATTGTGCAGAACATTTATTGGTCTGGGATTTCCAGAGATGTAACAGGGTACTGCAGGACCTGTGAGCACTGCAAAAAGTAGGCAAGGCAGGAGACAAGGTGAAAGCTCCTTTGATGCCTTTGCCTATAATAGAGGAGACATTTCAGATGGTAGCTATGGATATTGTGAGTCCTCTGAGTACCCCAAGTTCCAGAGGGAAGAAGTATATCCTAGTGGTAGTGGATTATGCTACCAGATGCCCTGAGGTGATGCCTCTGTCCTACATTGAGGCAGAAAAAGTGGCAAATGCTTTGTTAGAGATTTTTAGCAGGGTAGGTTTCCCAAAGGAAATACTGACTGATAGAGGTGTCAATTTTATGTCAGACCTGCTGGCTTGCTCGTGGAAGCACTGTGGGGTGAAGCACCTAAAGACCATCCCCTACCATCCCCAGACTAATGGTCTGGTGGAGAGGTTAAACTCTACACTAAAGACCATGCTACAGGCATTTGCAGACCAGTTTAAAAGGGAGTGAGACAAATATTTGCCCCATCTGTTTGCTTACAGAGATGTGCTCCATAAATCCACAGGTTTTTCGCCCTTTGAGTTGTGTATGGGCATAGGGTAAAGGGACCTCTAGATTTGATTCCCAGTGAGTGGGAGGATGAGTGTGAATCCCACAAGGAGTCTGTTGTGGCATATGTCCTAAACCTCAAGGCAAGACTCACTTATCTCATGGGCTTGGCCCAGGAAAACCTGGCAGAAGCCCAACAGCAGAAAAATGTCTGGTATGACAGGAATGCTCGAGTCAGAGAGTATGCTATAGGGCAGCAGGTCATGGTTCTCATTCCTGTCAGACACAACTAGCTGAGGCAGCTTGGGAAGGAGCCTTCAAAGTGGTGAGGAATGTCAGTGATGTCAACTACCCAGTAGAACTGCCAAGCAGACGGCAGGGGCAGAAACTGTACCATGTTAACATGATGAAACCTTACCATGATAGAGTGGCCCTGGTGCTAAGTTTTTCAGTAGAAGGCAGGAGGAGTCTGAGGGAGATCAATGGATACAGGGAGCCAACCAGCAAAATGCCAAGTTACTATGGTAGAGCCTAGGGTTTCAGGCATATGATATGACAGTGTGACACTGTAATGGGGTCAGCAATGCAAAGGCAGCTGGAATCTCAAGACAAGGAATGTGGTAATGTATTCCTAGATAGGCTCATCCCTCTCAAGCAATGTTTCTCAAGGGTCATTTGAAAGACTAGCTTGAGTCTTTGAAGGGGGGAAGAAGTGTGATGAAAGGAGATACTTCTAGCACAGCCAGCTGGAATTTTGTAAATAATTATATGCCATTGGTGAATATCAAAATTATTTACATAAGATGCTTGTTTTACAAATTCATTAGAACTGTATTTCATGTGTATATCAAACTGCTCTGTACAGTTGTTTGTGTTGGAAGGTCTTTCATAATGTGCTTGTGCTTAAAATATTTCCACAGTGTGCCTACTGAAAGAGAAGAGAAATGTATATGCACTATTTTAACTGTTTAAATGTATATGTCAGCAGAGGAAACTGGAGGATTAACTTTAGTCCAGCAAACTTTAGAAAAATAACTGAAATGAAATTACTTTATAGGCTATGCAATAAAAGAGGCTATCTCTTAGTTTTTCAATACAGCTAGAGATACAGATTATGTACTAGGAAGCTTTCTGTATTGTCCCTGGAGTGAACAAATTGCTACTTTTGAAGTATGAAGGAATGCAACTGTTTTATGACTTCCAGCATCTGCCAAAGATGTCAAGAAACCCCCTTGCCTGTAAATGTTTACAGGTAGATGCTAAATGCTGTCAGCTTCTAGCAATGGAGGTTTTGGCATGGGAACTAGAGGTCAGATGACCAGAAACTCTGTCAGCCTGCAAGCTATCCCAGCAGTAATATTTGAGATATTATTTTGAGAAGTCTCTTAGTGAGACAGAGCATTCTGTATTCCATCTTGGACCTCACAAGAACCATTCAACACAACATCTGCCTTTCTCTATTAGTAGATTTAGTCAGGAATATAGTGAAGCTAAGGTACTGTTTAATTCAAAATAGTTAATTTACCTGATTACCAATTATCACAAGAAGAAGAATGTTGCATATTAAGCAAAGGGTGGAAATTTGTGCCTGCTAAATGGGCTAAGATAGATGTATTAAACAGCTTTAGAGATTATGTGAGGCAAATGAATTTTATTTTTTTATTTAAAAATGAAACAACTCAAGTAGAAAGGTTCTGTAAAACTAGTACATTCAATCCACTTTTAAGAAAATAATTAGAAATATTTTTAAATAGTTGTGAATTGCAAAGAATTGACATGCTAGAAAGCAAATTGAGTTATACATATAATATGTCTATTAGAGAAAAAGAATTGTTTTATAAATTTATTAAGAATGATGAGCTATTAGTGTTTAAAGCAGACAAGGGGGGAGAACTAGTGGTTTTGAACAGAAAAATGTATGAACACAAAATGTTTGAGTTATTGTCTGACACTAACTTCTACAAAAAGGTTTCTTTAAAAGAAATTTAAAAAGCTTATTCCTTCATTAATTCTTTGATTGAAGAATGATTTTGTACAAGAAGAATTATAGATGCTTTAAGAAAGTATTTTTCTATTGACAATCCCAGAGTCAGCAGGATCTTTGGAATTCTGAAGATCCATAATGATTTAAACAACCTCCCCCAAGACTAGTTGTATCCAGTTTAAACAGCAAAACAGAGTATGGCTATTTACGCAGATACACATCTGCAAAAAGTAGTGGTTAAAAACACAACTTATATAAAAGATAGTTTTGATTTTGTTAAAAAATAGAGAAGTTAATGTGGTGGAAAATTATTTGTTGGTAACATTGGCTATAAAATCATTATATACAGTAATACCAAATGGTGAAAGTATGAAAACAGTGAGACTAGAATTGTTAAGGTCTAAACCGTTTTCTGAAAATACTGCCAGTATGTTGAGGAAGTTACCAGATATCATCTTGAGCTATAATTTTTTTTCTTTTAACAATGTTTTTTATCATCAAGTTAATGGTATGGCAATGGGAGCAGCAATATCTCCCAGTTATGCCAATCTGTTTATGCATGGGTGGGAAGTCACCCATATATTACATAGTGATTATAAGAACAAAATCATAACTATATATTGTTTTATTGATGATGTCTTTTTAATCTGGAGGGGAACAGAAAAGTCTTTAGAGGAACTTGTAACATATATAAACAACATAAGTTCATTTTTGGAATTTACTTGTCAATATAGCCCCAGTAACATTAATTTTTTGGACATGGTTTTATTCAAAAAGGAGCAAAGGTTAGTCACAAACATCTTTAAGAAGGAGGTGCAAAGCAATAGCTACTTCCATTACAGTACTATGCACCCCAAAAACAAAGGAAAATGTTATAAAAGAGCAGTTGTTAAGAATTAGTGATTTAACAATAAGAGATGAAGATTTTATCATTGAAATAAATATTTTTTGTGACAAACTATATAAAAGAGGATACCTCAAGTCATTGCTCACTAATGTGAAATCCAATATTATAGCACAAAGAGACAGGACTTGTCCTAGAAAGGGTAGAGTTTACCAATCTGAAAACAGGGTTAGGATGCCCATTGTAAACAGCTTGGATTCTGCAGCTATTAAGGACATAATAATGAAGAACTAGAAATTGTTTGGTGGCCAAACATAGATTCTAAGTATAGTTGGGGAAAAATATTTTTTACTCAAAAAAGGGCCAAGAGCTTTAAAAAATATTTTCAAGCTAAGCTCAATGTACTGAAAGTCAGAAATGATAAAAAGGGCATGTTTAAATATTACAACTGTAATATGTGTAATTATTTGTACACAGAAGAGACATATTGTTTTTTAAATAAAACAAAAATTAATATTAATGGAATTTTTACATGTAAATCTAAGTTTGTGATATATGTTATTCTCTGTGTAGAATGAAAGTCTTTTTATGTAGGGAGAACTACAAGAGAACTATACAAAAGAATATATGAACATACGTATGCTGTCTCTATAGGAGACAGAAAGAATGTCTTGTCAAGTCATTATAAACATGGGTTATGTAAAGTTGATTTTAAGTTCTTTGTAGTTGATGCCCTTAAGAATGTGGAAAGTTTACTTAATCTGGAGGAAGAGCTAGGTTGGTTAGAATATAGTTGGAAAGTTAGATTAACTACTTGCTACCCCCTGGTCTAAACAATCAAGAAGATTTTATTATGTACCTGAAACTCAAAGGGTTAAAACACTGAGTAGTAAGCATGTGATTTTTTAGAATATTTAAATATGGCAAATTGTATGTATTACTTCAATCTGAAAAAGTCTTAACACAGACAAAAGCGCTTACTGGAGTGATTTTCTTTGTTTTATTGTTTTATTAAAGTGATTAGTTAATTGTTTTTTTTAGACTTTTTGTGGACTTTGTGGTTTAAACCTATTTCCAGCATACTGTTAAGACACAGCATATAACAAAAGTAAATAGGATATATTTTACTGTGCAGCCAAATTAATAACAAAGTTTCACCGCAAAAACACAGAGCAATAAGGGAAAGGAAGGGAAATCAATTGCCATCATGGAAGCATTGAGCAGAGAAAACTATAATGCAATTAAAGCAAGACATGTTAGTGTTAGAAGAGGAAAGAAGATGGAACAGATTAACAAAAGTAGTTAGAAAGAAAGATGTGATAGCACCATTATCAGAACAGTCAAGGATCTATCATACACTATTGTAAATAATAAATCAAAAATGTCAGCACCAGCAGAAAAACTTAGAAGATATGTAGGTAAATATAAAGGAAAACTACAAAATAAGCAATTCATTGATGACTTAAAAGTTTTATAGAGAATTGGGGAACAAAGCCAAAGAATTAGAAACACCACAAAAAAAAGAGAAGAAATAGAGACGTTCTGAAGAAATATCTGTGGAGATCCTGTGGAATATAACAAAGATGCTAAATGGATAAAAGAAGTAAAAGAAACAGTAAGAAGTTCAAATGTACAGGATATGAAATTAAATTAAATTAGGAAAAGCTCCTAACTGGAAAATCCCAGTCCCAAATGACA
This sequence comes from Protopterus annectens, assembly GCF_019279795.1. Classification (NCBI taxonomy): domain Eukaryota; kingdom Metazoa; phylum Chordata; order Ceratodontiformes; family Protopteridae; genus Protopterus; species Protopterus annectens. The sequence goes on from NC_056741.1 coordinate 121,007,729, forward strand.
AATATAACTTCTGGCTAAAAGTATTAACAGCTTTACATGAAGATTTAGCCCTGAGTAAGAACTATTTATATGCACATTGCAAACAGACACCAACATGGTTAACCACAGGAAAAATTATACCCCTCGTTAAGAGTAAACCTGCAAGATATCCTAAAAATTATAGACCAGTAGCTGGCCTTCCTATGAGTAATCTATATTTTGAATTTGATGCCAACAGAGTTTATAATCATTTAGAAGACTCAATTGTGGCAATAGAACAAAAGGTAACACAAGAATACCATATGGAGCAAAGGATCATTTGTTGCTAAATAGAGTTACAATGGAGAATTGTAAAAAGGGGAAGAAACTAAGTATGGTATGGATTGATTGGAAAAAAGCATTTGACAGCATCCCACATTCATGGATAAAGGAGTGCTTACAAATGTATAAAATATACCCTACATTGACCAATTACATTACAGTGACCATGAAACAGTGGCAAACCACTTTGCAGCTAAGGGATGATAAAATACTAATTATTATTCGAGGGATGAAAATTCAAAGGGGGATATTCCAGGGTGACCCTTTGTCTTTGCTGTTCTTTTGTCTTGCCCTTTGGATCCCAGAAAACAACAAAGTATACAGATTTATCATCTTCTTTTTGTGGATGGTTTATAATTATATAGTTCATCAGATGAGGAGCTGATAGCATAATTGCAAGTGGTCAAAACTTTCTCAGATAATATAAAAATGTCATTTGATCTGGATAAATGTGCAAAAGTAACATTTAAAGCAGGAATATTTTCACCACACAAATCACTGAATTAATATTGTTCACCACAAAAGAAAAAAGCCAGTATTTACCTTCTAAAGCAGTTTATTATGGTAGCACACTGCAGTTTAGTAATATCACAGTTCCACAGTACTGGAATCCACTGAGAAAACAGCCACAATGGTTCACAAACAGGCAGGCTGCAGCCTCCACAAGAAAGCAAAGAAAGCAGCATCCAATGTGCAGCAACAAAAGACGGCAGTAAACAGTAAAAATTCACCAACACTTCTGAATCTCTGTAGCACCTCGGCTCTAAGCCTTTTCAGAGTGTACCTCAGTCACATATCCCCTCCCTGTTATACTGTTAAAATTCAGTCATTCACTTTACCAATAAACTAATTACCTCCGTAAAGAAAACATTTTCAATGACATTCCCTATTTAACCCCTTAGGGGTCATAGTATCAAATTTTAAAACAAAAACAGATTCTATTTTCCATAATTGACTTTTTATATCCAAATTATATGTTTGTTTAACTTGCCCTAAAACTGTGGCTTGTAACCCCTGTACATTTTTATTATGAAATTCCTTAAAATGTAATGCTACAGGGTTTGTTTCCCTACCTTTCTTTATATCTCTTACATGTTCTTTCATCCTTTCTTTAAAACTACTTTTGCTTTCTCCAATGTACGCCTTACCACAAGGACATTTTAGTCCATATACTATTCCCGTGCTATCACAGCAGTACACACCCTTACACACAAAACTTTTTGCATTTATTTTATGAAAGGTCTGTACAATATACTGACAACAATTGCAACTTCCACAAGGAAAGGTACCCCAACTTTGTATTTCCAGATTTCTTTGTGCCAGGGGAGGTCGAAATTTTCCATGCACTATAAAATCTTTTACACTCCTACCCCTTGAATAAGAGAAAACTGGAAAATCTTTAATTTTAATTTTTAAACTCTTACTCTTTATCAAGATGTCTCAATTCTTGGAATTCATAAATTCCAATGCCCTGGATCAACTAATCCATAGTCCCACCAGGGGCTCCAATATCCTAGGCCTGGTCATTACCAACATGGGAAATCGATGCTCCACACCTATGATCACCCCTTGTTGGTCAGGTCAGACTATAAACTAATCACCCTTAACATCCACATCCCACCCCCCAGTAAGGAAACCTCCATAAAAAACTTCTGCTAAGCCAACTTCATGCTATTCACGTCAGAAGTTACAAACTTCATGACACCCATGCAAACGGGAACTGAAAGTTCGACTGCTGAGTCCTACACTAAGGCACTGCACACTCATGCATGAATCATGCCATCCCAAATAGAACCAAGATGCTCTCTTCCAAAAAAAGGAAGCCTATCTGGTGGTCCCCTGCCATAAACAAACGTTACAACAAAAGGAAGAAACTGTTGCAGAAAAGAGGAAAATCCCAGGATGCAAAAAACTCCCTTACCAGGCTTAGTAAGAAGCTGAGATCCCTCATAAAATCCTCCAAAGCTAGTTACGAAAATAAAATTGCCAAAGATTCCAAAGACGGCCACAAGACATTCTATAACTATGTCAAGAATCTAAATGGCAATACTCAGATCTGCTCTGAGCTACAACAGAATGGCATTAAATATACTGATCCCAAGGATATTGCCAATATCCTGGCAGATCAATTCAGTGCCAACTTCACCCCCCTCGCACCTCCTAAATGGCCCATCTCAATACCGGAAGATTGCCAAATTCCAGTAATAACGGCCACACAGGTAAATTACACACTCTCCAAAGCTAAGAATACACCATCCATGGGACCAGATGACATCCAGGGCTGTGTACTACATGAACTACAATATGAAATGGCACCTCAGCTAAGTGTCATGTTTAATCATACCCTCACCTCAGGCTTTGTGCCCACTGAGTGGCGCACAGCTACAGTTATCCCACTCCACAAGCGAGGATCCACCTTGGCTCCCAGGAACTACTGCCCCATCAGTCTGACTAGCCTGATCTGCAAGGCCATGGAACGTATTATCATGGAACTTATAAACAAAGACATTGGCAACCTTAAAACACTGGACCCCACCCAGTTTGGGTTCGTGAAGGGCCGATCTTGTCTCCTGAACCTGATTGACTTCTTTGAATCAGACTTGAAGATGTGATGAGTTTATCCAGTACATGGCGAGGTAGGCTACAAGGGTATTAACATAATGGAATGGTAGATACAGACACGGACCTACACATTCCTATTTTTGCATGTTCTACAACATGCATACATGTTTTTAAAAATTAGCGTAGAACAGATTCTCTTGGAACTGGTATAGAGTTTGCTACTTAACTTGTTTAGGGTGACAAACTTATCAAACTTTCATGGAGGTTCCATGAATGTTGCATTGTTTTGATTTACTCAATAGGACAGGAATATATATGTATTTTTTTAACAGATAAATTCAAAACCAACAAGTTTGTTTTTAATAAAAGTGTTTTAGTAAATATGCATATGTACAAATATAAGCAGCGCAGAGCGCACCTATGATATGGAGCTTACATATTGTAATAAGCTTTGAGACTGAATTGTAAAGTTTTTATATGCTGATTTGATAGAGAAGCTTTATTGGTGTTAGATGACTAAAAGTTGGTCAGAAAAGGCTTCATTTTAGTTGATTTTACTTGATAATATGTTACATAATAACGAACAACTTCGGAATTGTAAAAGGATACTGTATCCAAGTTGTTCTGTACCTTTAAAAATACGTGATGTCATGAACACTATAAAAAGAAGAAAGGGGCAGAGTATAAGTTGTTTGAAAAAGTTTTCGAATTTTTGGAAACGAAAAGCATTTTATTTTTGTTGTTTTACTTAACCAAATTCTATTGGAGTTGGTATCGCTTAAATAAATATATTTTCACATTGAAGTAACACGTTGCCGTGTATATTTGGATACAGGCGCAAAGAAAGAAAACTTGGTCAGGTACATTGGTTATACTTGGTCCGTTTGTCTGCAGCTATTCCAGGTTTTTCTTTGAATCAGTCTCCAGAGCCGTGGACAAGGGTAAGGCAGTCCACACAGCCTATCTGGACCTTGCCAAGGCCTTTGACACCATCCCCCACTCCAGAATCATAGATAAACTTACTAAGCTGGGCATTAATCCCTACATCACTGGATGGGTTGCCAACTGGCTTACTGACAGAACTGACAGAAAATACCTTTCCTGAAATTGGTTATATTTCGTATTTGATTATAGATAGAATGTTTATCTAGGTTATGGTGAGTTCTAATAGCATATTTTGGTATGTTGTCACTTATGCTATCTGAGAAGCAGCCTACTTTTGTCAGTTTGTCTGGTTTGCTTGTAAGAATCCAGTCTAATGTTGAGTGTCTCCCTGAAGTTTTATTGATTCTAGTAGGTGTTTATTAATTGTCTGAAGTCGTATGGCTCACTACTAATCAACTACTGCTTAACCCTAACAAAACTAAACCCCTACTCTTCCTGCCTAAATTTCTCCAACATCTCAAACTCTCCTTCTCTGTCTCCTCTCTAAATAACACTTCTATCAAAGTAGAATTGCATACTAAACACCTCAGGGTTTACGTAGATGATGAACTTAAATTTGACATCTATATCAATAACTGTATTAACAAGACACACCAAAAATTCAGACTACTATATGGGAACAAAAAAATCCTAACTCCAGAATCTAAATTGTCCTTAGTTAAAGCTTACCTACTTCCCACCCTACTCTACACTGCCTCATTATTTACCCACCTCCAAAAGAACCTGACTACCAAACTTGAACTCACCTATAATATAATAGCTTGATTCACCAGTAATCTCCCTTATCAAATGCACCCCTGCCTTTCCTTAAGAAAACTTCACTGGCTTGAACTTCAACACCAACTTCTCCTGCCACAGCTCTACCTGACCCACTCTATCTTTCACCAACCCCTAGCTTGTCCATCTCTGGCAAATCTTAGCTTCCCCTATATCCCTAAGCATGTCCTATGTAGCCCTGACCAACTCTTGTTGCATATTTCCAAACCCAACAAATCCATTGGTAAAATACTTTACAGCCACTCAGGCACCTCTACCTCAAACAAACTTCCTCTCCATATATGCACACTTGACAATACCCACAGCTTTAAAATAGCATTAAAGGAATTCCTGCATACCTCTTGGCTCTGCTCCTGTAATGTCCCCACATGAATATCATTCCCTTGCCTGTCCCTTAACCGTTAAGGCCTTCTCATCTTATTATCTTAACTGCTGAGTAACTTAAGCTTCTGATATTACTTCCTTCACCACTAACTGCCCTCCAGTCAGTCTCCTGTCTCAGCTACTCCCCAAGATTCTAAGTCCACTTATTGCTTAACAATGATAGGACTGACTTGCTGACTTCTTTATGCCTTAAATTGTCCTGAATCCATGTCATCATAATTAGTGTATAATGTTCCTGTGATTTTACTTGCATGTCTCATACTCTGCATGATGCATTTGTTTTTAGCTATGTATAATTACTAAACATACATTCCTTTAACTTTTCAATTTTTCACTGTTTTGCTAACTTTTGTAATGGAGCTTTTTGCCTCAGGTCTCTGCTAAAAAAGGGCATCCTGCCCAGTCAGACTAACCGGTTAACAAATGTCAAACAAACAAATAAATTGTACAAGTTTATGGATTCAGTGGGGGTAGTGGAATTTGAGTTGCCAGTCTATATTTAAGTCTCCAAGTATTATAGTTTCATGGTTAATTTCTTGGGACATCCAACACGGGATGCTTTCAGCAGTATCAATGTTATTCTCTGGTGGCATATAGTCTGCCGTTAAATATATAGTTTTCCTATTGCTGATTTTTAAGAGTGTTATTAATAGTTCAGCATTGTTAAATTTGGGTATTTCATGTGGAAGTAAGGTAATGGTTAGGAACTTTCTATAGTCGATTGCTACATTTTTTTAACCAGGTTTAAGTAGCTATGACTAAATCAGGAGTGTATGTGGCAAGATGGGCATGTATTTCATCATTTTTGTTGCATATACTTCTTAGGTTTATATTTAGTAAGGTGAGTTTGGGTTCTGTTTTTTTTTCTGCTGAGATATATTAGGTGACTGGTTCATTTTGGGGTTGGAAGTTTTATGAACAACAGGACCTGGGTTGGGTTGAATATCTCTGCTAATTGTTGCAATTGAGATTTTACAGATGGAAGAGTGTGGACAGTTATATTGTGTTCTTGGTTTGATATTTGATCATAAATTTGAATGCTTAGTTTTGAGATATTTATAGAAAAAAATCAGTTATAGTTTGTTTATAGAGATTGGGTGTTATGGAGAAAGACAGGGTGGGAAAATGTTGGTATTCTTTGAGAGGATTATTTGGAATTCCTATGCATCTGATAGAGGTGGATTTTATAATTGGTGATGAACGCTATTAGAGTGAGGAGAAAGTGAAATAATCTGAGATAGGGACATCTTATTTAACTTGGATTTTCTCTTTGTTGTAAATTAGGATAAGAAAAATGTTAAGAGGGTACTGCATTGGTTGCACAGATGTAATTTTATAGATACTGGTGCAAGGATTAAGAATTTGAGAGAGAGTCCTGGGTGATAAACTAGAGTAGGTGTTACTATTGGGAGTAATATTATTGATTGTTTTCCTAATGGAGGGAACTGATGGTATTGATTAAAAGAATATGTGGCTGGTGCTATGGAAGCATACGTGTAGAGTAAGATGGGGTGGTTGGGAATTTATGGTAGGGTAGGGGAGCAGAGTGAGGCCGAACATTAGCAAGGGTGAAAGAAGTGGGTTGAAAACTTGTAAAGAGACAAAGAAAACAATCAGTGACTTAATATAAACAGCCACAAATCTGCTGAAAGATATTAGTAAAATGAACAATGTGGTTTAAAAGGTGTTTGTGCTACTAGATGAATGTCTCAATTTTGTTGCGGTAAGACATAGTTTTAGTAGAAGAGCTAGTCCAATATCACCTTGACCTGACTAATAGTGATAGCAGTAAAAAATTGTACTTGGCTGTTTGAATAACTGTGTAACACCCAAAGATCAGAAACAATGAGAAAAAAGTAAGCCAGAATGCAATAGTTCACCTCTGAAAAAATACTGGCTGAGAACTAAAAAGTAGTTACACAAGAAGAGAAATAAACTTGAGGAAGGGAGACAGTGGACTACTAAAAACAATGAATTGAGCACAATTAAATGGGAAAGTACCCATGAGACTGCTGTGGTATAAGAAAATTGAGCTATTATAGTGAAAAAGTTATTTGTTTTAGGCTGCCATAATATTTATAATTTACATGCAAATATAGCCCACAGATGAGTGTTCAAACTACAGATTTTGCTGTTTCATACATATCTATTTGCTTGAAGGGACACTTCTATAGAAACATAAAAACACACTAAACAGACAGGTTATTCTAACCATTTATAGCACTTTTTTATTGTCTGCTGCCTACTATTTTTACTGTATTTTATTGCTATAAACTAATCTGCCCTATTGTACTGAAATTATCTGCCTTACAGGGCCTGTTAAATCTCTTTTGTTAATGCCACCCTGTTTGTAAAGCTTTTTAGCTAGTTTCACTGTGTGAAAGGTATTAACTGGAAATTTTCTCCATTTGTTAAGCATCTGTTTGTTCTGATTTCCTGCCAAGGAGTGTATCATATAACTGATTTGTTTGCAGATAAAATCATTCTCTATAGTCTCCTTGCTCCTTTATCTGTTTAAAACTTTAATTTATTGTCTCACTGCTGTTTTTCTGCTGTGTTAAACATTTCTGTAGTGTTTCCTGCCTAAAATATTGTAGCTAGTAGCTGTAGCATAGTTTCCCCCCTCCCCCCATTGGTGTGTTGTTCTTATACTTGGTAGCTTTGTAGTTGCCCACCCTTACTGTAAATTTGATCTGAGACACTCTTCCCAGTCCAGTGTCATTAGCTCATTCATAGGTTCATAGGTTCATAGGTATGTAGCAGGCTATCTGCCTGAAGGCATTTATAAGCCTAGCCGGAATTGTGTTGGCTTTTGCCGCCCCCTTAGATTAGTTCCCAATGCCTCTGTCCAGCAGAGCCATTAAAGTGATCCCCAGGATAAACTTTCTATTTCCCATCCACTCGTCAAGGTTTCTCTTGAAGAGTGTTAGCGAGGATTCTACCTAATACAGAGAGAACATTTGAGAAGGCCAACCCCCTTAGTTTCTTAACCTTGAATTATCTCGTTTCTCCATTTCCACTTTACTAAACAAAAAAAATTCAGCTACTTTTACAGTATTTGTGTTTTCTCCTCTTACTTTATTACTTAATTTTGTTTTTTCTGTTGCTTGCTCTCTAAAGTGTTAAATTGCATCTTCTCTGCTGCATTTATTACTGCTTGTTTTTAGCCTGTTTAAATTTTAATTATGTTATTCTAAGCCTCTTAGTTTTGGTTTAAGCACTTGGGCTTTAGACCTACTAGCCTGGTTGATATGGGCATCCTGACACAGTGTAGCAACTGCCTCATGTACATGGACAACCATCTACTACTACCACCTAGGAACACAATTTGTGAGAGATGCAATTACATAAAGAAGCTAGAGTCTATGCTCTCTCCCCCTCACAAGCCAGTATATCTGGCACTGAGAAGGTTGTCAACACAATCACTACACCTCAAACACCACCCACAACTACACAACACACATCCACATATGCAAAGGTTCTCAACAAAAACAAACCCAAACAAAGGAGACTTCAGAGGCAAAAACACATGAGAACTCCACAACCCTCCACACCACATACCATGTATAGTCCACACACCAGTGTCTCACAACCACTAAGGCCTAACCATAAACCTAACATATTAGTCATAGGAGACTCCATTGTGAGACACACAGATGTGCCTCTCACCAGGCTGGAGAAGGAGAAAGTCACGTTTAGTTGTTTGTCAGGTGCCAGAATCCACCATATCACACATGCACTCAAGTCTATCAACAACAGGTACTGTTATGACTGTCATAGTCCATGTTGCCATAAACAACTTGAGATGTACCTCCCTGGACTATATGAAGAGAGACATGGTTGAGTTTGGTGAATATGTGTCCCTGGCAGGTATGTCCCTAGCCTTAAGCAGCAGTCTACCATCACCCAGAATGATGACTCAATACAAACAGAAAATGATTGACTTTAATTTACTTAGTTTCTGGTGTCATTCCAGGGGGATCCAGTGCCTGATAGCCTGGGAAGATATGATCGACAGACCACAATGCTTTGCTAGAGATGGCCTGCATCTGTCTCACTTGGGCTTCAGGCTTCTGGCAAAAGCCCTTGCCTCCCCCATAGTGCCTTTTTAGGAAAAGTCATGAGGCCGATACTACCAACATAAAAATTTCAACAAAACACAAATTAAAGGTCATGCTGCTAAATGACAGGAGTCTAAACATGAAACTGCACTTATTGCAAGCATTCTTAACCCTGGAAGATGCTGGCATTTGTGCAGTAACAGAAACCTGGTTCAAAGCTGCGCACAGCACCCCAGCATTACTTGCTTACTCATCCTATCATACACTCAGACCGCAAAATGTGGGCAGCAAAGCCAAAGGGGGTGGGGTTTCAATATATATTCAAGACACACACACCTCCAGGCTGGTCAAACAGTATGACGCACAAGAGGCAGGTGCAGTTAACCATTGACAAGACCCCTATTCAAATTACAGCTAGCTACAGGCCCCCGAATTTGACTCAAGATGCCCACTCCACCTATCTGGACCTCTCCAAATCTATCAAGATTCAACCCTTTACCCTGATCCTGTGTGACTTTAATTAACCAACCATAGACTGGAAAAACTACTCATGCCAGAACACAAAGGCACAAAGATTCCTCAGTTTTATCAATATAAATGCTTTGGAACAGCTAGTCAATACCCCCACAAGAGGTGGTAATATCTTGGACTTGGTATAAACCAACATGAGTAACTACTGCAGCACCCCTATGGTATCATCCTCCCTGGTAAGATCCGACCATAAAGTGGTCACTTTCGAAGTCACCATCTCCCCTGAGCCCCATCTAGCTAGAGTCAAACAAAAAATCTTCTCCAAAGCTGATTACAACCTCCTGAGGAATGGTATAAACAGCTTCACAGCCCCCTTCCCCACTGTAGGAACTGGCATCAATGTCCAAATCTACACCAATGTACTATACGAGCATTTACATAGATGCTCAGGAATACCTAACAGGACAAAAATCATCCTCTGTAAGGAATAGTAAAACTGTCTGGTGGACATGTGCAATAAATAAACTATATAACAAAAGGAAAAAAGTGCTGTCCAGGACCAAGAAGGAGCAGGTACCCAACTGGAAGCAATCTCTCCTTAGCCTGAATAAGCAAATAAGAGCACTAGTGAAATCCTCTAAAGCCAACTTAGAGTCCAAATTGGCCACATCTATTAGAGACAATCATGAAGCCTTCATGAAGCGGTCTCAAACTAATCACCCAGATCTGTTCAGAACTGGTTGGTCAAGGGCACCACATACACAAATGCTGCAGATATAGCCAATCTACTGGCTGACAGTTTCAGCAAAAATGTCTCCCCTCTGTCCCCCCATCAGTGAATCAGGACATCCCCAGTACCTGCCCCCACCCCTTATCTCTAGGGAACAGGTCATCACTACCCTCTAAAAGGCAAAAAATACAGTTCCCATGGGACCTGATAACATCCCAGGCTGCATCCTACATGAACTCAGGCATGAACTTGCAGCACCATTAGGCACATATTCGACCAAAGCCTGAGTACCAGCTTTGCCCCAACTGAGGGGAGGACAGCCCACTGTCATCCCTTTACACAAAGGTGGAGCATCTACAGATCCAGGAAATTATAGACCATCAGTCTAATTAGCCTGATCTGCAAGGCCATGGAGTGGATTATCATGGACTTCATTAACGGGAACATTGGCAACCTACAAACACTCGACCCTGCACAGTTTGGCTTTGTCAAGGGGAGGTCATGTCTTTTTAATGTGGTCGACTTCTTTGAGACAGTTACCAAAGCCATGGATGAGGGGAAGATGGTGCACACCACCTACCTTGACCAGGCCAAAGCCTTCGACACTATTCCCCACTCAGACATAGTAGATAAACTCTCAACTAGGCATCATTCCATATGTTACCAGATAGGTAGCAAACTGGCTCACTGATAGAACCCACCTAATCAAAATAGGGGCAGCCACCTTAAGCAGTAGACCCGTAATGGGCAGTGTACCCCAGGGATCAATCTTGGGGCCTCTGTTATTTGGGATATACTTCTGTGATGTGCAGGCCAAAACCAGAGAGCTGTGGCTCACCAAGTTTGCAGATGACTGCAAGCTGGCCGCAGTCATCAATTCCCTAAGTGATGTGGATGTCCTCCAAGAGGGTCTCACCCAAACAAATGATTAGTGCCAGAAACATCACCTCAAGCTAAATGCCAAAAAATACATCATCATCCTTTTTGGGGAGAGTGACACCCCCACATATTATCACATTAATAACAATGTCCTAAGTACACTATCAGTAGTGAGGGATTTGGGCACCCAGGTTGATAGCAACCTGCCTTTTGACCACCTTGTTGCTTCCATTGTACAGAAAGCTTTCTACATGGCAAACATCATAAGCAAGGGTATCTCATCCAGGTACAAAGACATCATAACATCCCTGTATTCTTCCCTTATAAGGCCAATTATTGAGTACAACTCCCCCTTTGGCATGTACCTCACAAAGCACATGCAGCAGTTGTAGAGACCACAAAGGTTCCTCACCAGGAGAATCCAGGGCCTCAAACATCTACCCTACACAGATAAGCTAAAAGCCCTGTCCCTCTACTAAGTTTCATACAGACTCCTCAGAGGTGACCTCTGTCTGGCATACAAAGCAATCTCAGACTGCCTTGATGGGACTGCTGCATATCCGCAAGTCAAGCTCCACTCAAGCAATCCATATGAGCAACCTCAACCTGGTCTGTGATAGCAATATAACTTGTTGGCGGGACATATTTGTGTCCCAGAGACCCCCCCATCTGTGGAATAGACTCCCTATCCACATCAAGCAGAGTACCTCATTACCCCTTTTTAAGCGCAATGTGGATAACTGGATGGGAAACAGAAAATACAACCCTGGGATTCTACCTGTGTCCCTGCTGGACAGGGGATTTGGGAGCTGACTTGTCTAAACATGAGCTAAACTCTTGGCTAGGCTTATAAGGGCCTCAGGGCCAATAACCTAGTAACTTCCTATGATCCTGTTAGTGCACTGAGTTGATGTTGATTGTGTACAAATACTAGCTCAGAGCTGAAATTGGTTTAATAACTGTCTTAGGCAAAGAGAAAAAAGAAAGGAAGGGGAGACACCAAGGGTGACTTCCTTAAATGCATGCAGTTCCACTACAGAAAGACAGGAGGATATAAATAATGGGAGTAACAAGTCTA
>NC_056741.1:121020415-121054642 GCF_019279795.1 Protopterus annectens
TCATGAGGCATTCTTCTAGAGTGCTTATATCATTCTTCCACAGTAAAAGTATGGACCCTATGGGCTATCCCCCCAGTGAACATCTGATACAGTTGGGAGGTGTGCCAGATATGTGAGTCTTGGCAACTGCCAGGGTTGCCAGCACACATGTTCAAGATGCTTCCCTTGGCATTACACATGACTTGGCAGTTAATAGAGTGGTAGCCCTTTTGGTTTATGTAGAGGCTACCCTGTTCCCCAGGTGGTGTTTTAAGTTCTATATGTGTGCAATCTATGACACCCAGTACTTCAGGGTAGTGTCCTACAGGGTAGAACTCCTGAATATTTCTGGCTCTGTTCGCAGGAGTATGAGGAAAATCGGAACACTTTATAATCCCAAAATCCTGAAATATCGAATTTCAGAATCCTGAGATTATAAAGCCGAAAGCTCAAAACTCCGAAAACTCAGAAGCACGAATTTCAAAATCCCGAAATACAGAGTTATTGAATTAGCGCTTATGGTGTTGTGCTGTGTGAATGGACAGCTGGAAGTTCAGATAAGTATTTATGTCTAAGGGTTTTGGCTAAGGGCTTTAGTGTGTGTCAATGTGTTTTGTTACTGTGATGTGTGTGCACGACAGGAATGTAGCTTGTATGGCGGTGTTTTCGTGTATTTGTGTAGTGCGACCTTGGAGTTAGTATATTTAAATAGGGTGGATGTGGGGGGATGCAGAGGGGCTTGTATGTAGTGTAGGTTTGTGGGTTTGTGTGTGGTGGGAAGGTGTGTGTATGTGTGTGGTGTATGGTTAGTGTACGAGTTGAGATTTTGAAATTCATGCTTCTGGGGTTTGGGGATTTTAAGGTTTCAGCTTTATGATCCTGAGATTCTGAAATTCGATATTTCAGGTTTTCCGAGATTATAAAGTGAAACCGAGGAAAATATATGTGGTCAATGGCATGCTGTAGCATAGCATTCAGGAAATGATGTAGGAGTCTGAATGCTGATGCTTGTGAAACCCCCAGGATGTCCCCTGTTGGTCTCTGAAAAGGTACCTGTAGCTAAAATTCTAAGTGTTACACATACGTTTGCCTCCAGTGGGATGGGATCCCATCAGTTTGTCCTGGCTCTGAGTTGAGGACAACAGAGTTTGCAGAGTTCCTGGAGTGCAACTCTATTGAGCCTGTTGTGCTCTACAATTTTCACATCATGTAGACTATGATAAGTTAAACGGGGTCTGAAAACTCTTCTCCATCTTGACCTTGGCCTATTAGCAGCAGCAGCAGCATAGACATCAGCCTGTTGAACATATACATGAATTAAAGGAACAGCAGCCCTAACCTTGTTTCTATGTAGACCCCTTTCCATGGCTGTATTCCAATAGAGTTTGGAATTTGCAAGAAAAAAGCAGCACTGAGTCTACATGATTTCTTTATAGCTTGTTGAATAGCTCATCCATCTTGGATTGGTTAATTAGTATACAATTCACCTGCTTATGCAGTAATTAGCATGGCACAGTGTGTACACTGTTTGTGTGGCACTGTGCAGCTCTACACACTATGTAGAACTCCTTACTGAATACAAAACTGTCTTCTGCCATGTGCATGTCATGTCATGCCATGCACAAGGTGCAAATGGCCAGTGTAGGGTTTATTGAATCTGGACGATTGTTCATTTTTCATTAAAGAGTAAATGATATTTAAATGTAAATTATTTTCATTATAAACACTAATTCAACATCTATGGTAAATATTTGGTAGGATAAACACAACAGTGAGTTTCAGATGAGCACAATAAACTTGTAGTAAAAATGTTTTACTTTATATGAACACAAACACAGAAAGGTGGTTATGGGGCATTTAAAGATCTAAATAAAAATAATATTTTTTTCCTTGTTAGCAAGCCATTCATTTTCTATATCACTTGTGAGGGTTTCAGTAGTAGAAAATTGAGCAGAATGGACAAGTCCATCTTATCTTAGCTTATGCTACGGGATCTACAGGCATTCCTTGGAGAGTTATAAGATATACTTCACTTAATCTGCCCTTGATTTGTCCCAGGACTTCTTTCAAATTGGATGCTCCAAGTACACCTCTCAAAGAAGGAACAAGGAGGCATGTTCACAAAGTGATTTGACCACCTCAGCTGACTCCTCAAAGCCCAAAGAAGCAGTGGCTGCTGTCCATGTCCATCCTAGATTGCCAAGCTCTGCTCAGCACAGTGGAGGGAGAGACTAGCTGTCCTTCTCACTTAAATCCATGATGTCATCCTTTTTGTTACAAAACAAATGTCATATCCATTGGTGAAAATTGTGGCATGGAATGTCCATTAAACTGAAATACTTGTCATGTGACAGTTTTTGCTTTATTACCTTTGTTTAGTACAAAGCATATAGCACTGTCATGTCACCAGTCTTCTGACCACAATCCACACTGCTTCCTGCCATCGCACATGAATCAGACCACGAGATGCTTAAGCTCTTCTACATGAAGTAAATGCTTCTCCATCATATGCAGTAAGAAATCCATGTTTTTCTGGAAGAAAACCATATCCTCTGATCTGAACACACTGACATTTCATCAAAGCTGATTCTCACATAGTACTGAATCATTTAAGTGCTACAGTGTCCAAGAGACTGCCTGTATGCTACAATCCAGTTTGCCAAAGCATTGTACCTGACATACATCATGCCAAGTAACAAAACTAAAATCACACTGAATAGTTTAAAAAACTGATTTTTAAATCCAGTCAGTTACATGGCACCTGTGTTTCTGTCACTTTAAAAATTAATTAATGACTTCCTGGTTAGTCTCATGTGCCAGCATTTGCAGATCCATCACCCCTTTTTCCGAGTTTTACACATGGGGGTGGGGTGTCACTTAAACAGTAACAATCATCTAGAACCATGGTTTACATAGCTGGGTGGCTAGCCCTGCCACAGTAGTTCATCCATACCACACACTTGCACACACAATCACACCTATATCCAGTTTAGAGTGTCCAGTTCACCTACTGCCTGTCTTTGGAATGTAGGAGGAAACTGGAGTGCCCAGATAAAATCCACACAACCAACATGCAGACTCTGCACAGAAAGCTACCTAGCTGAAAATCAAACCAGGGAACCTTTTGCTGTGAGGCAACAGCACTATCCACGGCACCACTATGCTAACTGCACACATATGTCATATTCAGGAAGTTATGATGCATGATATATCCTGTAGGTCCTCTCATTCTGATATTGGCATTAGGTGTCTGGAGTTCACTTATTCATTCTGGTTGGTGGGTATGTATATTTGTGCATGTGTGTGGGGTGTATGTGTGAGAGAGTGTGTGTGTGTGTGTGTGTGTGTGTGTGTGTGTGTGTGTGTGTGTGTGTGTGTGTGTGTGTGTGTGTGTGTGTGTTTGGGTAGGTGTGCTTGTGAGTGTGCGTGGGGTGGTGTATACGTGTCTGACTCATACTTTTCAGGATACTTGATTTTACCTCATATTAGGCCTTTTCATCCTGAAATCTATAGTTTCCTGGAAACACTTGATTATTATAATTATTAAATTTCATTAATTTTAGTTTCAGACATCATATCCTTCAGAAAATGCATTAGAATGTAAAACGTTATTCTAACAACATTCTAACTGTATAAGAGCATCATTGTAAACCTGTCCCCAGTTTTGAGAATTTGTCACATGTATTGTTTTTGGCTTTGTCAGTGATTCTTGTGCTAAGAGGCTGACAGCTGTAAATGGAGTACCTCCCAGTCTGAACTCCACAGAATGTGCCTGATTTTGCCTAATAGTTTTGATTTGCTCCAGGTAAAATTTATTTTTGGTAAATCTTTTAGGGCTGAAGTCTTTAAATAATGACAGACATTTGAGTTTCACTTCATTTCCTTCAAAAAAGCATGCTAATATCAAACCTCATAATTTAGCAACTTTCTAAGTAGGTAAGAACAGTACTATAACTGGTATTATTTGCTCATTTATCTGGCATTATAATACTACTGTGATTTGTGTGAAGCAACTTAGAATACTTCACTGTGTGGCTACTGAATGGAACAAAGTTGAAATGCATGATATGGCCATCCTTTTCTATCATAATTAGATGTCTAAAGCATACATAGAACTGCATACTAACTATAACTGTTGGATGTGGTTGAGCGCTAACTGGGGCTGAAAGTAACTGACCTTGTTTGCTCAGTCACTAGTCTGAACTTATTGGACTATCATGTTTATGCAAAGTGAGAATATACTGCTTGGTGTTCTGTGAAACAAACTTGAAATACATTGCTGTGCCTCTGCTGTTGTTGTTGTTCTTCTTCTTCTTATTATTATTGACATGTGTTTATTGAGATGGTCTGTCTGAATATTTGCCCATTTTCAGGAGAGAACCAAGGAGAAAAGCTCCAGAGATAAATCACATTTTACATAGTAGGTCCATATAATAACAATCACATCTTATATAGTAACGCTGTATAATAATACTCACATTTTCCATAGAAATGTTCATATAATAACTTACACGTTTGATACTAAATACATAGAAACAATCATTTACAGGACATTTTACACAGACATGATTTGAATACCATAACAGTAGTTGTGACTGAAAACAGATGTCATTTACAAAGAAGTATGTGAATAGACATGATTAGATCCAGGTATACTAGTTAAGACAGGCATGGAGCACCGATATTTAAGAAATAGTGATAGTGAGCTTTTCTAAGTCAAAATAAGTAAGAACACAGATTATAAGAATGTTTGCTTATTTATGTGCAAGAACCAGGGAGAACGTAGAAGAAAGTAAAGGTAATTTTGATGTGTATGTTAATTAGTGGTTGAAGTGAAGGTTCAAGCAGATGATGATGTGAGGTGATTATATGACTTTCTGTAAGAGTTTTGAAATACAGATTTTTCAAGAGAGATATTTTATTTATTTATTTCACTTTTCTTAACCGGGTTAGTCCAACTGAGTTTACAAACAAACCCATTTTCAGTGGAGATCCGAGGGGAAAAGCCCCAGCAAACATAAGTAAAAATAAAGTGACAATATACAAATATTAAATAACAATCACAATACAAAATAATTGTAAAAAGAAAAGGTTATTAACTACTTGTATTGCATTGATAGTAAGCAATCCATTTTCAGTGGAGACCCAATGTGAAGGAGCCCCAGCAAACATAAGCAAAGATAAATATACAGGACAAAAACTATTACAAACTACACTGCAAATACAAAATTAATTATAAAGAGAAAAACAAAAGAAAAAAAATTATGAACATTAAGGGTTGCACTGATAGTAGTGGACTACAATTTATTACATATGAGAGTAAAAACAAAAAGGTAATCATTGTTCAAAAGAAGGACAATGTATAGGCATTGATAGGAAGTGGGGGATAGTGCGGAAAATGGGAGGGGGCTATAGTAGGGCTATAGTAGTAAAGCTGAGGGTTTAGGAGATTAGTTTAAGCAGAAGTTACTAACAGAAAGTTAGGAGATGCAACAAGTTATACAGTGGCAGAGACTAAGACTACATGTGGTCAATGCAACAACATAATTTCAGGTTTAATAAGTGGGATGTAAGCTCTTTTTTAAAACAGGGAAAGGAAAGATTGGATCTAATACATAGATAAGCTCACCAGCTTAAATATAACCCCCTATGTCACTAGATGGGTTGCAAACTGGCTCAAGGACAGAACCCACATGGTTAGAATTGCTGGAGCCATGTCAGACTCCAAACCAGTTACAAGTGGCGTCCCACAAGGCTCAGTCCTGGGACCTCTCTTGTTCGGTATATATTTCTCGAAGGTACAGGCCAACACAGAAGGACTGTGACTGACCAAGTTCGCAGATGACTGCAAACTGGGCACCATAATTGACTCTCCAGCTGACACAAGCATCCTCCAAAAGGGCCTCATAGAAACAGACAACAGGTGCCAGAGCCATGGCCTCAAGCTAAACGCCAAAAAGTGTATAGTCATCCCCTTTGGCAAAAACAAAGTGCCTACAAATTACCACATAGGTGGTAATCCATTAAGTACTGAAGAAGTAATTAGGGACCTGGGGACCCAAGTTGATAGCAATCTCTCATTTGACAACCACGTGGCCAAAGTGGTTAGAAAAACATTTTATATAGCCCACCTAATCATGAAGGGATTCACATCTAGATCAGGGGAGGTCATCGTGTCTCTTTACTCATCCCTCATCAGGCCCATAATTGAGTATAATGCCCCTTTTGGGATGTACCTTACCAGACACCTGCAGCAACTGGAAAGACCCCAAAAGTACCAGACACCTGCAACAACTGGAAAGACCCCAAAAGTACCTCACCAAGAGGATCAAAGGGCTCAAACAGATGCCATATGCTGCCCGGTTAAAGAAACTCCAGCTCTACTCAGTGGCATACCACCTGCTCAGAGGCGATCTGTGCCTGACGTATAAAGCCATGTCCAACCCGGAATTAATGGACATGCTGCACCTCAGAAAATCCAAATCCCATTGAGCTACGCACTCGAGAGACTTGAACCTCAGCACTGAAATAAATAGGACATGCTGGAGGGACAGATTCATAACCCATAGGCTCCCTTCACTCTGGAATAAAATCTCAGTCCAGGTTAGGCAGAGTCCCTCATTGACTCACTTCAAGAGGAATCTTGATGAGTGGATGGGAGATCATAGGTTTACCCTGGGTATCACTTCTGTGTCACTGTTAGACAGAGGCACAGTATACTAACCTGAAAAAAGGGCATAGCAAAATTAATTTAAAATGGGTGGCGAAAGCCAAACACACTCTGGCTAGGCTTATAAATGCCCTAGGGCAGATAGCCTAGTATGAACCTATGAACCTGTGAACCAATAATATGGAGAGGGAGTTTTTTCCAATTTAGTGAGACAGAGTGTTAGTAAAGTAGTTTGCCAATATTCCTTTTGGGTTTATAAACTGAGAGAAGATGCTGATCAATATATTCTATGACAGAATAATATTCTATGGCAGAAGAATGAAGAATAATAATATGAAGAATAATATTCTATCACAGTATCCCCCACTCAGGTATAATTGGTAAACTCACCCAGCTAGGTATCAACCTGCTTATCATTAGATGGGTCGCTAATTGTCTGACTGATAGAACCCATATAGTCAAAATAAGGCAATCCACCTCCAACAGCAGACCTGTAGCCAGTGGTGCTCCACAGGGATCAGTCCTACGACCTCTGCTGTTTGGAATCTTTTTCTCTGAAGTGTAAGCTAAAACTAAAGGTCTGTGGCTGACAAAGTTTGCTGATAACTGCAAATTGTGAGCAGTCATAGAATCTCCAAACAATGTCAACATCCTACAAGAGGGTTTTACACAAACAAATGACTGGTGCCAAAGTCATGGCCTTAAAGTCAATGTAAAAAAATGTATTTTAATCCCTTTCAGTAAGGCTGATGTTCCTGCTAACTACCACATCAATAGCAACACCTTAAGTATACAATCAGTGGTAAGAGACCTGGACACTCAGGTTGACAGTAACCTTACCTTTGATCACCATGTCTCCACAGTGGTAAAAGGGCATTCTATATTGCACATCTCATAAATATGGGCATTGCCTCCAGAAAAAAGTTATAACCTCCTTGTACTTTTCCCTCATCAGGCCAATAACTGAGTACAATGCCTCTTTTGGTATGTACCTTTCCAAGCACCTGCAGCAATTGGAGAGACCACAAAGGTTTTTCACAAGGAAAATTCAAGGTCTTCAACATCTGTCCTTTAAGGACCATCTGAAATCACTGTCACTTTTTCTGTTTCAAACAGACTGCTCAGTAGTGATCTCTGCCTTGCATATAAGGCAATCTTTGACCCTGCTTTATTGGAAATGGTGCATAGCCATAAGTCAAATGGTACACGAGTTACTCACTTTTATGGCCTTAACTTGGTATGTGACACTAAAAGAACCTGCTGGAGGGACAGATTTGTCTCCCAGAGGTTGCCACACCTTTGGAACAGACTCCTATATCATGTCAAGCAGAGCACGTCATTGGCCCTCTGCAAAAGCAATCTGGACGATTGGATGGGTAACCATAAATTCACCCTGGCGATTCCACCTATGTGCATCTTAGACAGGGGTCATAGCTGCTGTTCCTGGAAATAAGGATAAAACTTGGCTAGGCTTGTAAGGGCCCTAGGGTCATTAGCCTAGTACCTGCTATGATCCTATGACTGCTCCCAGATTGCAGTCATTAGCAAACACTGTCAGCCACAGACCTTTAGTTTTTGCTTGTACTTTGGAGAAATAGATTCCAAAGAGTAGAGGTTCCAGGACTGATCCCTGTGGATCATCACTGGTTACAGGTCTGCTGTTGGAGGTGGATTCCTCTATATTGACTATATGGGTTCCATCAGTAAGCCAGTTAGTGACCCATCTAATGATATAAAGGTTGATACCTAGCTGGGTGAGTTTGTCAGTGATGCCTGAGTGGGGGATAGCATCAAACACCTTGGCTAAGTCTAGGTAGGCTGGATTCACAGATTTCCCATCGTCCAGGGCCTTGGTGACTGTCTCAAAAAAGTTCACCTGGTTAAACAGGCATGATCTCCCTTTGACAAATCCAAATTGAGTAGGGTCAAGTGTTTGGAGATTATGTATATCTTTGATGATAAGGTCCATGATGATTTGCTCCATGACTTTGCAGTTAGGGCTAGTCAGGCTAATAGGTCTATAGCTCCCAGTGTTAGTGGATGCACCACCTTTGTGCAGGAGAATAATGGTAGCTATTTTCCATTATGCCTTTCGGTGTACAGGGCCTCTGCCATTAGTGTAATACACCCAGTAATGTGATGTGCGACTGTTTCCAGTTCTGTTTGATACAACCTGCATTTGTCTGTTTCTCACATATGCTCAATGAACTTTGTAAACCAATGTGTATATAGTCTACTATCCCAGCTGCCAATATTAACCTTTCACCTTTTGGTTTAAATTCATCTCTCCTTAACCATTCCTGCATCATATCCTGCTCAACATGAGGTTGTTTAAACAGTTTTCTGTACTTGCAACTATATTTATGGCTTTTCCACATTTCTTCCCTCCTCATATGATTCTTCTCCTTAAATTCTTTCTTTTTTTGGCAGATTCAGTAGCTGCCTGATTGTATCTACTTCTTGTTTGATTTCCATTCTCACTTGACACCGATATGCTTTTGTTAAACTAAGCAGAGAAGTCATCTTGGACTTGTCCTCCTCATGTTTTACAACTTTCACTGTGTTTGAAGCTGGTGAAGTCAGCAGATATTTATGTAGTCCTATGACTGGAGATCTATACATGTAGTCAGTTTTGAGGAGGCCCATGCTTCCTTCAGAATGAAGAATATATAATCTTGGTATACACTGATTTTTATATATCATTTGATAAGTGTGTAGCATTTCTACATGATCATTCCCTCCATTCCTCTCTCGCTAGCACGGTGCAAGGAAGTCACAAAGTTCACTGCAAACAAGTATACACACAGCAGGCTTATCCAATAGGCAGTCTGAGTCCATTCAATTCAATCACCATTTAACTACGACAAACTGTGTACCACCTCTGGCTTTGTGCTTTATGTTCACTGGAAACATAAGTATATACACAGCAGGCTTACCAAATAGGTAGTAGGAGTGCATTCAGTCCAACCACCATTTAACTAGGAACCAGTCTTCTGCATATATTTTTACCTGCATAGTGACTAGTCTAAACACAAGTGTTTCAGTGTCCTAGTTTGTAAGCAATAGCCTTATAGTCTGTAAACCCTCCTCCACTGACATCCTGCTGGGCAGCTTTTACTCTCTACTTCCTAACAAATACTGACATTTACTCCTACTACTCAACTATTTCCATTATATTTTTCTTCACTTCTTCTAGACTTGTTACTCCCATTATTTATATCCTCCTGTCTTTCTGTAGTGGAACTGCATGCATTTAAGGACGTCACCCTTGGGTCCCCCTTCCTTTCTCATTTCTTTATGCCTAAGACAGTTATTAAACCAGTTTTAGCTCTTGAGTTAGTATTTGTGCACAATCAACATCAAATCAGTGCACTAATAGGATCATAAGATCATAGGAGGTTACTAGGTTACTGGCCCTGAGCCCCTTATAAGCTTAGCCAAGAATTTAGCCCATGTTTAGACAAGTCAGCACCCAAAGCTCCTGTCCAGCAGGAGCACAGGTAGAATCCCAGGGTTGTATTTTCTGTTTCCCATCCAGTTATCCAAGTTGCTCTTAAAAAGGGATAATGAGGTACTCTGCTTGACATGGATAGGGAGTCTATTCCACAGATGGGGGAGTCTCTGGGATACAAATCTGTTCCACCAAGTTCTATTGCTATCACAGACCAGGTTGAGGTCACACATATGGATTGCTTGAGTGGAGCTTGACTTGCGGATATGCAGTAGTCCCATCAAGGCTGGGTTTGAGATTGCTTTATATGCCAGACAGAGGTCACCTCTAAGGAGTCTGTATGAAACAGTGGAGGGATAGGGCTTTTAGCCTATCTGTGTAGGGTAGATGTTTAAGGCCCTGGATTCTCCTGGTGAGGAACCTCTGTGGTCTCTCCAGCTGCTCCATATGCTTTGCGAGGTACATGCCGAAGGGGGCGTTGTTCTCAATAATTGGCCTTATGAGGGAAGAATACAGGGATGTTATGACCTCTTTGTCCCTGGATGAGATACCTTTGCTTATGAGATTTGCCATGTAGAAAGCTTTCCGTACAATGGAAGCAACATAGTGGTTAAAAGTCAGATTGCTATCAACCTGGATGCCCAAATCCCTCACTACTGATAGTGTACTTAGGACATTGTTATTAATATGATAATACATGGGGATGTCACTCTCCCCAACGGGGATGACGATGCATTTTTTGGCATTCAGCTTGAGGCCATGTTTCTGGCACCAATCATTTGTTTGGGTGAGACCCTCTTGGAGGACATCCACATCACTTGGGGAATTGATGACTGTGTCCAGCTAGCAATCATCTGCAAACTTGGTCAGCCATAGCTCACTGGCTTTGGCCTGCACTTCAGAGAAGTATATCCTGAATAACAGAGGCCCCAAGCTCGATCCCTGGGGTACACTGCTCATTACGGGTCTACTGCTTAAGGTGGCTTCCCCTATTTTGATTAGGTGGGTTCTATCAGTGAGCCAGTTTGCTACCCATCTGGCAACATATGGATTGAGGCCTAGTTGAGAGAGTTTATCTACTATGTCTGAGTGGGGAATAGTGTTGAAGGCTTTAGCCGGGTCAAGGTAGGTGGTGTGCACCATCTTCCCCCCATGCATGGCTTTGGTAACTGTCTCAAAGAAGTCAACCTGATTAAAAAGACATGACCTCCCCTTGACAAAGCCAAACTGTGTGGGTTCGAGTGTTTGGAAGATGCCAATGTTCCTGTTACTGAGGTCCATGATAAGCTGTTCCATGGCCTTGCAGATCAGGCTAGTTAGGCTGATGGTCTATAATTTCCTGGATCTGTGGATCTCCACCTTTGTGTAAAGGGATGATAGTGGCTGTCCTGCACTTGGCTGGGGTAAAGCTGGTACTCAGGCTTTGGTTGAAAAAGGTGTCTAATGGTGCTGCAAGTTCATGCCTGAGTTCATGTAGGATGCAGCCTGGGATGTTATCAGGTCCCATGGGAACTGTATTTTTTGCCTTTGAAAGGGCAGTGATGACGTATTCCCTAGATATAAGGGCTGGGGGGCAGGTACTGGGGATATCCTGATTCACTGATGGGGGAACAGAGAGGAGACGTTTTTCCTGCATCTGTCAGCCAGTAGATTGGCTACATCTGCAGCATTTGTGTATGTGGTGCACTTGACTAACCAGTTCTGAACAGATCTGGGTGATTCCTTTGAGAAGGCAGACATATGTGAAGAAGGCTTTATGATTGTCTCTAGTAGATGTGGCCAATTTGGACTCGAAGTTGGCTTTAGAGGATTTCACTAGTGCTCTTATTTGCTTGTTCAGGTTTAGAGATTGCTTCCAATTGGGCACCTGCTCCTTCTTGGTCCAGGATAGCAATTTTTTTCCTTTTGTTATATAGTTTATTTATTGCAGATGTCCACCAGGCAGTTTTACTCTTCCTTGTGGAGGATGATTTTGTCCTGTCAGGTATTCCTGATTTCATACATCTAAATAAATGCTTGTATAGTACATTGGTGTAAATTTGGACATTGGTGCCAGTTCCTACAGTGGGGGAGGGGAATGTGAGGCTGTTTATACCATCCCTCAGGAGGTTTTAATCAGCTTTGGAGAATATTTTTTGTTTGACTCTAGCTAGTGGGGGTCAGGGGAGATGGTGACTTCGAAAGTGACTGCTTTATGGTTGGATCTTACCAGGGAAGATGATACCATAGAGTTGCTGAAGTAGCTACTCATGTTGATTAATACCAAGTCCAAGATATTATCACCTCTTGTGGGGGTATTGACTAGCTGTTCCAAAGCATTTGTATTGATAAAATCGAGGAATCTATGGGCATTTGTGTTATGGCATGAGTAGTTTTTTTCAATCTATGGTTGGGTAATTAAAGTCACACAGGATCAGGGTAAAGGGTTGAAGCTTGATAGATTTGAAGAGGTCCAGATAGTTGAACTGGGCATCTTGAGTTAAATTTGTGAGCCTGTAGCTAGCTGTAATTTGAATAGGGGTCTTGTCAATGGTTAACTGCACCTGGAGTGTCTTCTGTGCATCATACTGTTTGGCCAGCCTGGAGGTGTGTGTGTCTTTAATATATATTGAAACTCCACCTCCTTTGGTTTTGCTGCCCACAGTTTGGGGTCTGAATGTATGATAGGATGCTTTGAACCAGGTTTCTGTGACTGCACAAATGTCAGCATCTTCCAGGGTTAAGAATGCTTGCAATAAGTGCAGCTTCATGTTTAGACTCCTGGCATTTAGCAGCATGACCTTTAATTTGTGTTTTGTTGAAATTTGTATGTTGGTAGTATTGGCCTCATGACTTTTCCTAAAAAAGGCACTATGGGGGAGGCAAGGGCCTTTGCCAGAAGCCTGAAGACCAAGTGAGACAGATGCAGGCCATCTCTAGCAAAGCATCGTGGTCTGTCGATCATATATTCCCAGGCTGTCAGACACTGGATCCCCCTAGAATGACACCAGAAACTAAGCCAGTTGTCAAAGTCAATCATTTTCTGTTTGCATTGAGTCATCAATCTGCATGATGGTAGAATGCTGCTTAAGGCTAGGTACATACCTGCCTGGGACACATATTCAGCAAGCTCAACCATATCCCTCTTCATATAGTCCAGGGAGGTACGTCTCAAGTCGTTCATGTCAACATGGGCTATGACAGAGTCATAACAGTACCTGTTGTTGATAGACTTGAGTGCATGTGTGATATGGCGGATTCTGGCACCTGACAAACAACTAACAGTGACTTTCTCCTTATCCAGCCTGGTGAGAGGCACATCTGTGTGTCTCACAATGGAGTCTCCTATGACTAATATGTTGGGTTTATGGTTAGGCCTTAGTGGTTGCAAGACACAGGTGTGTGGACTATACATGGTATGTGGTGTGGAGGGTTGTGGAGTTCTCATGTGTTTTTGCCTCTGAAGTCTCCTTTGGGTTTGTTTTTGTTGAGAACCTTTGCATATGTGGATGTGTGTTGTGTAGTTGTGGGTGGTGTTTGAGGTGTAGTGGTTGTGTTGACAACTTTCTCAGTGACAGATATACTGGCTTGTGAGGAGAGAGCATAGACTCTAGCTTCTTTATGTGATTGCATCTCTCACAAATTGTGTTCCTAGGTGGTAGTAGTAGATGGTTGTCCATGTACATGGGGCAGATGCTAAACTGTCTCAGGATGCCCATATCAACCAGGCTAGTAGGCCTAAAGCCCAAGTACTTAAACCAAAACTAAGAGGCTAAGAATAACATCATTAAAATTTAAACAGGCTAAAAACAAGCAGTAATAATTGCAGCAGAGAAGATGTAATTTAACACTTTAGAGAACAAGCAGCACAAAAACAAGATGAAGTAATAAAGTAAGAGGAAGAAACACAAATACTGTAAAAGTAGTTGAATTTTTTTTCTTGTTGTTTAGTAAAGTGGAAACGGAGAAAGGAGATAATTCAAGGTTAAGAAACTAAGGGGGTTGGCCTTCTCAAATGTTCTCTATGTAGGTAGAATGAACTAATGACACTGGACTGGGAAGAGTGTCCCAGATCAAATTTACTGTAGGAGTGGGCAACTGCAAAGCTACCAAGCATAAGAACAAGATGCCAATAGGGTGGGAAGGTGGGAAATTATGCTACAGCTACTACATACACTAATTTAGGCAGGAAACACTACATAAATGTTTATCACAGCAGAAAAAACAGCAGTGAGACACTAAATTAAAGTTTTAAACAGATAAAGGAGCAAGGAGACTCTAGACAATGCTTTTAACTGCAAACAAATCAGTTATGTGATACACTCCTTGGCAGGAAATCAGATCAAACAAACAGATGCTTAACAAATCCTCCAGCCTCCCCAGATAAACCTTCAGAGGATGTTGCTAATGACTTTAATAGTTTCTTTACTAAGACTATCCAGGCCCTAGCTAGTAAACTACCTATTGGTTCCTCTAACTTACAGCTTCCAATTCCCAGTACCCAGTACTCCTTCAGCCTCCTTCCAGTCTCCACATCTATTATTTGTTCCCTAATCAAAAAGCTAAAACCCACAACCCCATCTGCTGATCTTCTCCCTGCTGAGTATCTGCAAAAAGCTGAAAATATCATAGCATATCTCATTTATATTCTAATCAATCATAGCATATCAGAAGCTACAGTCCCTTCTATCTGGAAAACTTCTCATGTCATACCACTCCATAAAGGTGGTAGCTCCACCAAACTATCCAATTATAGACCTATAGCTACCTTATCACCACTGGCTAAAATTATGGAAAAGTGCATCCATAAGCAGCTTCTGCACTATCTAATCCAGAACCACCTACTGGCTAAATCTCAGCATGGCTTTAGACCACACCATAGTACCACCTCAGCCCTTCTTACCTTCTCTGATGCTATTAACTATAACAGAAACATTAACAAACTATTCTCTGCCCTTTTCTGGATCTATCAAAAGCTTTTGATATGGTTAACCACCAACTATTTATTTTCACTTTGAAAGCAATTTAGACAATCATTCTTTCCAATGGTTCCAATCATATGTCTGTGATAGACAACAAGCCATCCTATGGCAGAACAAACTATCCAACCTCCTTCCCAACACACTTAGAGTCCCCCAGGGATCCATTCTGGGTCCTCTTTTGTTCTCCATTTTCATTAATGACCTCCATATAGCCATTCCAAAAGCTAATTGTATTCAATACGCAGATGATGCTACTTTCATATGCTCTGCCACCTCCCAACCAGTACTGTAGACACTTACCCACGATACATTTAACATAGTCAAAAACTGGCTTTCTGAGCATCGTCTAATTTTAAATCAAAACAAAACAAAGCTTCTACTTTTCTCTCCCACTCAAAGGTCCTCTGTATTACCCTTCTCCATTAAATCTAATAATGACACCACAGTTTCCCCTGATGGTTGCACAAAACTTCTAGGTGTTTTGGTTGATAATCTTAAATTTGAAAAGCCTGTCAATCAAACAATCAAAACCATCAATAGAAAACTTGGCACATTATATAGAATTAAACCATTTCTTACCCCACCTGCTAGAATCGCCATAGCCCATTCTCACTTACTCTCTACCCTTTTCTATGCCTCCCCTTTACTCACCAACTTAAACAAAAGTTATCTTAATAAACTCTCCTCCTGTTATAACCACATAGCTAGATTTGCCACTGGTATGCCTTATAGAACACATCATTGTAAAAACCTAAACTATCTTGGCTGGCTAGAGCTACTCAGCCTATTAAAGAACAACCAACTAATAATGGCTCATAAAGTACTTAACCAACCAGATAATATACCTGCTCTTAAAATATCATCTACCTCCACTGTAACCTTAGACCACTTCGCTCATCTAATAGGTTGGTAGTCCAAACTGGTAAATCCAAAAACTTTGCCAGAGATTCTCTGTTTGCCAATTCTGTCAGCAAAACATGGAACTCACTGCCTGCTGACATCACTCTAGAGACCTCCTTAACACAATTTAAGAAAAGTCTCAAGCAGTATTTTAAATCACATTGGCTATGTTCCTGCGCTAAACCTGACTAAATTTTGGAACAACTGACAATAGGAACCAACTGAGAAAAAGAAATAACCACACAGCCAAAAATATGGAACACGCTGTTTACTGCAAAACACTCAGTAAAAATGTTTTATTTCATTTATTTAAATATATGACTTGTTATGCAGTTATAGTATTAACATTCATATTTTGTGATTTTTTTGATGTACATATTTTTGCAATTAATTTAGTTTTTCATGAATTTCATATGTATTCATTTTTTATTTACAAGTATGTTATTTGGTCAATTGAACTAACAGTTCTTTTTAAGCTGATAGGCTTGGTTTAAATTTTGTATTCATTGTAATTAATTAATGAATGTGGGGGTGTGGTTTTACACACACACATATATATATATATATATATATATATATATATATATATATATATATATGTTGAATGTGGTGAAGTTCACATTGTCTGATGAAGTTTGGCCTGTGTACCTTACGAAACTGCTAACTTTGATTTTTACTGAGTGTTTTGCAGTAAACAGTGTGTTCCGTATTTCCGCTGTGTGGTTTCTTCTTTTTCTGACTAAATTTTGGAAATACATGTGTACTAATACTATCCAGTCTATTTTAAGTGTGCTACACCATAAATTTGTTAGAGTGTATAACTCAAATTTCAACTGAGTCTGTAAACTTAGCTAAATGTGTATTTTTGTCATGTTTGCTGTTGTAATTATCTTTGGAGCTTTTCTCCCTGAGCCTCTGCTGAAAATGGATATGTATCCATTTGGACTATCCCAGTCAACAAATGTAAAATAAAATAAAAAATAAAATAAATAAAATTGAGACAATTTCCAGATAATACCTTTCACACAGTGAAACTAGCTAAAAAAGCTTTATAAACAGTGTGGCAGTAACAAAAGTGATTTAACAGGCCCTGTAAGGCAGACAATTTCTGTACAATAGTGCAGATTAGTTTATAGCAGTAAAATGCAGTAAAAATAGTAGGCAGCAGACAAGAAAAAAGTGCTATAAATGTTTAGAATAACCTGTCTGTTTAGTGTGTTTTTATGTTTCTATAGAAGTGTCTCTTCAAGCAAATAGATATGTATGAAACAGTGAAATCTGTAGTTTGAACACCCATCTGTGGGTTATATTTGTATGTAAATTATAAATATTATGGCAGCCTAACACAAAGAACTTTGTCCACTATAATAGCTCAATTTTCTTAGACCACAGCAGTCTCATGGTAACGTTCCCCTTTAATTGTGCTAAATTCACTGTTTTTAGTAGTTCACTGTCTCCCTTCCTCAAGTTTAATTCTTTTCTTGTGTAACTACTTTTGAGTTCTCAGCCAGTATTTTTTCTGAGGTGAACTACTGCATTCTGGCTTATTTTCTTCTCATTATTTCTGATCTGTGGGTGTTAGGGTAGCCTTTTGGAATTTGCATTTTAAAGTCCATAGAACCTCCTTACATTATGCAGTTGTTCAAACAGTCAAATGCAATTTTTTACTATTATTACTATTAGTCAGGTCAAGGTGATATTGGACTAGCTCTTCTTCTAAAAGTATGACCTACAGCAACAAAATCGAGGCATTCATCTAGTAGCACATAGATCTTTTAAACCCCATTGTTCTTTTTACGTATATCTTTCAGCAGATTTGTGGCTGTTTATATCAAGTCACTGATTGTTTTCTCTGTCTCTTTACAAGTTTTCAACCCACTTCTTTCACCTTTGCTAATGTTCGAGATTACTCTGCTCCCCTACCCTACCCCAAATTCCCAACCACCCCCTCTTACTCTACATGTATGCTTCCATAGCACCACCATATATTCTTATAATCAATACCATCAGTTCCCTCTTAGGAAAACAATCAATAAAATTACTCCCAATAGTAACACCTACTCTAGTTTACCACCCGAGACTCTCTCTCAAATTCTTAATCCTTGCTCCTGTAACTATCAAATTACATCTGTATAACCATGCAGTACCCTCTTAACATTTTCTTATCCTAATTTACAACAAAGAGAACATCCAAGTTAAATAAGATGACCCTATCAAAAATTATTTCACTATTTCTCCTCACTCTAATAGTGTTCATCATCAATTATCAAATCCACCTCCATCAGTTGCATAGGAACTGGTTTTCCCAGCCTGTCTTTCATCATAACACCCAATTTCTGCAAACAAACGATATCTGATTTTTTTCTATAAATATTTCAAAACTAAGCATTCAAATTTATGACCAAATATCAAACCAAGACCAAAATATAACTGTCCACACTCTTCCCTCTGTAAAATCTCAATTGCAACAATTAGCTGAGATATTCAACCAAACCCATGTCCCGCTGTTCATAACACTATCACTTCCAACCCCAAAATAAACCAGTCACCTAATATATCTCAGCAGAAAAAAAAGCAGAACCCAAACTTACCTTACTAAATATGAACCTAAGAAGTATATGCAATAAAATCCATGAAATACATGCCTATCTTGCCACATACACTCCTGATTTAATCATAGCTACTTAAACCTGGTTAAAAAATAAAGAATAATGAGAACCCCCTCACCGAGGCTACAATATGACAAAAGTAGGGTGGTGTAGCAATCATCTATAGAAATTCCTTAACTATTACCTTACTTCCACAGGAAATACCCAAATTTAACAATGCTGAACTATTAATAACACTCTTAAATATCAGCAATAGGAAAACTATATATTTAACCGCAGATTATATACCACCAGAGAAGAACATTGATACTGCTAAAAACATCCTTTATTAGATATCCCAACAAAGTAACCATGAAACTATAATACTTGGAGACTTAAATATAGACTGGTAACTCATAAATTCCACTACCCCCACTGAATCCATAAACGTGTACAATTTATTTATTTGTTTGACATTTGTTAACCAGGTTAGTCTGACTGGGCAGGATGCCCTTTTTCAGCAGAGACCTGAGGCGAAAAGCTCCATTACAAAAGTTAGCAATACAGTGAAAAATTCATAGGTTAAAGGAATGTATGTTTAGTCATTATGCATAGCTAAAAACAAATGCATCATGCAGAGTATGAGACATACAAGTAAAATCATAGGAACATTATACACTAATTATAATGACATGGATTCAGGACAATTTATGGCATAAAGAAGTCAGCAAGTCAGTCCTATCATTGTTAAGCAATAAGAAGACTAAGAATCTTGAGGAGTAGCTGAGAGACAAGACTGACTGGAGGGCATTTATTGGTGAAGGAAGTAATATCAGAAGCTTAGGCTACTCAGCAGTTAAGATAATAAGATGAGGAGGCCGTAGCAGTTAAGGGACAGGCAATGGAATGATATTCATGTGGGGACATTACAGAAGCAGATCAAAGAGGTATGCAGGAATTCCTTTAATGCTATTTTAAATCTGTGGGTATTGTCAAGTGTGCATATGTGGAGAGGAAGTTTGTTCGAGGTAGAGGTGACTGAGTGGCTGGATTTGTTGGATTTGGAAATATGCAACAAGAGTTGGTCAGGGCTACATAGGACATGCTTAGTGCTATAGGGGAAGCTAAGATTTGCCAGCGATGGACAAGCTATGGGTTGGTGAAGGAAAGAGTGGGTTAGGTAGAGCTGTGGCAGAAGGAGTCGGTGTTGAAGTTCGAGTCAGTGAAGTTTTCTTAAGGAAAGGCAGTGGTGCATTTGATACAGGAGATCACTCGCGTGTCAAGCTATTTTATTATAGGTGAGTTCAAGTTTGGTAGTCAGGTTCTTTTAGAGGTGGGTAAATAATGCAGCATTGTAGAGTAGGGTGGGAAGTAGATACGCTTTACCTAAGGACAGTCTAGTTTCTGGAGTTAGGAATTTTTTGTTCCTGTACAGTAGTCTGAGTTTCTGGTGTGTCTTTTTAATACAGTTATTGATGTGGATGTCAAATTTAAGTTCATCATCTACATAAACCCTGAGGAGTTTAGTATGTGATTCTACTTTGATAGAAGTATTATTTAGAGAGGAGACAGAGAAGGAGAGTTTGAGATGTTGGAAAGATGTAGGCAGGAAGCGTAGGAGTTTAGCTTTGTTAGGTTAAGCAGTAGTTGATTAGTAGTGAGCCATGTAACCTCAGGCAATTAATAAGCACACCTACTAGAATCAATAAAACTTCAGGGAGGCACTCAACATCAGACTGGATTCTTACAAACAAACTAGTCAAAATGAGGCTGCTTCACAGATAGCATAAGTGACAACATACCAAAATATGCTATTAGAGCTCACCATAACCTAGATAAACATACTATCTATAATCAAATATGAAATACAACCAATTTCAGGAAAAATATTTTCAATGAAACACTAAAAAAATATAATTGGAATGTACATAGAGCAATGCAGCTAGATACTGCTGTAGTACACTTTAATAATCTATTCTTATAGACCTTAAATAATCTAGCACCAGTACATAATAAAAGAGTAAAGTCCATCCCTGTACCATGGCTGAAAAAGGAAACAAAAACAATCATTATAAAAAGGGATAAAGCATGGAAAAAATTGGTATAAAAATAGAACTCAAAATGCTTTCCAGAAATTTAGACATCTTAGAAACCTTACAAAACTCCATGTCAAACAGGATAAGCAAACATACTATACTAACCTACAAGATAAACATATAAACAACCCAAACCTTTTTTAGTCATCACTAAATAAATGACTCTACCTTGGCAATACCACTAGTCCCTCTCCAAAAACAGATAATATGACAGACTATCCCTATACAGTTTAATTCCTACTTTATACAGTCAATATTATCTCATTGGGCACCATACAAATCTGTCCCCCTGCTCTGTTCTCTGTCCAGTCAACAAAACCACCCACAGCTTTATATGCCAAGATGAGGTCACTCCCTAAGGAGTCTAAAGAAACAGTGGAGGATAGGCTTTTAGCCCATTCAGTGTAGGGTAGATGTTTAAGGCCCCTGGATTCTCCTTGGTGAGGAACCTCTGTGGTCTCTCCAGCTGCCCCATATGCTTTATGCAGGTACATGCCATGTATGGTTCTGGCCAATTGGCCTTATGAGGGAAGAAAATGGCAGTGGGACAAGTATGACCTTTGTCCCTGGATGCAGATACCTTGCTATGACGGCTATGTAGAAAGCCTGCATAATGGCATGCTGTACAACATAGTGGTTAAAAGCCAGATTACATCAACCTGATGCCCAAACCCCACTACTGATAGTGTATCACTTAGGACTGTTGTATTACTATGATAAGAGCATGGGGATAGTCACTCTCCCCAACGGGGATGACGGCGATGGCATTCAGCTTGAGGCTATGTTTCTGCACCAATCATTTGTCAGTGAGACCTCTTGGAGGACATCCACATCACTTGGGGAATTGATGACTGTGTCAGCCAGCACCATCTAAACTTGTCAGCCATAGCTCACTGGTTTGGCCTGCACTTCAGAGAAGTATATATCCTGAATAACAGAGGCCCCAAGCTCGATCCCTTTCAAAATAATGTCATTACGGGTTCGCATTGCTTAAGGTGGCTTCTATTTTGACGTCAGGTGGGTTCTATCAGCACAGGAGCCAGTCATACCCATCTGGCAACATATGGATTGAGCCTAGTTGAGAGAGTTGCATTCACGCTATGTCTGAGTGGGGAATAGTGTTGAAGGCTTGTGAGGCCGGGTCAAGGTAGGTGGTGTGCACCATCTTCTCCATGCAGCTGGTAACTGGCCCCAAAGAAGTCAACCTGATTAAAAGACATGATCTCCCTTGACAAAGCCAAACTGTGGGTTCAGGTTTAAGATGCCAATGTTCCTGCTACTGAGGTCCAAGTGATAAGCTGTCTCCATGGCCTGCAGACTGTGGCTAGCAGGCTGATGGTCTATAATTTCCTGGATCTGTGACTCACCTTGTGTAAAGGGATGATAGTGCTGTCCTGCACTTCTGGCTGCCGGTACTGCGGCTTCGCTGAAAAGGTAGCTCCGGTGCCGCAAAGTTCAAGCCCAGCCCATGCGTGGTGATGCAGCCTGGGATGTTATCAGAGGTCCCATGAACTGTATTTTTGCCTTTGAAAGGCAGTGATGACGTGATTCCCTAGATATAAGGGGCTGCAAAGGGTGGGTACCTGTG
The DNA here is from genome assembly GCF_019279795.1 of Protopterus annectens. NCBI lineage: Eukaryota > Metazoa > Chordata > Ceratodontiformes > Protopteridae > Protopterus > Protopterus annectens. The sequence goes on from NC_056741.1 coordinate 121,042,649, forward strand.
GGGATATCCTGATTCACTGATGGGGGAACAGGTAGTGAGACGCTTTTCCTGCATCTGGCCGCAGATTTCAGCTACATCTGCAGCATTTGTGTATAGGGAAAGACTTGACTAACCAGTTCTTGAAATAGATCTGGGTGATTCCTTTTATAGTTGCAGACATATGTGAAGAAAAGGCTTTATGATTGTCTCTCAGTAGATGTGGCCAATTTGGACCTGAAAAGCTACTTTTAGGAGGATTTCACTAGTGCTCTCGACATTTGTTTGTTCCAGTACTTAGAGATTGCTTCCAATTGGGCACCTGCTCCTTCTTGGTCCAGATAGCAATTTTTTTCCTTTTGTTATATAGTTTATTTATTGCAGATGTCCACCAGGTGCTCTTACTCTTCCCTGTGGAGGATGATTTTGTCCCGTCAGGTGGCCCTGATTTCACACATCTAAATAAATGCCAGTATAGTACATTGTGCAATTTGGACATTGTGCCAGTTCCTAAGAAAATGGGGAGGGGAATGTGAGGCTGTTTCTGCACTAACCTCAGGAGGTTTAATCAGCTTTGAGAATATTTTTTGTTTGACTCTATTTAGTAAAGGGTCATTGGGGAGATGGTGGACTTGGAAAGTGACTGCTGCTGATCTTACCAGGAAGATGATACCATAGAGTTGCTGAAGTAGTTTCCGCGTTGATTAATACCAAGTCCAAGATATTATCACCTCTTGTGGGGTACACCAGCTGTTCCAAAGCATATCAGCTGGATAAAATCGGTGAAATCTATGGGCATTTAAAGGCGGCATGAGTAGCTTTTTTCTAATCTATGGTTGGGTACCAAAGTTTCATGGTAGATCAGGTAAAGGGCTGAAGGCTTGATAGATTTGGAAGTGAGGTCCAGATAGTTGAACTGGGCATCTTGAGCAATTGTGAGCCTGTATTAGCTGTAATGAATAGGGTCTTGCACAAGCTAACCACCTTGGAGTGTCTTGCACGCAACAGCCACAAATGGAGGTGTGTGTGTGTGTTTTAATATATATTGAAACTCTACTCTTTTGGTTTTACGCTCACAGTTTAAGGCTCCGAATGTATATAGATGCTTTTTGGAACCAGGTTTCTGTGATCTGCACAAATGTCAGCATCTTCCAGGGTTAAGAGAATGCTTGCAATAAGTGCAGCTTCATGTTTAGACTCCTGCATTTAGCAGTGGCATGACCTTTTAATTTTGTGTTTTGTTGAAATTTGTATGTTGGTAGTATTGGCCTCATGACTTCTTCCTAAAAGGCACTATGGGGGAGGCAAGGGCCTTTTGCCAGAAGCCTTCCAGAAGACCAAGTGTGAGACAGGATGCAGGCCATCTCTAGCAAAGCATCGTGGTCTGTCCGCATCATATATTCCCAGGCTGCTCACACTGGATCCCCCAGAATGACAATTCAGAAAACTAAGCCAGTTGTCAAAGTCAATGTAATCTCATTTCTGTTTGCATTGGAGTCATCAATCTGCAGCGATGGTAGAATGCTGCTTAAGGCTGTAGGGCTATTCTTGCCTGGGACACATATTCAAAGCAAGCTCAACCATATCCCTCTTCATATAGTCCAGGGAGGTACGTCTCCAAGTCGCTCTCATAAGTCAACATGGGCTATGATGAGAGTCATAACAGTACCTGTTGTTAAGGATAGACTTGGAGGCATGTGTGATATGAAAGTGATTCTGGCACCTGGGACAAACAACTAACAGTGACTTTCTCCTTATCCAGCTCTGGTGAGAGGCACATCTGTGTGTCTCACAATGGAGTCTCCCATGACTTAAATAAGTGTTGGGTTCTATGGTTAGGCCTTAGTGGTTGCAAGACACAGGTGTGTGTGGACTATACATGGTATGTGCAGTGTGGAGTGGTTGTGAGTTCTCATGTGTTTTTGCCCCTCTGAAGTCTCCTCTTGGCTTGTTTTTGTTGAGAACCTTTGCATATGTGGATGTGTGTGTTGTGTAGTTGTGGGTGGTGTTTGAGGTGTAGTGGTTGTGTTGACAACTTTTCTCAGTGACAGATATACTGGCTTGTGAGAGAGAGCATAGACTCTAGCTTCTTTATGTGATTGCATCTCTCTACAAATTGTGTTCCTAGGTGGGTAGTAGTAGATGTATTGTCCATGTACATGGGGCAGATGCTAAACTGTCTCAGGATGCCCATATCAACCAGGCTTAGTAGGCCTCAAAGCCCAAGTACTTTTTAAACCAAAACTAAAGAGGCTAAGAATAACACTCATTAAAATTCTAAAAACACAGGCTAAAAACAAGCAGTAATAATTGCAGCAGTTAAGAATATGATGTAATTTAACACTTTAGAGAACAAGCAGCACAAAACAAGATGAAGTAATAAAGTAAGAGGAAGAAACACAAATACTGTAAAAGTAGTTGAATTTTTTTTTCTTGTTGTTTAGTAAAAGTGGAAACGGAGAAAGGAGATAATCCAAGGTTAAGAAACTAAGGGCTTGGGCCTTCTCTAAATGTTCTCTATGTAGGTAGAAATGAAACTACCACGACACTGGACTGGGAAGAGGTCCCAGATCAAATTTACTGTAGGGTGTGGCAACTGCAAAGCTAATACCAAGCATAAGAACAAGATGCCAATAGGGTGGGAAGGTGGGAAATTATGCTACAGCTACTACATACACTAATTCTAGGCAGGGAAACACTACATAAAATGTTTATCACAGCAGAAAAAACAGCAGTGAGACACTAAATTAAAAGTTTTAAACAGATAAAGGAGTTAAGTGAGACTCTAGACAATCGCTTTTAACTGCAAAACAAATCAGTTATGTGTGATACACTCCTTGGGCAGGAAATCAGATCAAACAAACAGATGCTTAACAAATCCTCCTCAGCCTTCCCCAGATAAACCTTCAGAGGATGTTGCTAATGACTTTATATTAGTTTCTTTACTAAGACTATCCAGGCCCCTAGCTAGTAAACTACCTATTGGTTCCTCTAACTTACAGCTTCTCCTAAAATTCCCAGTACCCAGTACTCCTTTCCAGCCCTCCCTTCCAGTCTCCACATCTATTATTTGTTCCCTAATCAAAAAGCTTTTCAAAAACTCCACAACCCCATCTGCTGATCTTTCTCCCCTGCTGAGTAATCTGCAAAAAAGCTGGAAAAATATCATAGCATATCTCATTTATATTCTAATCAATCATAGCATATCAGAAGCTACAGTCCCTTCTATCTGGAAAACTTTCTACATGTCAGTACCACTCCATAAAGGTGGTAGCTCCACCCAAACTATATCCACCATTAGTAGACCTATAGCTACCTTATCACCACTGGCTAAAAATTATGGAAAAGTGCATCCATAAGCAGCGCTTCTGCACTTTATCTAATCTCAGGAACCACCTACTTGGCTAAATCTCAGGCATGGCTTTTAGACCACACCCATAGTACCACTCCTCAAGCCCTTTCTTACCTTCTCTGATGCTATTAACTATAACAGGAAACATTAACAAACTATTTCTCTGCCTCTTTTCTGGATCTTATCAAAAGCTTTTTGATATGGTTAACTTCACCAACTATTATATTTCACTCTTTGAAAGCAATTCTTACCGTATCAATCATTCTTTCCAATGGTTCCAATCATATGTCTCCAGATAGGACAAATAAGCCACATCCGTATGGCAGAACAAACTATCCAACCTCCTTCCCAACACACTTAGAGTCCCCCAGGGATCCATTCTGGGTCCTCTTTTGTTCTCCATTTTCATTAATGACCTCCTATATGTAGCCATCATTCCAAAAGCTAATTGTATTCACCAAACGCTAGATGATGCATACTTCACTGTGCTCTGCCACCTCCCAAATCCAAAGTACTCGTAGACACTTACCTACTCCATACATTTAATAACATAGTCAAAAACTGGCTCTTCTGAGCATCGCTCTAATTTTAAATCAAAACAAAACAAAGCTTCTACTTTTTCTCTCCCACTCCAAAGGTCCTCTGTATTACCTCTTTTCCATTAAATCTGTCTAATAATGACACCACAGTTTCCGAGGATGGTTGCAATAAAACTTCTAGGTGTGTTTTGAAGGTTGATAATCTTAAAATTTGAAAAGTGCTTCCGTCAATCGCAACAATCAAAACCATCAATAGAAAACTTGGCAAGTCATTATATATAGAATTAAACCATTTTACTTACTCCCACCTCAAGCAGGAATCAGCCATAGCCCATTCCTCTTTCACTTACTTCTACCCTTTTCTATGCCTCCCTTTACTCACCAACTTAAACAAAAAAGTTATCTTAATAAACTCTCCTCCTGTTATAAAACCATGATAGCTAGATTTTGCCACTGGTATGCCTTATAGAAATACATCATTGTAAAAACCTAAACTATCTTGGCTAGGCTAGGAGCTACTCAGCCTATTAAAGAACAACCAACTAATAATGGCTCATAGCAGTACTTTAAACTTCAACCAGATAAGAGAATACCTGCTCTTTTAAAATATCATCTAATCTCCACTGTAACCTTAGTGACCACTTCTACCATCTAATAATAGGGTTGGTAGTCCAAACTTGGTAAATCCAAAAACTCTTTGCCAGAGATTCTCTATGTTTACTAATTCTGCCGCAGCAAACATGGAACTCACTGCCTCAAGCTGACATCACTCTAGAGACCTCCTTAAATAACAATTTAAGAAAAAGTCTCAAGCAGTATTTTAAATCACATTGGCTACAGTTCCTATGCTTAAACCTGACTCAAATTTCAGAAACAACTGACAATAGAACCAATCTGAGAAAAAGAAACAACCACACAGCCAAAAATATGGAACACGCCTGTTTACCTGCAAAAACACTCAGTAAAAAATGTTTTATTTCTATTTATTATTTAAATATATGACTTGTTAAGTGCAGTTACAGTAGCATTAATATTCATATTTTGTGATTTTTTAGATGTACATATTTTTGCAATTAATTTAGTTTTCTCAAGAATTTCATATGTATTCATTTTTATTATACAAGTATGTTATTTGGTCAATTGAACTAACATGTTCCCTTTTTGGCTGATAGTTTTATCGGTAAAGTCTTGTATTCATTGTAAATTAATTAATGAATGTAGGGGTGTGTGTTTCCACACAATAACACATATATACATATATATATATATATATATATATATATATATATATATGTTGAAATGTGGTGAAGTTCACATTGTCTGATGAAGTTTGCCTGTGTAATCTACTTAAACTGCTAACTTTGATTTTACTGAGTGTTTTGCAGTAAACAGTGTGTTCCTCGTGATTCGCTGTGTGGTTTCTTTCTTTTTCTGACTAAATTTTGGGAAATACAATATGTACTAATACTATCCAGTCTATTTTAAGTAAGTGCTACACCATAAATTTCCATAGAGTGTAAAACTCAAATTTCAATCTGAGTCATGTAAACTTAGCTAAATGTGTATATTTTTTGTCATGTTTGCTGCTTGTAATTATCTCTTGGAGCTTTTCTCCCCTGGGAGCCTCTGCTGAAAATGGATATGTATCCATTTGGACTATCCCAGTCAACAAATGTAAAATAAAATAAAAAATAAAATAAATTTAATATTGAGACAATTTCCAGATAATACCTTTCACACAGTGAAATCAGCTAAAAAGCTTTATAAAACAGTGTGGCAGTATAGCAATGCGGTGATTTAACAGGCCCTGTAAGGCAAGAGACAATTTCTGGTAATAATAGTGCAGATTAGCTTTATAGCAGTAAAATGTCTAGTAAAATAGTAGGCAGCAGACAAGAGAAAAAAGTGCTATAAATGTTTAGAATAACCTGTCTGTTTAGTGTGTTTCTTTATGTTTCTATAGAAGTGTCTCTTCAAGCAAATAGATATGTATGAAACAGTGAAATCTGTAGTTTGAACAATACCCATCTGTGGGTTATTACAGTTTGTATGTAAAATTATAAAGGTATTGCTAAGCAGCCTAAATGGCACAAAGAACTTTGTGGTCCACTATAATAGCTCAATTTTCTTTAGACCACAGCAGTCCTTCCGCTGGTAACGCCCCCTCCCTTTAATTGTGCTAAATCCACTGTTTTAGTAGTTCACTGTCTCCCCTTCCCTCAAGTTTCTCTAATTCTTTTCTTTGTGTAACTATTTCTTTTGAGTTCTCAGCCAGTATTTTTTTCTGAGGTGAACTTACTGCGGCATTCTGGCTTATTTTCTTCTCATTATTTCTGATCTGTGGGTGTTAGGGTAGCCTTTTGGAATTTGCATTTTAAAGTCCATAGAACCTCCTTACATTATGCAGTTGTTCAAACAGTCAAATGCAATTTTTTACTATTATTACTATTAGTCAGGTCAAGGTGATATTGGACTAGCTCTTCTTCTAAAAGTATGACCTTTTGGCAGCTAAACAAAAAATCGATGCATTACCCATCTAGTAGCACATAGATGTTTTTAAACCCCATTGTTCTTTTTTAATGTGATATCTCTTTCAGCAGAGATTTGTGGCTGCTTATATCAAGTCACCAGTGATTGTTTTCTCTGTCTCTTTACAAGTTTTCAACCCACTTCTTTTCACCCTTGCTAATGTTCGAGATTACTTCTGCTCCCATCCCACTCCACCCCCTAAATTCCCAACCACCCCTCTTTACTTTCTACATGTATAAGCCTCCATAGCACCAACACCATATATTCTTATAATCAATACCCATCAGTTCCCTCTTAGGAAAAACAATCCAATAAAATTACATCCCAATAGTAACACCTGTCACTCTAGTTTACCACCCGCAGACTTGTATTCCTCTCTCAAATTTTAATCCTTTTGCTCCTGTAACTATCAAATTACATCTGTATAACCATGCAGTACCCTCTAACATTTTCTTTATCCACTTACAGTTTACAACAAAGAGAAACATCCAAGTTAAATAAAGATGACCTTCTATCAAAAATTATTTCACTATTTCTCCTCACTCTAATAGTGTGTTCCATCATCAATTATCAAATCCACCTCCATCAGTTGTGCATAGGAACTGGTTTTCTCCCAGCCTGTCTTTCATCATAACACTTACCTTCTGCAAACAAACGATATCTGATTTTTTTTTCTATAAATATTTCAAAACTGGCACAAGTATCGTCCTCCAAAGTTTATGACCCACTATCAAACCAAGACCAAAATATAACCCTGTCCACACTCTTTCCCTCTGTAAAAATCTCACTGCAACAATTAGCTGAGATATTCAACCAAACCCATGTCCCGTTGTTCTATAATAATTATCACTTCCTAAACTCCAAAATAAAACCAGGTCACTCTAATATATCTCAGCAGAAAAAAGCAGAACCCAAACCCTACCTTTACTAAATATACAACCTAAGAAGTATATGCAATAAAATCCATGAAAATACATGCCTTATCTTGCCACATACACTCCTGATTTAATACATAGCTACTTAAACCCTGGTTAAAAAATAAAGAATAATGAGAACCCCCTCAGCGAGGCTACAATATGACAAAAGTAGGGTGGTGTAGCAATCCTCTATAGAAATTCCTTAACTATTACCTTACTTCCACAGGAAATACCCAAATTTAACAATGCTGAACTATTAATAACACTCTTAAATATCGTAGCAATAGGAAAAACTAGTATATTTAACCCCTAGATTATATACCCACCAGAAGAACATTACGATACTACTAAAAACATCCTTTATTAGATATCCCAACAAAGTAACCTATGAAACTATAATACTTTGGAGACTTAAATATAGATCTGGTAACTCATATAAATCGTACCACTACTCCCCACTGAATCCATAAGCAACGTGTACAATTTATTTATGTTTGTTTGACATTTGTTAACCAGGTTAGTCTGATCTGGGCAGGATGCCCTTTTTCAGCAGAGACCTGAGGCGAAAAGCTCCATTACAAAAAGTTAGCAATACAGTGAAAATTCATAGGTTAAAGGAATGTATATTTAGTCATTATGCATAGCTAAAAACAAATGCATCATGCAGAGTATGAGACATACAAGTAAAAATCATAGGAACATGTTACACATAATAATAATTATAATGACATGGATCTCAGCGTGACAATTTAGCAGGCATAAAGAAGTCAGCAAGTCAGTCCTATCATTGTTAAGCAATAAGAAGACTAAGAATCTTGAGGAGTAGCTGAGACAAGACTGACTGGAGGGCATTTATTGGTGAAGGAAGTAATATTCAGTAGCTTAGGCTACTCAGCAGTTAAGATAATAAGATGAGGAGGTCAGAAGCAGTTAAGGGACAGGCAATGGAATGATATTCATGTGGGACATTACAGAAGCTAGATCAAAGAGGTATGCAGGAATTCCTTTAATGCTATTTTAAATCTGTGGGTATTGTCAAGTGTGCATATGTGGAGAGGAAGTTCTGTCTGAGGTAGAGGTGACTGAGTGGCTGGATTTGTTGGAGATTTGGAAATATGCAACAAGAGTTGGTCAGGCTACAGGACATGCTTAGTGCTATAGGGAAGCTAAGATTTGCCAGCGATACGGGACAAGCTATGGGTTGGTGAAGGAAAGAGTGGGTTAGGGTAGAGCTGTAAGCAGCAAAGAAGGAGTCGGGTGTTGAAGTTCGAGTCAAGTGAAGTTTTCTTAAGGAAAGGCAGTGGTGGCATTTGATACAGGAGATCACTGCCATCAAAGCTATTTTCCTATTATAGGTGAGTTCAAGTTTGGTAGTCAGGTTCTTTAGAGGTGGGTAAATAATGCAGCATTGTAGAGTAGGGTGGGAAGCAGATACGCTTTTACCTAAGGACAGTCTAGTTTCTGAGTTAGGAATTTTGTTCCTGTACAGTAGTCTGAGTTTCTGTGTGTCTTTAATACAGTTATTGGATGTGGATGTCAAATTTAGTTCATCATCTACAGCAAACCCCAAGTGAGGAGTTTAGTATGTGATTCTACTTGATAGAAGTATTATTTTAGGCCCAGAGGAGACAGAGAAGGAGAGTTTGAGATGTGTTGGAAAGATGTAGGCAGGAAGCTGAGGAGTTTAGCTTCCTATAGGTTAAGCAGTAGTTGATTAGTAGTGAGCCAAGTGCAACCTCAGGCACCAATAAGCACACCTACTAGAATCAATAAAACTTCAGGGAGGCACTCAACATCAGACTGGATTCTTACAAACAAACTAGTCAAAATGAGGCTGCTTCACAGATAGCATAAGTGACAACATACCAAAATATGCTATTAGAGCTCACCATAACCTAGATAAACATACTATCTATAATCAAATATGAAATACAACCAATTTCAGGAAAAATATTTTCAATGAAACACTAAAAAAATATAATTGGAATGTACATAGAGCAATGCAGCTAGATACTGCTGTAGTACACTTTAATAATCTATTCTTATAGACCTTAAATAATCTAGCACCAGTACATAATAAAAGAGTAAAGTCCATCCCTGTACCATGGCTGAAAAAGGAAACAAAAACAATCATTATAAAAAGGGATAAAGCATGGAAAAAATTGGTATAAAAATAGAACTCAAAATGCTTTCCAGAAATTTAGACATCTTAGAAACCTTACAAAACTCCATGTCAAACAGGATAAGCAAACATACTATACTAACCTACAAGATAAACATATAAACAACCCAAACCTTTTTTAGTCATCACTAAATAAATGACTCTACCTTGGCAATACCACTAGTCCCTCTCCAAAAACAGATAATATGACAGACTATCCCTATACAGTTTAATTCCTACTTTATACAGTCAATATTATCTCTCTTGGGCACTAACAAATCTGTCCCCCTTGCTCTGTCTCTGTCCAGTCAAAACCACCCACAGCTCTGCAATTTTAGTCCAGTATCTAACTCACTCATAAGGAAGTTGATCCTTAAACCAAAAACTACTTCTGCAGCTGTAGACCAACTACCGTCAGACTACTTAAAAATGGCTGCAGAAGTCATAGCCTTCTCTGTGTCCATACTAATTAATAGCTCCATAGCAGAAAGATACATCCCATTACTGCAGAAATAATCCTACCTCATACCACTGCACAAAGGTAGCACACCTACAGAGTTTAATAACTACAGACCGATAGCGATTCTCTCCCCCTCTCCAAAGTATTAGAGAAATGAATCCATATTCAGCTGAAGCAACACCTAACCTCAAATAACCTGCTGTCAGAAACACAACATGGTTTTAGGCCCAGCACAGCATGACCACTGCTCTACTACATTTTACCAGTATAATAAACTGATGTAGAAACAATGGTCTGCTTGTATCCACCATATTCGTAGACTTGTCAAAGGCAATTGATACTGTCTCATACCAGCAACTGCTTGTTCAACTGTCCCCAATAGGGCCTTCACAATACTCCTTGTTGTGGTTCCTTAGTTACTTATGTGGAAGGCAACAGACCATTAAATGGCATTTTTTCAACCAGTTACTACAGGTGTCTCTCAGGGCTCTAGCCTGGGTCCTCTACTATTTAATATATTTATTAATGACCTCTACATTTCCACTCACCATGCTACTTTAGTTCAGTATGCAGATGACAATATTAATATGGGCAGCTTCAACAATAAATCATATCCAAGATATTAGCCAAAAATCTTTCTTTCTGTAAAAACCTGGTTCAAATAATTGAACCTTCTACTCAACCCCAAAAAAACTATGTTAATGCTTTTTACCTCAAAAAGTTGCAAAATCAAATGCAATTTTTTACCATAAATTCAGCAAATAATACTGTTATTGAAACTGTAATGCACAGTAAACTTTTAGGCATTATAATAGATGACAGTCTCAAATATGACCACCCTATACCAAACATCATTAAATATACACACCAGAAACTACGCTTCCTTTATAGGATCAATGGCTTCCTTACAGATACTACAAGAAAAATTCTAGCCAACACCTTACTGCTGATAAATCATAAAAAGGCTCTCGGAAGTCACTCAGCCAGAATTTATTGCCCACAAACAACAAAAAACAAATAGATGATAATGGTAGAAAAAACACTATAAAATAGTACTTTGTTTAATAAATTTGTCATTCTATTAATATAATCTGTTTCGGTCATAATAACCACCCCACCACCTTTATCTGGCTTCATTACTCTATATTTTTTGTTAATTCTCAGCTCTCTTAAACAAAATCTCTCAGCTTGGGTAAGATTATCCTCCATTATTGTAAGTTTTTTGAACTCTCTTCGTAATTGTGCTCGTGATAACATTCCCTCAAATATCTGTATCATAGGATTCTGAGGTGGGGATAAAGTAGTTGCATCTTTTCAAACTAAAACTTCCTGTATCAGGTTCTATTCCTGATACCTTTGGTTTGAAAACATTTTTAAATTTTAATAACCTTATGTAAACCTTTTAAATTAATAAGAATTCTACCCACATCATGTTTAAAATTCGAACTCCAATGTAAAACCTTCTCTTTAAATAAAGAGACATATTCTGTACCAAAATTTGCTCCTGTGTAGTTATACATAGTAAATCCACCTACACTAATAATGGAAGATTCAGTTGTTCTTCCTTCTATATTATTTGAATCTACTAAAGGATATACAGTGTCAGTTTCTATGTTCGAATTGTATTCATTCCCAACTAAAACATCAAGCACTGTTGTCATATCGAATCCTTAAGTATTAGATTTATCACAAATGAAACTATAATTTGTCAGTTCATTTAATACATATACATCATTGTTTACTGATAGTGTGGATTTTTTCTGTTTGTTTGGAAGTTCCTGTACTGTGTCTAATACCGTGGTTGCCCCTGGTATCGATCGCGTAACCTTTCGGACCTCCTTAGTACAGGTTCCTCAAAAAAAACATTGTCATTGTCAGGATTAGCTACACTTTTCTTTCTATTAAACTGATTTCTATCTACTTTATAACCTTCTCTGTCAAATCCAGTATTCTGACTGGACTCTTCCACTTCAGGATATTGTTTTTGTCTCAAAATTTTATATTCTTTGAAATGTGTATAAACCTGTTTATTACTATAATCATTACTGTCCCTTTTTTTA